>NC_051450.1:8895981-8981292 GCF_001649575.2 Kryptolebias marmoratus | reverse complement strand
CCCCCCCCCCCCCCAGGTCAGGAGATGAACAGACATCAAGCTTAAAGGCAAACGGTGGCAAAGCCGAGCGGGATGATTTGCATATGGATAGATATGCTCACACTAAGCGAAGCAAAGGCGTAGGTACATCTAAGGCAACTTGGGATGTGAAGGGGTTCAAGTGGTGGGAAAGAAAGAAAAAAAAATCTTTAAACATGTCATTTTGATGAACGGAGGTGTTCGGGGGGGGGGGGTTCAATGCCGGTAGAGGAACTTTGAAAAGTGAATCCTACAAATTTCAAACAAGAAATGTGATCAAATTTTCAGCCATTTTAAATGGTTGTACTTCAGTTCCAAGCATCTACAACACAAAAAAGTAAAAAAATAAAGAAAGTCACAATATATATAAATACTCTTAAAAAGCATTTTTTGCTTTCTGAACAATCATAGCTTCAAGTGGTTGTGTGGAGTGGTTATGAGCAGTCAGTATCTTACCTGCAGTAGACAGCAGTTTGAGTTATCTCAGATTAAATAATCAGTAAAAGATTCTCAAGCTAACAACTACTTGAAGCAGACAATCATTTAATATCTGTATAACCCAAATTATATGGTGGGAGCACTGTGAGTTAGAGGGACAAAAGCAGTACTGCTACAACTCCCACAAGTAGCCCTACGACACAAACATTGCTCAGTGGAGTAAACATTAATAATGTAAATACCTGTCAGAGGTAAAAATACTGAGATAGTGTGGAATGTTTGCACCAGGGTTCTGGGAAAGATTATAGGATTGTTAGCAGCAGAATGATTTCAGGTTGGGAGAAACGCAGGTTAGTTCTGACTGAACAGTCAGAATAATTGGCCAATCAGAGTGGGGCAAAGATTTAGGTAGGTTTTGGCCATCCTAAAACAAATCAGATCTGAAACATTTCATAGCGATTCAATCAAATAGTGCATTCTGAAATTTTATGTTTCATAACTTTTGCATTCAGTCATTATTTATTTAGAAGTCTGTGGTTATGTAGCATGTGGACCAAGTTGATCAGCCTTTTCTTACCAGTAATCTTTACATGTGAAACATAAATTGTAAAATGGAATATGTTAAGCACAACCTGCCTGGGTAACTATTTCATGGAAAAGTAATCCAGTATTTACAAAAAATAATAATAAAAATAAGTTTATAGCAGTTTAAGCAAATACATAGAACAGATGGAGAAGCGGGTGATCAGAAGGCATAGGGTTTGCTTACATATAAACAAAGAAACGCATTTATAGTGCTCCAGTGTTACGAAAACCAAGTTGAAAAACGTATGGGATGGACTCGGTTCTCTGTGATTATGTTAAATGAACAGTCGTCTCGCAAATTTTTTTAAACGTGTTCCAAATTCCTGTGAGAGCAAAACCCTGCAATTTACGTAAGGAGAATAGAAACAGTTGTGAACATTTCGACACATTTCAGAAACTCCTTTGCGAATAAGCCTTTTTTGTAAATTCGAAGAGACATATTTTCACGTGATGAGGTCAAAGCTCAACTGTAATAGAAAGCTGCCGGTACGTACTTTCTCAAATTCACAGCAACTTTTGCGTCCTTTCAAAAAAGCATGAAGACGTGAATCGGTTATGATCATTCCTGAACATAGAGGAACAGTCCAAAAAAAGGTATGCTAAATGTTTTTAGCATGAATTTTTCACAGGTAATCATGAACTGTAGAAAAGATAGCATTCCTCAGATTGCTGTGGACATTTTCCTGCAGAGAGCGGCTTCAAAAATTAGATTATTTTTTTCATGCAACAACTTAAAAAGAAAAAGGTCACGGGCTGCTCAGTTGAACATAAACTCATTTGCACAATCACAGCAGCGCACGGTCACTCACACGAGCGAACACCCAGTGGTTATGTTAAGGTCAGACCTGCACACGAGCTGTTGTTCAGCTGGTCAGATAACTGTTAGTGTTCCCCTCCGCAGTGCAGAGCCGTGCCATGTAATTATCGTTTGCCAGGATAATCAGCGGTGCTAAAAGGTGATGGATGGTGAGGGACCGCGCTGCAATAAACTAAGCAGGCAGTCCCTTTATAATAAGCTGAAGCACTCAGCCAGGCACTCTACATTTCTGATTTATTCGACTTATTTTATATCAAAACATTGTGCAATTAGATGTTTTATCTAGTGTGAAAAGAGATTATAAAAATAAAATATGATGAAAATTTACTGGCGTAGATAATAAAAATATTGCACCACTTTACGATAATGCTAATTGCTGCTATTTTTATTTTATTTCCTATGTTTCAGAGCAGAAAAAAGTGATTCAACTTTGATTTTTTGATTTTGATTTTTAGATTATTACTACAAGAAAGTGAATTTTTGCTGCATCTGATTTGTGTAAAAAAAAAAAAAAAAAAAAAAAAAAAAGATTTTGCAAATTATACATTTATATTCCAAATGGGTTGATGGATGGAAGCAGTCCCATTGTGCTTCACCAGTTGTCATGGTCAATTTCCTGTAAAAAATTGTGATAAAGGTTTATTACTGGCCAAATTTTAAAGCGGCAATTCAACTAGTACACACGTGTCAAACTCCATTCCTCGGGGGCCGCTCTCCTGCATGTTTTAGATGTCTCCTTGCTTTACAACACGTGCTTTAAATGAATGACTTCTGCTTCTGGAGAACTTGATGATTTGGTGAGGAGGTGATTAAACCATTTGAATCAGGTGTGTTGGAGCAGAAAAACCTAAAACTCCCAGGACAGCGGCCCTTAAGGCCTGGAGTCTGACACCCCTGAACTATAGAGAGCATCACTTTCTTCAAGTGTTACAAGTCATTTCAGATATATATATATTAGCATCTAAAAAAGACAAAAGAGTTCGTAAAAAAAAAAGCATTCACTGAAGGAATAACTATTGCCCATCACCTTGCTTTACTTGTTTTGTTAAACAAAAGTTTTAAATGCTCTGTCAGCATTCAGAGTAGGAACTAGGATATCTGTAAAACTGACTAGAGCTATGTTCACACTAAAGGCAAATGCGACCCAATTCTTATTTTTTTGTCCCTATGTGACATATCATTTTTTTTTTATATCTGACCCAGGTCTTTTCCATATACAGTACTGAATTGGATACATATCTGATGTTTTTTTTAAAGCAACCTCAGTGCAAACGTTCATGTCACATTTCGACTTTTTCATCGGATGAAAGGACAGAGGTCCCTCATGTTAAAGTCCCACCACTCTTGGCTCAGACTCTGTATCCACACACAGCCACAGCACCAAAGAAAAATGTCATCATTAACATTTACACTCTTTTTCTTCTCAATCTTCCTTTATATTTTACCAAATAGTAAAACTGCGACCTTCATCAGACTCCAGTGTGAACAGTCTCCAGTTCCTGAAACGACCAAATGGATGTACAGTTGGCTCCCATTGGACAGCAACTTCAGAATTAATACACACATGCTAACACTCGCAGCGTCCGTATTTACTTCTGTAAATTCAGCCTGTGGAGTGTGACGTCATATCTTCTTCTGCACATGCAAGTTATTTCAGGAACTGGAGACTGTTCACACTGGAGTCTGATGGAGGTTGCATTTAAAATGTAACATGAACAACCATGAAAAAAAAAGGATTTGAGCAAAAAATTTGAATTAAGCACTGAGACTTGCAGTGTGAACATAGCATAGGTTAAGGTCATTTTTTGTTGACTAATGTAAATTATTTCTGGCAGCCATCTTGAATGATTGATTTACAAAAAGGTAATCAGTTGCAGATGTACATCTAAAGTTCTACGAATATCTGCCCATTCGTTGATGAAATATTTTGCTAACAGATGGAAAGGTTTGACTCCAATAGTTAATGGCAATGTTTTAAATAATTATCTTGTGCAATTTCTTTCAAGTATGCTCAAAGTATGTGTTGGAGATGACTTCCAGCAACTACCACACCAAAATCTAGATCAGCATCTGTAAAAGAAATATTTTTTTCAAAATAAAATAAACTTTAATTAACTAGTAGCAATTTTATGAAATTCACAAAACATATTCTTGGAAGTTGAATTTTTGGCGCTTATTATATAAAAAGGTTACAAAAATGTACCATTAAGCTCAAAAACATCCACAGCCAATGAATACCACAAAACCTGGGGTTACTTTAGTATTTGAGTGGACAGAAAAGAGGAGCAGAAGAGGAGCAGAGGTGGAAATATCAAAAATATTCTGAGCTTCAACATGGCTGAAGATCATCTGCAGACAACTACGCTGCGCTTTTTATTTCACCTGACAGAACATCACATCTGATCTAGTAATTATGTGCTACTTTGTTTAGACTTCAGTTGTCTTTTTTTTTTTAATACTGGAACAGAAATTTAAAGCAAATGTCAAGTCTTTCAGTACGAGTTGCTTATTAATCACAGGCATGTTTTCCTGGTACAGTGAAGGGTTTTGATTCGGGACTACATCCTGTACCAAAAACAGCACAGCTTTGCATTTGCCGTCTCTTTTAGAATTTGTTAAATGTCTTTCAGCGGTTCACGTGCAGATTTGCTGACTCCATTTCTTCTTGCAAAAAGGGGGATGTGCATTAAACTGTGGTTTAAGCGTAGGAATGAGAACCTGAAATTGCTGAATACAGAAACTGTGGAAAACAAGTAGAAGTATTTAAATATTTATCTGAGTATAGAGACTTGAGTAAATGTACTTAGTTTAGCTCCAAACCTCCATGTGCTTTGCATACCCATATGATCCCTTCAGGGGATTATTTCTGCAAAAGTTGCTAAAGTTAATAGTTAATATTGGTCCCTGTGGTGATTGCTAACCTCCAATGGTGCACATTCCAACTTGAACATCCAGTTGTTGTTCTTTTTTTTTTAAATGAGTCAAGTATGCAGCAAATTAAAGTACAAAAAATAAATATTTAAAACCTCCACAATTCCCTTGATCAAGTCACTAGTGTGTGATTGTAGAGCAAGAAGTAGACAGTACACATTTAAAATTCAAATATATACGTAAAGAGCTGCATGAGGGTTTGTGTGAATGAAAAACTGTCAGGTTGGGAGGAGAGAGCAGCGAACCCAAACCCAGTGCTCAGACTCATTGTGGTTCCAAGGAAAATAAAATAATTTATTTCAAAATAAACAAAGAACTATAAGAACAAAAACAAAAGTCTGACAAGGCAGCAAAACCAAACAATTACAAAAATCCAAACATGGCATAAATGACAAGACAAGGCAAGCCAAGCAATGGTAGGACCCAGACAGCATATATAAGCAGCAACAGACCAGCGAATAAGAAGAGGACATGACCAGGTTTTAAAGACAGAGGGTAATTAGGTGAAGTGGGCATAGGTGACTGATTACAACTTGGATCAGGTGAAGATGGGCGTGGCAGGAAAACGAGAGATAAACTGAGACAGGAATGCAAAGACAAGGAACAAAAACTGAACGAAGACGAGGCCAAGCATAAAGACAACTAAATGACAAAATACAAGAAATAATAAACCCAAACTTAAACATGAAAAATAACAATAACTCCCAAATCCTGACAAAAACACATTTAAATGGCTTCTCAGAGCATGAATAAGTATAAGCACACTGAAGCTAAAAACACCCCTAGTTGTGTTGCATCCTTTACCTGTTTGACTGAAATAATGATTGATAGTTGATAGTGATTCTAATTAAATGTTCAACAACTCCATACCCTGAAGTGGCTCTTTCTAAGTTCAGTTCCTGTGGTTTTACTCTGAAAGAGCACTGAACAATGTGTCAACACATCCTACAGAGCTGAAAGACCGTGTACCTCTGGCTGAAGTGTGGACAGTCAACGAGCTTGTTGTCCAAGAGGGGATGGGAAAAGGTGAAGTGGATGTCAACAACCAGCTAAAAGCTCAGATTTTTGTTTGGTTTTTTTTTTTTTTTTATTTGTTTTTTTTTTTTTTACTGCCATGCTGAGGTCATTTTGTTTCATGGCCATAGCGTTGCTTGACAAAAGAAAAGGAGATGAAAAAATGAAGTCACTGTTTCCTTTATTCAACAGTTACAGGACAATTATTACATCTTTGCATCAGCCATAAAGTCTTTTACTGTGTAAATTTATAACTGTTTGTACCTATTACTGAGAGCACTTTATGTGTTTCCTTTTCCAAGATGCAAAATATCTAATATGGATCCCATCTTCCACTGGAAGAAGAATAATTAAATATCAGATTAAATTAGGGAATTCTGGTCTTGGCTGAGATCCATGCGACCGACCAAAGAATATGTGCACAACAAACATTTTAAAAATTGCTAAAAGTTGAGTTTCCTCATTTTTTTATGTAACTGTTTCAATGCTGGGAAACTTTACCAAACCTGATGGTATTAAAATGCCTGGGTGGACCCAAAGGATAACAAGAATTCAGGTTAACATTTTGTTTGTATTCAGACAGGTTCGTCTTGGCAGTTTATTGGTCTTTCAATGCCAGCATTGTGAGCAGCTTATACAATTCATTGTTCAGTTTGCGATACACTGTTAGAGCACACTTGTGAGTTAGTTATCTTTTAAATGCATGTATCATTTTGAAATAAACCTTTAAAGCCACTTTCTGTTCAGAATTCATTTACAGAATACACCCAATAATGGTATCTTGAGATTGAGGAGCCAACATCAATGCAGCCCAGAAGGTTCGCCCACTTTTTTTCCCCTCCTTCTAATGCTGGCAATGAGCTGCATGGGGAGCAGTTGGGCAGTATTGTTGCCTCGCAGCAAGAAGGTTGCAGGTTTGCCTCTTGCATGCGTGGGTTTTCTCCGGGTACTCCAGTTTCCTCCCACAGTGTAAAAACGTGCATGTTAGATGGATTGGCGACTATAAAATTTCACTAGGTGTGAGTTAGCAAAAATGCTCTTCTAATTTGTTGATCAATATTTGACTGCTCTTTGAATTTTTTGCAGCTTTCTTTAAAACATGCCTGAGAGGTGTCGAAACAGAGATCTTTGGGCTTGCTGTGCATCTATTAATGGGATTTTTTCAGAAAGCAAAAAATAGTACAGGTAACAGTTGATTGTAAAGTTTTTGACTTATTTTTTTCAGCCTTGCAGCTCCAAATTTACTTTCAATTGTGCCATTATTCAGTCAAAACAAAAAACATGTCTACACTTTTATGCCTGACATGACTGAGTTGCTGAGCAGAGGATGGACTGGTGTTGTGCAACACCAGCAGGAGGGAAAATGTGTGAAGGAAGACATTCTCTATTTTTAGTCCGGAGTTTTGCACATGATGTGTTGAACCAACCAGAACACCTTTACCCTATAGCAGCACACTAAAACAAACCACATAAAATCATTTTGATGGAAGTTTATACTGCTAATTATGAGTAGATTCTGATAAATCAATGTTTGGGACAGACTATCTCCCAATCCACCATTCATTGGCTCCTCATAGTGCCAATAATCTGGTACCCCTAGTCCAGGCAAATGACCTTGATCCCTTTATCTTGTAGTCACTATTAAGTTTTTTTGAATCACACTTAATCTGGCCCCTCACCCAGAACCAATTTGGCATGGAAGACTCTACCTGGGTCGTCCTGCACTGGACAACAAAGCTTCTGGTGTCCTTGAGACATCCAAACCCCTCTACCACTATAAGTTGGTGATTCATCTTGATTGATCTTGACTATTTGGGAAGAACTTAGAGTTGAGTCCCTGGTCCTCCACGCTGAAGGAACCAGTTAGGGTGGTTTGACCATCGCCTTCTTAGAGAGGTGTTTCAGACATGTCCAACTGGAAGGAGACTCTTGGATTCACTGAAAAGATTATATCTCACAACTGGCCAGAGAACACCTTGGTGCCTCCATTGGAGAGCAGGAGAATGTAACTTGGTAGGGTCTGTGGTCTGAATTTTGTTCAGGCTGCTGCCCTTGTGACTTGGATTCACATAAATAACAGGATGGATGGAGATATTGGCAGGTATTTGGGTATAAATAACATTGTTTGAACCTTTTTTGTCAACAAAAATACTATAATTTGATAAAATTGCTGACTTAAGGAAACATGGCAACAATGACCACCCCACACAGATGTTTCATTATAGCATAAAAACTTAATATGTAAGGTTGTGCACCTCTTTATGAATAAAAAAAATGTATGACAAATAAGGGATAACACTTTTAGGTATTATCACTGAATGAAGTGGTTAAAAATTTACCTCAAATTTTAGCATGTTTATGGCTTGTCCATCTGCAACATGTGAATATCATTCTGGGTTAGATTTTATGTTTTTTTTCCAGATTGTGAAATCAGAGCAAGGTTATCACAACTGATAAAATGACTGGTACAACTATTGAAGTAATATAATATTCTAATGGTCTGTGATGGAACCAAGCCAGATTCCAGGAAATGATCAGTGCGCCTATAAATTAAATCACCATTTCCTGAAGATGTGAGTATCGCCTGCTACCTCGCATACCAAAGTTTCAAACAAACATCTTGTGTAATCTATTAGCGCTCTGAAAAAGTTTTGAGACCGCAGCACAATATTGCTTGAGCTATAGACAATTTTGTACTAAAGTCAACTACCATCTTGAATTATGTTAACTTCAAAAGTTAATAAGTTGTAGATGTATGTCCGGTGATTACTTTCTGAAAGTTTTTATTATAATCCATCTGATGTTTCAAGAGATATTTTTGCAAACACAATTCACAAAAATACCCACAGACCCACATAATCTTTGAACTTTCATCACTGTGGGCGTTAGATTTAACCTCTTTTTTTTGTTTGTTTGTGAGGTCAGAAATGTTAATGTTGACCTGTAGTAGAGCATTAGTAAATCACACTTTGATTTAATGACCATTTTGACCTGCACCATACAAACAATGCTACAACAAGCATCGTAAAGCATAATTATATCAGACTTTATTTTGTTTCATTATATCAATATGGCTTTCATGTTGACACCGAGCAGTTATAAAGATATGCATAATGTGAACTCCTTAAATCAAATGTGTTCACAATCAAATGGAGAAATAGAATGGTTAGACTTTAATTTGTGCTGCAAAATTTGTTCCTAGCTCTGCTCTGTCTCTCATGTTTGCAGCATGGTGCTAATTAAGCGAAAACTATCACGTTTCTTGACATGTCAGCTTCAGTTCTCACAAATTCTCAAGTTTTAGACCAAGAAAAAAAAAGTGCAACAAAGTTTGAATGCTGACTGAATGATTTCAGCTTTCACTCAACTTAAAATAGTCCTAATTAGAGTGTATCTGCATCTCGTTCACAGTCGTCTTTAGGAAAGGCCAGGTGATGCAAATTTCAAACCTTTAGAAATACTCTGACTGTTTAAACCTCATCCAACAATCAGCAGATGTAAACTTTAGGTAACAGATGCCCCCAACAGGAGAAAATAGCAAAGCAATTTCAACTTCCAGCAATGTGTTAAGTGATTAAGAAATGTCAGTGGACAGGAGCAGAAAAGGTCATGTTGAGATCTGGATTACACAAAAAAACAACAACTTACCTTCAGGATAGCTAGTCAAGTGATTTAAACTCCTCAGTTTTAGAGTGCAGCCACATAAATATGGCACTTGTATGAGAGCCATACAAGTGTCCCCAACTCCAAATTCAGCATTCAGAACTTTTCAAATCGTTATCCAAACAAGCCTGTTGCATTTATAGAGGTTTTAAGTTAAAGTACATCGTTTTGACTGCTGCCCTCTTAAAGTAGCAGTCTTGAGAGTTGAATGGACGTTCACTTAGTAAGCCTTTTTGGAAGTTCCTTTCTAATACAACTGGTGGAGTTGGCCCATGTTTTAGAGAGTTTGGAGTTGACTGGAGATCACAGCATGTAAACATGTATGGTTAGTGGTTGTCTTCAAGGTGCTAATGCTTAAGGAATAAATCCTCTGCTGACACTGCTTCACTTGAATAGCAAAGGATTTTATTCAGAACTGCAGCCCATGTCACAACTGGATCGTGGGGAATTCATGGCCCAATCTTGGATGAATCCCCTGATCTCAGAACACAACGTCTTATATATGCCACTGGTCCCACCTGCTAGGTTATTTCCATCCTTTCATCCCAGGGTTTTCCAGGCATTCTTTTGCTATATAAGGTCTTTCGGCCTTCATGAACCTTGTCTCTCAATACAATGCTGAAAGCCCTATGTTCTTGTCAGTCCCAGGAGAAACATCCTTTTTGGGACGCTTTGCTGCAGGCCTCACCACACATCCGTCTTAGTCAAACCTAATCATGTGACACCGGCAGGTTCGTCCACATGAGCGAACTTGTAGAATGAATTTATCCTACATAAATACCAATGGCAGCATTATTTGGCTCGGAAGTGCCAACTAGTCTGAATCTATACCAATTCTGCACCAATTACTGAGACGTACTATACTTGTCCTCACACAAAATTAAATATGCAAAGCCCTGACCTCAACCCCGTCAATCACCATTAGATTGAACTTGAACTCTAAATACTCCCGAGGCCATATCATCCAACGTGGTGGTTGACTTCACTAACACTCCCAGGCATGAATAGACGCTAACCTTGCAAACAGGATGTCATATTCTGGATGAACACATGAAACTTTAAGAGAATAGGCTGTTTCAGCAGAAGACATTTTGTCCACCAGGCTTTGACACTTTCATGTTTAGATTTGCAGTCAAGTGCTTTGAAATTAGTGCAACTGAGCACACCACTGTGATGCCACAAAATGAAAAAAAAGTAAAGCTGTTTCAAACTTTAAAGATTCAGTTTGACTTTATTCTCCAAATCCTTTTGCAGAATCCTTCAAAATCAATAAAGACACAGAGTGTACTCACCAGACTTTAGAACTACAAAAACCTGCTTAGTCTCATCCCCTCAAACATAAGTCAAAGTCACTTAAACCATATTCAGAGACTAATTGAATGAACAACAAGCATCTCAGTGTTTCGTGGAGGGTTAGATGATGATGCACTTTGTTTTTTTTCTCTTCAGCTTATGATTTATGGCCACCTTTAGTCAAATAACGAACCAGTGTTGCAGCGTTTTAATTAAAGCAAACCGTCTGCTGCGAACCACTTGGCCCCGTTTCTGATAAAACTGTCTGACTTTGTTGTGCTGCGCCATGTGTTCAGCTTCCCATTCTGCTCAGCAAACTCATGTTTATGGGTGCTGGGGTTGATTTAGCCAAACAAAACCAAAGGGAGATAGGCAGACATTAAACACAGAGAAGAAAGAGTGAGATGGAAAGACGAACAAAAAGCAACAGAGGAGGGCAGTTACCTCAGATGCAGTTTGCCCACATCTCATTAGTGCCTGCTTTCACCCAGCTGATGTTCGCCCTCCTACTGAATTATGCATTTGCCACTAATTTGGGGAAGGATTTTAAATTGTGTGTGCTTTATCTCCATGAACAACCTGCAAGCATTTTGATGGAGCCCTCTAGTTATACCTTCTAAGCTGTAGGGGCAGAGAAAGGAATCTTAAATCAGGCTAATTTTAAGAGTTATGACCTGGAGTAGCTCCACCAAGATGCACCCTCATAAGAAAATCAAAACACATTTTGGTTTCAAAAAAAAACAAAATTTGAGTCTGAAAGAAGTTCTGAAACAATTAATCTTCATTAAAAGCCCTGTGATGGGAGAATAAACTAGAATATTTCTGAAGAAATTTAGCAAAATTCCAACAACAACTTTGCAATAATCTAAAAAAAAACCAACATTTTGATGTTTAGACAGTATAAGATGTGTAACTGACACCAAGACCAAAAGAAATATTTAAGCTAAAACCAGTGGCTCATTAGTGTTACCATAGTAACCACACACCTGTGTCTTTCACTCCCTGGTACTCTTCAGAGAGCCAGGCAGAAACACAAGGTGCAAGTAGGCTTCAAACAAACAGTCACTGTGTAGAAACTATAAAAGATATCCTAAAAATCCTTGAACTCTGAGCACCAGACTACTCCGATGGCTACACATGTAAATTTTTATGTTTATACAGTGTTTTCTTTAGGAGATAAAGCAAGTCAAAATGCTCATCACTTGCAGTTTTGAAGAGAAAATTTGTAGCTAAGCTGTAACTGAAGTTTAGGGAATCCACATCATACAATACCACCACCAAAAGTCATAGCACACTACTTTGATGTATAATTTGCACGGTTTTTTTAAAGCTTCCGGGGCGTAAAAATGAATAAAAATAGTGAACAGAATACGAATAAGTGTGCCTCAATGCTTATGCATTGACACCCTTAATTAGAGTGAAATAACAGACTGACAGTGTGCAACACAAACCAGGTGCTCCTGCTTGTCTGCAACCCGACTGAGATTTGTGTGCAGCGGATCTCTAATAAGTCATGCATATTTAATCCAGTAAACGATCTTTCACCTACAATTTCATGTGTACAGTATGAAATATTACATGGCTGTATTTTTAGTTAACAGAGCCAACACGGCATGCGCTCTGAGGCCACGCAGGCCGATTATGTTACAGTGATAAAAATAATGCCAGCCATCCATCAGGGGCTCAGAGGAGAGCTCTGTCACGTCAACACTGCAGGGGAGGGGGCAGATTTTTATCTTTATGAGTGAAATGTAGTAAAGCAATCACTCTATTCAAACCCCAATGAGTTTACTCTCAGAGGGAAGTTGGGGGGTGGGGGGGTTACAGCAGGGAGCTCAGGCAGCTCCATCGTGTGTTGCTGAAGCTAGAGGAGGATGTGTTCCAGTCAGCACCTGACAGAAAGACAGGTGCTGAAGATGCTGTCCGGCTAACAAGATGTTTGTGTTCGCTCATAACTGGGAAGTACGGTATGAACTAAAACCAGCCAAGTTAACGGGAAAAAGAAAAAAAAAAACGAGACGTGTACGGTAGTTAAAACGCATTCATAGGATAAATCATGCTTCTCTTAGAGAAACATGTATCATGTAATCATGTTTTTCAGCCACCAGGTGTCTTTGAATATTAAGTCTTACAAGCAACATGAAGGGAAATTAATTACCTTGGAGTTTATGCAGCATGTCACCTATCGTAGGTTTTCCACAGCTCAGCTTTTGTTGTGTTTGTGTTAAAATTTGTAATTTTTGTTTTGTTTTGTTTTGGCTTTTTTAAACGGAGAAGGTCAAGTATCCATAAAATCTTTTATTATTTGGAGAACAAGGTAGAATCCCATTTTTCTAGCTTATCCTGCTAGATAACTGAGGGACCCAGGGTTTTGAGATTAGGAGGTGGATATTTGAATTTTCTTCAGCTAAATCGAAGTGAAGCGGAAATGTTGTTATTCACCCCAAATCAAGTTCTTCGTAATGTTCTCCACTCCCTTGGTTCTCTAGCTTCTCAAACAAAATTACCCTCTAAAAAAATGTTGATAAACCTTCTAAATCTGTTTTTTAGTCCACTTACTTTCACCTGAGAAATACAGCCAAAATAATGCCCTGTTATCTTAACAATTAGAAACTATATTCACACTTTTGAGTCTGCATAGGTACCATAACTATACAGCTCTATATTACGATGTCACCAGGTGACTCTGAACCTATCCTAGCACTGAACAGATGCTTAGAACAAATCAATGCGTGGATGTGCCAAAACTTTCTCCAGCTGAACAGAAACAAGACTGAAATTATTATCTTTGGACCTAAAGAGGAACGATCAAGAGTCAGCGCGCAGCTTCAGGTATTACAGCTAAAAACTAGAGATCAGGCCCAAAACCTGGGTGTAGTAATGGACTCAGACCTGAACCTTAAGGGACATAAAAACAGTTACAAAGTCTACCACCTGAAGAACATCTCCAGAATTAAAGGACTAATGTCACAACAAGACCTAGAGAAAATTATGCACGCGTTCATCTTTAGTCGTCTCGATTACTGCAACAGCGTCTTCACAGGTCTGCCAAAAAAATCAATCAGACAGCTGCAGCTGATCCAAAATGCTGCTGCTCGTGTTCTCACCAAGACCAGAAAAATAGAGCACATCACCCCAGTTTTAAAGTCCCTACACTGGCTCCCTGTAGCACAGAGAATAGACTTTAAAATACTTCTATTAGTTTATAAATCGCTGAACGGTCTAGCACCATAATACATTACAGACTTATTATCATCGTACCAACCCTCCAGAACATTCAGGTCTTCTGGTTCTGGTCTACTTTGTATCCCTAGAACCAGAACCAAACATGGAGAAGCAGTTTTCAGTTTCTATGCACCATCAATCTGGAACAAACTCCTGGAAAACTACAAAAACAGCCGAAACACTAAATTCCTTTAAATGAAGGCTGATGATTCTACTGATGTTTTTACTGATGTTTTTATAATGTAAGGCCCTTTGAATGCCTTGCTGCTGAAATGTGCTCTACAAATAAATTTTTACTTATTTACTTTTGCTTTATTAGGCTTACACTAGTGCGATTTCTGTTATTCCTGTTTGAGTCAAAACTGTGTTCCTCGAGTAGTTCATTTAAAACTCAGTTGTAAGACTTCTTCGCCCAGCAGGTGGTGCTGTTGCCTCCATCTCTGGATCAAGTGGTCACACCTGCAACTCATTACCACACAACCAAGCACAAATTAAAAGGTTGAGTTGGGACGCTGCTCTTTACCACACTGTTGCAGTCACTTTAGGGATCTTGTGTGCCTATGTGCTATTGTTTTTTGTAGTCTTCTGTATCTGAATTATGTCTACGTTTGCGTTTTGTGACCACTGCGTTGAAGCTTATCTCGCTGAAACCTCTTGAAGCTTTCTTGTAAATCTACCAATCTACTTACCTCCTAACTGAAGTAAGTCTCAGCCTTCATACTGACCTGGATCCTCGCCTGCCTGCCCACTCTCCACCATCTTCTTCCTCTCCCTCCTCCTTCTCTCTCCTCTTCAGGCATATGAACCTGTCTAGTCCTCTCCTGCCTGCACAAGAAAAACAAACAAGAAACATTGGCAAAACTTTGAGCACCTCGATCATTCAATAATCAGCTGTCTCTCTTTAGTCCATTGGTGTGGATTGAATGTATTGTACATATCCATACGTGTAACAATAAAACCTTTTGACTTTTATTTTGTGTGTGTGATTTGTGGTTGGTGCTTTGAGTCCTATTTAAACTGTTAAACTCTTAACTTCATGACAAATCTGTTGCAAATAAAATAACTACACAAATAATATATTTTTACTTAAAGACATATTGGCAACGGTTGATGTATGACTTCTTGAAGGAGTATTGCATTTCATAGTGGAACATTTGAACCAATACTCATTTATAGACCCAGAAAGATGTACTACTTTATGAAAATAATTGGGACACCATCTTGGTGTGAATATGGAACAAACACAGGGGCTCGGTCTAAATCAGTGGTGCCCATTCCAGGTCCTCGAGGGCCACTATCCTGCACGTTTTAGATGTTTTCCTCCTCTTCAGCAGGTCTTCAGGTTCTGCAGAAACCTGGTATTTAAATCAGGTGTGTCAAAGCAGAGAAACATCAAAAACATGTTGGATAGTGGCACTCGTGGACTGGGATTGGGCACTTCTGGTCTAAGTGGTCACAAGGATGCACCACAATTTTGTCACCTGATCATTTTGGCTTTTGGCCTTTATTAATGTCATGTTAGGATCTAACAATGAAAGGCATAATATGTTAAACAGGAACAATATACAACCCAGCCCAACCAGAGGCATACCTATGGATTTAAAAGGGAAAAGTTTAGTAGCGACCTGATAACTTCAATTCAGTTTAAAAAATTGTCTTCTAAAAAGATTAATAGTATTTTGGGACACAACATTGTATTAAATTTTAAGCTGACAAGATGCCTTTTTAATGTATAAACTGTATAAAAGATCACATTCCTGCATTGTTATAATTGTGAAGCATTTATGAGATGTGCATTGTACCACAGTAGGCAACTATTCTTATTTTGTAATAAAGCCAGCCTTTTATTTAATGACCCTACCACTAATTAGACATTTAAAAAAAGGTCACTTTTTTGTGTTTTGGCAGTTTAAACAAGCTTGGTACAAGCTTAAAAATTGTCAAAACCTTCAAATTGTCCCTAATATTTTCTCTTGGAACGGCAGGATTTTTTTCATACTATAGCATCAGGAAGTGATCAGAATGTTCTTTTTGATGAACTGTTTTTTTTCGGCACTTCAACAGTTATCGCAAAGGAAATAGAAAAAGGAAAAAAAAACAACCAGTTAAAATCAGATCTCTTTCACTTCAGTTGCCTTTTAATTGCCTTGTTCTTCACCACCGCTTAGCACCTTTCAACAACCTTGTTGAAAGGTGCGAAATAAACTCCCCTTTTCTTTGCCTGAACAAAGAGTTTCTGCGAACACTTGGCACAATTTAAAGGCATCCTCAATGTCAGCGCTATTCAACGAATAATTGAGACAAGAGATTCAAGGCAGCATTTCAAGCTCTGTTCATCTGATGCAGTAATATATTGCTGTCTCCTTGTTTCAGCACGATTGCTGATGAAACCTTTTATCTCTCCTCCTATTTAAATAAAAACAGCAGGGGAAAATTTTAAAGATCGTTTTCGGGCAGGAAAATAATTTAGAGGTGCAAAGTTGTTCTTTTTTTTCCTTTTCGGTATACAGAAACAAACTATATCCACGGCTCACGTCTACAACAACAACGAAAATGTGAAAGAAAAAAAAAAACTCACCAATTCCTGTGTGAGATTACTGGTTTTGGTGCTACACCCACCCACACACACACACACACCTACACACGTTTGGAAATGACACACTGAGAATCAGCAGAGTTAATCGCAGCCAGAATCACCTGGGGAATAACGGTCCCTCAGCTCATCAGAGTCCAAGGAAAAGTTGAGGTAGACACCTCTAGCAAACACCACCATAACATATCCAATATCCCTGACATGTTTTGCTGTCTGCCCATGTGTCCTCTGCCAGGGGAGAAAAAACCAGGAGATTAGATCATATTAGATAACGGGGCAGATGACCCGCTAGCTGGGATTTGGTGGCGTATTTTTGAACCTTTTCCATCACGGCCAGCAATTCTTTTTACGGGGCTAAAAAAGTGACAACAGAGCTTGTCAGAGCTTCTTCCAGAAGCAGGCAGATCAAAGCCAGTTTTTTTTTTTCTTTTTTTTTTTCCTCAACGCTGCACTGCAGCACAGCGCAGTTTTTTGCATTTGCTGACAATAGATTCCCAGGCCACACTGCTGGTTAATTATCATTCCTTTATAGGTTTCAAAAACAGCTGAGGCCCCCATTTTAAAATCCATAGACAATATTCCCAAAGACTGTATGCACAGGCAAGAATAAAATCTATAAAAGCCAGCCTACAGCAGATCCACAAGACCTTCTGTTATTTTTAAAACAAAAGGTGGCTGTTTAAAATGGTCCTTTTGATGAACTTCAAACCCCGTTTGGATTTGATTTTTTGAAAACAATTAAAGGCTTAGCATTCCTTGAAGGAAAACGTATTGCCTGCTGCCTTTCATGCCAGCGTTTTAGACTAAGAGCATCTTCTGCTGCGGAATGAAGGAGTCGTAGCCGTTTTTGAAAAAACAGTGAAAATAGTGTTAGACGTAATCTCACATGCAATGTCTCGGCTACTACCCCATCAAATTTTAGCTCAATAGCGGTAAAGTGGACTGAGTTACAGCCATTTATGTGTTGGCTAATACGATCTAGCTGAGGCGGTCACCTTGAATTGGATTGTCTCTAAAACTTAATCGGTTGTAGATGTAGATCAAATGATTACTTCCTGAAAGTTTCATTAAAGTTCATCCAGTGGTTTATGAGATAGTTTGCTAACAGACACAGTTTACTCCATATAGTAAATGTCAAAATTTTAAATATAGATCTTGTGCAATCTGGTAAATCTCATATTATGTATTGAGAATCAGTCTTAACTACTGCCAAGCCAGAAATTTGGTAAATATCTGTAAAACTGACCGAGTTAGAGTAATCTTTGTGTTTTTAAGGTCAGTTAGCTGTGGTGGCCATCTTGAATCAAATTGACTCCTAAACTTAATCAGTTGTAGATGTATATTCAGTATTTACATTGAGCATGTTTCATTGAAATTCATGTAGTTGTCCATGAGATATTTTGCTAACAGATACACGAACACAGACCAAAAGAAACATTCGTGGCAGGTGATATAAATGCACAAACGATATCTAACGATTCCTAGCATTTAATTTAAAGCTTCAAACAAGCTTCGCAGCAGGAAATAAAAGCAGCAGGCAGGTGGAGCTTGGACTCAGATGTCTTACTTGAAGCATGTGCCAGGAATATGCTGATCGAACTCGGAACAACAGGAGCTGCTGTCTTTGGTATTCTGATAAACTCATCGGCTCCCCTCCCCTCCCCTCCTCTGCGCAGCTCGCTTCCTTGCCGCCCCTCTTCAGAAATAATAAAGGAGCTGGCTGCGATTGTGAATTCCTACCACAGTCAGATGCGAGAAGGACCACTGAATTATGGGCACACGGGTACAGAATGAAAGAAATATTTCTAAAACTTCCCGGCGAAGCAGCTGAGCTCTCCGGGCCCCAGTGAAGGGAATTTGATTTACGCGTAATTTCCCTATTTCTCTTTTTTATGCACCTGACTCCTGGACAATGACAAGGACCTTGTGCCGTCTGCTGCAGCTGCAGGAGGAGGACCATTTGGATAATAATAACTCAGCTGCACGCCATCATCCAGATTTCTTTCCTACAAACCATTGTTTATTGAAAAACATCCATCCTCCTTGTGTTCTGGGGGGGGCATTGTGCTCACCCCAAAGAATCTGTGCACATGTCCTTTGAGTGTTAAACAATGATTCTTTCAAATCAAACTCTTGGCCATAGTTTGACTGCATGCATAGCCCACATGCACATGGTCTCCATATGGAGGACGCCACCAACGCCTCTATGCGGTCCACCGCTCAGCTGTGTGGATTGCGAAAAGGCTTTCATCACCCCAGCTATAACTGACAAGCTTGTTTTAACTACGTCTGCTCACAACCGCGGGAATGCTATTTGACATCTGCTGCGGAAACCTCTGGTGTTGCATTACTAACGCTGGTGGCAAGAGACTTTTCTTCTTCTTTTTCTTTCTTGTTAAAGCAGTACAGTCACTCAGCTATACCATCTCTTTTGCTTTTTTTTTTTTTCTTTTTCTTTTCCCCGACTCAATTTATTCTCCCTCGGTCTCCACTAGATTCTGGTGCTTTGATAAAACAGCGAAATTAAAGGTCATTTTAAGGGAGTGCTGAAAATAGAAGGCAATCCAAGTTTTCCAGCCACCAGGTCCCAGAGGAGTCTGGTGAAATCAGAATTGTTCGAGTGTAATAGTGGAACAATGTCGGAGGACTCGACACTCCCTGCGAGATAACGTTTTGTTGGCTTCAAACGGCCGCACAAACATGACAAGTTTGGTTCGGGAAATACAAGAGAACTCCATCTGTCTGTCTGTCTGACATTTACACTCATTGGCGCGAATGTCATATTAATTTGCATCTTTTAATGATCGATTTGAACCCTGGAAACCATTCTTTTTCCAGCCTGAACTGCTTATATAATATACAACTTCAATGATTTTGAAAAACAAGAACTGGGGAAACAAGTTTGAATTTATTGTGGATCACACAGGATTTAAATTATACATCCAGGGTCACTAATATTTAGTCAAATGTCCCTTAGCAAGTTGCACATTGATCACACCCTTTTTGGGGCCATAAACAAGCTTCTGGCATAATTCTGGTTATTTGACCACAGGATGATGCTGCCACCAGCATGCTTGACTGTTGGTACTTAAGTGTACCAACAGGAAGTAGTTCTTAAGTGTGAACGCCTCTCCTTGACTCCTCCAAGCATACTTCTGGTCATTGTGGCCAAGTAGCTCAATCTTTGTCTCATAAAACTTTTCTCCAGAAAGCACTTGGTTTGGCCATTTCAGTCGAGCTTGAAGGTGTGGCTTTTTAAAGCAGGGGCTTCTCTCTTGGTCGCCACACTCTCTGTGTCTGCATGATATAAAAATGGCGTCAATGTGGACAAGGACACTGGCGTTCCAGCTGTTTCCAGTTCATGGCAGCCTGCAGCCTTGGTGGTTCCTGGGTTGTTCCTGAGTATCCTAACCCACTTCCTTTCATCTGAAAATAACACAATTTTGGTCAGTTTAGTAAAGGCTGTGAAACAAACCCTTTTTGTGCTGGCAAAGAGAAGCTATCAGCTGCAGTCAATTAGGATTTACCAACCAATTGTGTATCTACCAATCATCATACCAGAACTATCAATCATGGTCACCAAATAGATGTTATTAGAGCTGAAAGTCAGCATCAGTTTTTTTTTTTTTTTTTTTTTTTTTTTATGTATGTGTTTGAGCCTGTATAGTTTTGGACCTGTATGAAAGAAAATCCACAGTGAATTCAAACTTGGGCACCAAAGTCTTGTTTTAAAAAAATGTTTGAAGTTGTAAGTTGTGTCATTCCACCCTGGAGAAAGAATGGTCCAAATAAATAATCTAAAACCCCAATTTATTATAACATTCATGCCCATGATAGATGTATGTAGACCTCTAACTGAAACTTCCTCTCTCTATCCATCTTTCTGTCTTATGTTATATGATGTCCTAGAATGAGCACAAAACCTCAATGCGGCCTTGCATGAAAAGTGCTTTAATTTAGGATAAAGTGCCTAAAATATTTGAAACTGTCAAATTAAATCAGGGGGAACTGGACTTCTTTTGTTATGCTCGAAGACATTTCGCTTTTCATTAAAGGAAAGTTTTAAGAATCAAAAATAGCCCAGTTGCCTTTGATTTTAGCTCTCAGGATTACCTGAGAATCTCCACCAGCAGCTTGAAACTTTAATGCTTTATAGGAAGTTTAGGATGTAAATTTAGCTTTGTAAGTTACAAAAATGTTGGCTATTGTTTGGCTTTTAGAAAGATGGTTCAGAAACTTTCTCAGCGTTCTTTCTAAATCTGTGGATGTATCAGTTTTGTTATCTTTAATAGAGATTTGCTTTGTGTTCATTTTATAGCATTTTTTGAAGATTCTTCAGTACAGTTTTGTAAAGAATAGTGAGCTTAGACCTTCGATGTTTTCAGCAAATATTTTCATACAATTGAAGATGGTTTGATAGTAGCATACTTGATTTGAAGTAAACTATAAGAGAAGTAACATATTTACAATCTTGTTGGATTCGCTTTCTGATTTTCCACCTTTCTGTGAGTAATAATAAACCATTTCTGCTTTTTTCAAATATACTTGGCAGCAATACATAATACAGCCCAATACCTACAGGGGTACTTGCAGAGGTACTTACAAGTATGTACCTGGAACCAATGGGGTACTTATGGAGGCACTTATGGAGGGTCTTTAAGGGTACGTACCTGGTTTACATGAGTTATGTACCTGGTACCAACAGAGTACCCATGACCGTATTCTAGATACCACTTAGGAACCCAGTAATCACTGTGTAAATACCCAGTAAGTACCCAGTAAGTGCCTTCTAGGTACTGAGTTCATGGCATGTAGACACCAGGCTGCATTACATATTGTTACAGCAAATATGTTTGTGAGGAAAAAAAATTTAAATATTCACTTTAAGTTAATTTTCAACACAATATTTAAAGGGCTTCAATTCCCAATCTGTCTGTCTGTCTATCTATCTATCTATCTATCTATCTATCTATCTATCTATCTATCTATCTATCTATCTATCTATCTATCTATCTATCTATCTATCTATCTATCTCTCTATCTATCTATCTATCTATCTATCTATCTATCTATCTATCTATCTATCTATCTATCTATCTATCTGATCTTGTGATGGGTGGAGGACGACAGCGGTGAAGGGGTCAGCAGTAATTTCCTCCTCCCCAGTGACACACTTGGCAGAGGCTCTGATGTGGGTTTAATGGAAGCCGAGTGTCACAACAACACTGGCAGGACGGGAGCGCACACAAACAGCAGCAGCGGAAGGAGGAGGCCAAAAGGGCCGAGCCGTGAGGATGAGTCTTCATGAGCCGTTTGAGAGGGAGGCTGACGGAAATGGGCTTTTTTCCACCCAACTTGTCTTCGAGGTCGGGTTACATGACTGAGCAGAACTAACAGGAAGCTGTTGCTTGTTTTATTTTTTTTTTATTCCCCCCCCCCTTGTGCACTTCATTACAAAAACTCCACAAGACAAGACAGAGATTAAAATAGGTAAACGTAATATTGCGGCAATTTATTTACAGCTAAACAGTTTTCTGCTTTTTCTTTCAGGCTACACATATTGAGAGGAAGTAGTTGTAGTCTTCAAGCCTCTCCTATTTTCCTCCATGGTGCAGAATGTTTGTGGCTGTGAAGCTCCTGCGACTGTCAGTCACACTGTGAAGCTTTTTCATTAGATTTGAATGTTGTTGTTTTTTTAGCAGCACTCTTTCCCTTTGTTAGTTGAGCTATCTACTCCGATTTGATCCATTTTGAAATAACTCTCGCTTCTGCTTGCAAAATACAATTTTTGGACAACACAACCAGCCACATTTATGTTAGAGCGCTTTTTCCAAAGTAACTGCTGAAAACCGCCCACTATTTTCAATCTAGTCGTAAAAAAAAAAAAAAAAGAGAGATTGCTTCGCAGAATCCCAGATCACATCTGCCGTAATACTTCTAATCTCTGTCCATTTCGCAGATTATTTTAGCAGCTGATAAAACTAGTTCTGCAAAGCATCACAAGTTTTGCAGAGGAGGTTCAAACTGCTCTGTACTCTTTACAAAAAAAAAAAACACAATCCATTTATGTTTTAGGAATTACCTTATAAGAAAAAACCAGCTCACATTTTTCTCTCAGAATTTAAGCATTTTTGCTCATTTGATTAGGAACACTGTGTGGAGCTTAATGATACAACTGTCTCTCTTCGCGATTTTGCGATACGTTTAGGTTTATTAAAGATGCAAACTTAATGAACTCTTTACGGGTTGAAAATGATATGAAAAAACTAGCTTGGTAACCCAATCTCATTTCCAAACACCTGCACTTGTTTTTTTTTTATCTGAAGGCAATGAAACATTTTAGAGAAATTTATAGTACAATATTGTTACGGCAGTTAAAAGATTAACCAAATAATAAAGATATCAGAGGCCATAACATATGGAGATTAAAGGCATGGTATTCTTTGAAGGAATGCTTATTGCCTGCTGCCTTTCATGCCAGAGTTTTAAACTAAAATAATCGTATTGTGGGATGGAAGGGAAGTTATAGCCGTTTTTGCTAACAGACAGGCAGGGTTGATGCCAACAGTTAATGCCAATGTTTTGAGTAAAGATCATACACAATGTGAAGCATTCAGTGTATATATCGGGTATGACTATCAGCTACTACCATGCCAATTTTTAGCTCACTGCATGTTAAATATACTGAGTTACAGTCATTTTTATATTGGCTAATGTTGATTAGCTGTGTTGGCCATCTTGATTCAGGTTGACTCCAAATGTAAATCAGTTGTAGGTGTACGTCCAATGAAGGTTTTCTGAGAGGTTCATTAAAATCTGCGTCATGGTTCTCGAGATATTTTGCTAACAGACAAACAAACAAACACACAGACACAGGCAAAAGCATTATCAGCCACCTTTTGTCTTTCAGGTGTGGACAGTGAAAAATAAAAGCATGGGCTGGAGCTTACAAGTGACTTGAACCACAGTGTTCATGGGAATAAAAAGTCCATAAACTGGTCATCAGTGTAAGTGCAGCTTTTACTGTATAATCCCCCCAACATACAACCAACCACTGGATACAGAATTCCCTGCTGGCTGATAATACCTGCAGTCATGCTTCTTGCAGACAATTAGCTGCATCCAAAATTATCATCAATTTCAAGCACAATTTATGTAACAATAATCTCGTATAACATCATAGTTTTCATTTTGATAGTTTCTTTTTTTGTGTTCAGTTCAGGGTTTTTTTGTTTGTTTTTCTTTGTCTTTTTTCTTTTTCTTGATTTTTGCAAGAAAATACAAAACATAAAATAGAACTACAGAATATGAACAAGTGGAGGACAAAAGAGAAAGGTGCAGGCCCAAAATATTGATCTACTCTGGTTGAACAGCATTTGAAAGTTGTGCTCTTAAGAAACAGAAGAAAAAAAAAACTCTGGTAAAAAGCCTGAGAGGTAGACCTGAGATCATCTGGTAGTTTAATTGGTCTGTGTGCTTTGTGACTTAAAATGGTCAGGTACTGGACTGAAAATGTGAAGCAAGTCGGGATATTTGACAAAAACAAACAAAAATAAAAAGAGCCGTTAGTTTGCATTGCAGTTTATATCAACAGAGTACTGGGCTTTGACCCAGCCTTCAAACTTCTCAAATCCCAGCTGTATCACGCAACCAATGGATTTGTTTGGACAAGCCCAGTCAACAGAGGCTCAACCTGACACCCCACAGCTCCCAGTTAAAATTTGCTGCCAATGTTCAGGTGTCAGACCCCCAGAGTACCTGTATCCGTGCCGTGACGAGTCTGGGCTGCTTTGGTGGGACAAGGGAGGCCTAAACAATGTTTGTTAATTAAACAGGTTTCGATTACAAACCTGACTTCGGCAAATAATTTCACTTGCTGCACAGAGTTAAACTAAAAAAATTTAAAAAAAAAACAACTTTACATTTGCTCTGTAAACTCTTGTTTGGCTCCTGAGTTGTGAGTTTAAAGCTTTGCACCAAAAAAAAAGAAAAAAAAAAAAAGAAATCTAGCTATACATACGTAAAGTGGTTAATACGAAGGTAAATCACAGTTTCTGAATGTTGGACAAACAAGCTGAGCTGCAATGAAACAAGTACCTTTTTTGGAACTAAAGATGGCTTTAGTCATTTGTGGGGAAAAAAAGGACTGTCAAGATGAAAAAGCTTTTGCTGTGTGGCATCAGCAGCAGTAAAACCCAGAGATGTGTCACAAATAGGCCATTCTCGTCATTTTGAGATGTACGTATCTGGTGGAAAAAGAGGACAGAATTTGTCATTTTCAGGTAGGGGTGTTGAGGCAGAACCTATTCACTCTGACCTACATAGGATAGGTTGTCTAGAGCGAGGTTAACGCTCCAGCACCTCTTTCCAGGCGTCATGGGATCATTAGTATCCTTTGCTGTTGCAGCGTGGCGCTCTTCTGATGCCCCTGTTTCCACTGAAACCACACTCAGGGCCGGCCCATTTTTCCAGGTCCTCTTTCAAAGTGGCCATTTCCATTCGGAGGACGACTCCCTCTGTTGTTCTTCTCTCTCCCGTCTCTTTGTGGTTGAGTGCAGCCGCGTAGAAATTAGATCAGGAGGAAATTGGAGCGGGGTCAGCGCTCCCCGCATTGACAGCGCCGCTGTCATCCTCGCTTGGGAATCTCCACCTAGACAATAAGTGAGCCACACTGCAGGAAGATTAGAATATATTTTAACAAAGCTGGGACTCCACTGGCAGACAATCTAATTGAGGAGATGACAGGAAACCGCTGGTTTGGTTTGACAATAAATTGCTGACAGGTGGCGGGGAACGGGCGCCATGTCTCTTGATTCATTACAGAGCCTAAAACTCAGCATTTAAATGAATACATTCCGCTTTACGGTGCAGCCTGTAAACATTGAATTTATTTGGCGCCATTCCCATTGAGCGTGTAATTTCTGTGCAATGAAAATATGCCTGTTTTGCTCATGGCGACAGCCAATATTGATTTATAGATGATGATGAACCCGCAGCGGTGTCTGCTTATCCTCATTGTGTTTACAAGAGAGTCCTCTGCTACATATAGAAGCATATTTCACTACTGACCAGCCAGGAGTTCGACGTTTCAAGATACGAGTCTGAAATTTCTCTCAGGCCTCAGATTGACTGTGGCATTTGAGAACATATGGCAAAACAAGGCCTTGAAACTTAATAGGTTGCAGCGGTTTTTATTTACATGAACGCCAATGGAGCTGAATGAACTGGCACGTCCTTGCAGCATTGTTAAGGTTTTATTAAAACCAGAGGTGCCTTGCTGAATCTATTACTACACCAATTATATGCTTTTATTTTTATTGACTCCAAATGTTAACTTAAATACACATAATCTTAATTCCTTCCTCTGTATATTTTTTTTTTGTTGTTGTTGTTTGCTCGTTTATTTTTGGATTTTCTGCCACTTCACTGCAGTTTTCGATCCCTCCATCCTCCTCTGAAAGAGAGTGTCGATGTCAGTGCCTCAAAATGCTGTCTTCAGCTCTCTCTTTTCTCAACAAGCCACTCGGATTTTCTCCAGTGCTGGCTTTTTCCCTCTACTCTGTCATTTCCCAGGCTCTTTACGGTTCTACTGTTCCTTAATCTGTCGCTAAGATCTGGGCTGAAAAAGGCATCATATCATGGTCTAATTACTCTTGCTCATTTGCTTGAGCAGTACAGTCAAACCACTCCTCCTCCTTTGTCTGTCTGTCTTTTTGCTACCACGGGTTGTGTTTAACTCAGGCAGCACTGAGCATTAACTGCTTTCACACAAAGTTGCCAGGATTTTCTTTTTCTTGTGCTAATAAACAGCCATAAACTTCCACGAAATTGGGTTCATAGTAATTCTACGGGACATTTAGGCAGGCATTAAGTACAAATAGTAGTAAGAAGTAACTAAACAGCTTTGCAAACGCAGGAAGGGTCAAGTGTTCTTGTTTGGTCGTGAAATGATAGGACTTCGAAATCTTTTAGCTCAATACCTCTTTTTACTTTTTTTATGTTTTGCCAAAATTAGCAAAGTCGCTAATCTAGTCTTCTCCATCAATGGACTCTAACACTGCTGAAGCTGCACTGTTGCTTCCCCATGCTTTGATTGCATAATCCCGTTCTGTTGCTGCATCTGATTAGTTGACGTCAACCCTATTCATGACGTGGAGCTCACACTCGCTGGCATGGACTGATCATGGAGAAATAGAAGCAGGATTAACCACACTTCCTTCATGCCTAGGCCTACAACCATGATCATAACAAGGTCATCTTTTAAAACAAAAACTGATTTATTTAAATAACAGAAGTAGAAAACAAAAGGCTGACGTGGCAGCAAAACTAACTATAACAAAAATCCAAAGATGACACAGCAAGACGAGGCAAGGAGGAACTGTGGACAAAAACAACAACACTACCAATATCAACAAACAACAATGAGCCGGCAGGGAGGTGGAGAAGAAGACCAAGTTTTAAAGCAGCGGGTGATGAGGAGAAGTGGGAACAGGTGTGTGATTAGGAGTGAAGACAGCTGGAGATGGGTGTGACAGGTAACCAGAAAACTACTGAGCAGAGGACAGGTGAATGGTGACAAAACAGAACCAAAGCATAAAGAAGACAAAACAATACCAAGTCAAGGACAAAAAAAGCAAATACAAGAATCCAACAAGAAAAACCTAAATCATAACAGAACCAAAACCCAGACATATGACATTCTAGCCACATTATAACAGGTTAGGACAGCTAAACTGGATCATCATCCTGTATTAAGGGGCGCAAAGATCTGAATGTTTTTGGTGCATCACTCCAAATTGCATTTAATGTTCCCTGGTTTGCCTAGTCACAAAAATATACCTCAAGAATTTGACTATACATTTAGAAAACTGATGAAATGCTGCTTTTATGCAGTTAAATCATAAAACTTGCAAGAGGTCTCATTATATTTCCTTTTTTTTTTCTGAAAAATTTTGTCTCTTTTTAGAAGTAGGTTGAAGTTGGGAAGGGAGTTGAACGCACACTCTTATGTGAGTCCTCCTACTTGCAAGAATTAAAAAAATACCTTGATTCTTTCATTATCACCAGATGCCATCATTTTTTTAAAATTCTTTAAATGCTTGTTATTTATTGATTCGTAGCAAAAATTATATTCTTATGCACAGTTGATAGGGAAAAACATGACATCATTGCATTTAATTGAGTCTCACATATGTGTCTTAATAGGTATAAAAATTATCTTTAGAGGCTTGAAAGAGAGTCATTGGAATGACTATTTTGGTTTCAACTTTGTCTGTTTTTACAAACTGTTAACATTCACTTTCAGTCATTGCTTGCTTAGGTTTAGACATTAAAATCTTCTTGATTGGGGTCAAAGTTTGCCATAAATAGGTTCTCTTAGAATGCATGTTATGAATCCATTACCTTCATTATCACCCTCAAATGAATGGAATCTACCCAATATACAACATACATGCATGCAAAAGAAAGAAACCCTTAATTTATGATTGTCACAATGAAAGTACATCATTTCTGGCTGGTTTTACAAGTTTTTCCACTTCCTTCTTGGTTCATATACGTAAAATCCTGCAATAGTACGTGACTTCTCAACCAACAATAAGTTTCAGTTTAGATGCTTGAAGGTTGATGATAGACCAGACTTTCACAGATCAGTTGGGTAATAACATATATTTGACAAAGCAACCTTTTTCTGTTGCATTTTCACTTACCATCCAACAGTGTTCTTGGAGGGACTTTGCAATGTGGATTTTTTAAACTTTTCTAACTTTTATTTTTGTACTACTTCACAAACAAAGATTTTGTGGAAAAGTTGCCATTGCAGCTGACATTCACATATGGCCGCTACTGCTTGCTTTGAGCAGCTGTGGTTCAGCGGTTAGAGCAGTCATCCTTCAATGAGAGAGTTGGAGGTTTGATTCCTGTCCTTGGGCATGACACTGAACCCCCCATTTCCTCCGATGTGCCCCATCGGTGTATGAATGTGATCTAAAGCACTGATTAGACTCTATAGAAGGATTTATTCAGATTAGCTTTGTAGAGATGTAGTGGAGTGCTGCATAAATGTGTGTGTGGATGAGGGCACAGATTGTTGTAAAGCACTTTGAGGAGCCTGGTTGGCTAGAAAGGTGCTCTATAAGTACTGTCCATTTACCATTTGCTTAAAGTATTAGGCACACACTAGAAATCCCAACAAAGTTTTTATCGTTTTTTTCTTCTTTCGGCAGGATTTCTCTTGACCTTGTCGACAATACACTTTCTGCTGAAAAAAGGCAATTAAAAAAAAAAGTTATATAAAAATGAGCTTCAATTAATTTGAAGAATAAAGAACAGTTATGCTCAAAACCTTTTTTTTTTTGGAAATTGACATGTCGGTGTGCACTTTATCGCCACCTACTTCTCTCACTTCACGTTTCAAACAAACCTTAGTAAATGTCGAAAACTAAGTGACTATTAGAAGTTAAGTTAAATGTATTTATGGCCAAAGACAAAAGTTAAACTCCCGGGTTCAACTCTGGTTGTGAAGCTGGGTGTCTTTAAAGGATTAAAAAAAATAATGTATAAATGACCTTTAAATTAAGAAAAAATGAGTCATTAAAAGAAGTGTTTTGTTAGTTTAAAAAGCTCCGTTCATTAGCCACACATTTAAAAGTCATTGTGTGCAATGTTAATTTAACGTGAACAACATCAAGGATTGGCAGCGTGATTGATTCAGCCACACATGTTCCCCTGCAACAAGGCAATAAAAGATATTTGTAAGATTTAATGAGCTGATTGGATTATGGCGCCGTTTAAATTCCCCCCCTTTCAGCTCTCCTTATTAGGTAATAATGGCAGATTTTATTCATACAGACATGTTGCCAGATTAATTTTCTACCAATTTTCAGCAGTTATGATTATTGGGAGGGGAGGGAGGGGGTGGGTTTTATTCAAGATAAATGAGGTGAACAAAAGTTTTGTCAGCCTCTGTTCTGATGAATACACAGAAAGAGCTTTCTTATTAAGCACCACTTCTAATTCTAAAAGCCCTCTCATTTATCATTCATAAACATTTGTTTTGTGCATCTCTTTCATTTGTTTTTCTTTTCTTTTTTTTCTTCCCAGCTTTGCTTTTTCATGCCTGCGGCTTCTTTCCACCCAGGAAAAATGTATCCTCTATAAAGATGACAAGCTGCTTCTATACCCTTTAAAGGTGTTTAAAATGCATTCAGAAGATCCGTGCTGGTGCTAATGCCCCCGCCGTTGAGCCAGCAGTCATAAAACATCAAACTCCTCATCTCTCTTTTGTGTATACATTTACATAACACACACATGGCCACACACGCAGCCGCGCACTGTAATTTGTCAAGGAGGCATTTCATCCATGCTGATATTTTCCATTAAGCATGGCTTGTGCAGCTTTATTGGTTGCCATGCCGACTCGTGTTGACCAGGAAGCTAATTAGCAACATGTCTTATTTTCCCCTCGCACTTATTAACGTTTTTATTCAGCTTGTCAAAAGTTTTTTTTTTTTGGTTGTTTTTGTTTTCCGAGCTCTCGATGTTTTGAGTTTTGGTCTCAAAGTGCCGTGTAGTATTTTGAGTCAGAACATGCACATAAATAATTATAAGTGATGTAAGAAACGATTTCTTGCAAATAAAGTGGGAGCTGCGTAATGAACTCCAAATGTCACGCGAGGATTTATCAGTCCACGGGGCCTTTTTCTGGCCCTCAGCAGTGCGGTGTTTATGTTCCTCAGCCCGAACAAGCCTCTTAACCCTGTTCTGATGACTTAATAATGACCCAACAGCCCTTCTTCCTAAAGTCCCCTCTGCACAGTTAAATTTTTCACATTCAGCTGCATCTTAACATCAGCTGAGATTCCGTACCAGCTGAAGTGGCCTTACAATCTCACTTTGATATTGTCAACCCAGTTCTATCACTTTTTCTTTTATTTCATTGTCACCCGCTGCCAAAAAGCAGGCAATACTGTTTTTGTCTGTGTGTTGTTTTGTCTGTTAGCAAAATATCTCATGAACTCCTGGACAGATTTTAATAGAACTCTCAGGAAGTAATCACTGGATGTGTAACTACAGCTCATTAGCATTTGAAGTCAGTCAAATTCAAGATGGCTGCCACAGCTAAGCAACCTTATCAAACACCAAAATGGCTACAACTCAGTCAATATTACAGATATTTAGTTAAAATTCAGTGTGGTAGTAGTTGAGAGACATCAGTAACAACTACTCTGAGTGCTACACCATGTGCAAACACTTTGTGTAAAACTTTGACATTTATTGTTGGTTCACCTTGTTTGTCTGTTAGCAAAATATATCACAAAAAAATGAACAGATTTTAATGAAACTCTCAGAGAATAATCAATAGATGTACATTAATATTTCATTAATTTTTGAAGTCAATCAAATTAAAGATGGCTGCCACAGCTAATCAACTTTAGCAAACACAAAAGTGACTATTGCTATTTCAGTTTTACATATATTGAGCTAAAATTCAATGTGGTATTAGGTGAGAGCCTTTATAAACACATGAAATGTTGTATGAGATCGTGCATAATGTTATTTTAAAGGTTTGACCAAAATAGCTTTAACTCAATCCCCTCCCATCATAAGAGGATTTTAGTGTATGATTTTACTCTGTCATGAAAGGTGACACGTAACATGTTTTCTTTTAAGGAATGCTGGGCCTTTAATAATCATATTTTAAACACAGTCTCTTCTGTTACTTGACAGTTTTGATCGCAAAAGAAGCCATATTGCACAAAAATACTCTGAGCTTCTCTCTTGCTGTTTCTCTTCAAGACAGTCTCTCTTCCCTCAGAGTAATAACAGCTTGCCATTCCTGTTGTGAACTGTCATTTGGCTCCCATGATGACTGCTGAGTGCCTTCAGAGTCTTCAATCGCTGTATTTAGGAACCTTCTAATTGGCAACCTCACAGATCTTAATGGATCTCTAAACGTCACATTTGTCAATTCCCTTTGACTTATTTCTCCTTTATTTGTAGTAATTTCGGGGTGTTTAGAAGAAAACGCACTTCTTGAAATTTAACAAAAGCAGCAAAACGTGAGGTGTTTGTGAAATAAGTGAGCTTGCATATAGTGTCAACTTTTGAGGAGGGAAAAAAATAATAATAATTGTAAGGATAGGGGAGAAAGCTTCCATTTCTCGTATAGAGAAATATTTTTGTACACAACGCTTTGCATATTATTCGCCTTTGCCCCTGCTGTGAACAACTCGGTATCTGTGATTGTATCTCCGTGTTTGTATGCAGGCATTCCTGTGTACAGAATGAATTGCGGGCAGAGGCAGCTCTGCGATGCACAAAGCTGGAGACGGTAGAGATGCCTGCACTCCAACTCCTTCTTCTCCTGCAGCTATACAAGATGTTTGCTATCAGCGCAGATTATTCCCATCCAGGCCTATAGCTTTCATGTAAATATCAGTGGGAAAGACGTGTCAGGAAGATAAAAGTCCAGATAGTAGACTCCCATCGAGGATCTTTCAATAGTGTGTGTGGGGGGGGGCAGAGGGGCAAAGCGTGGCACTGTAGATGTGTCGGTGCAAGGTACTGACAGGTGCCTGAGAGCTAAAGCCTTTCCGTGTGAGTTTATCGTGCCTTTTTTCACTCCTAATCTAACGTTTATCGGTTCTGGGTTTTGGTTTGAGATGGACTGAGGTGGATTGAATTTTCCCTCTGTGAATGAGACCCATTGGTAGCAAACGTTCGTGCTGCAAAGTCATTTCCAGTAATGCCTGGCTCCTATCCATGCTGTTTTGGTAAAACAGAAAATATACAGAAAAGTCACTGAGGTAGATTTGCTGAATGGGATAGATAAGCGACTGGTTGGATGCTGGAAATGAGACAGCGGCCAGAGCCTGGGGCAAAATTAGGAAAACTGTGCTGATCTCCAAACACAGCCAAGTTACAGACACAAAGGTCTTTTTTTATTGTCAGGAGCCTGAATTTACTAACAGCACACAGAATTTGTTTCTTGTTGCAACAAAGCAGGCCACAAGAGCATGAACCTAACCACCTGTTCAGATTTTTAATGTGTGCTCTTTGGTATTTGTCTTGATTTATATATATATTTTTTGTTTGTTTGTTTGTTTGTTTTGGGGTTTTTTTAATCTACATCCACTTAATTACAGTTTCTTTCATTGTTCGGTATCAAATAGCACACATGGAGAGAATGAGCATTCAAAATAAGAAAAGTAAGGAAAAAACAGCAGTGATACTTGTCTGCCAGGTAAGTGTAGTCTAAGTTTCACCTTTGAATGTTTATAAACCACTTTAAATCCTAAAAGCATTTGAATAACAAAAACCTGATATGTTTTCATGCGTCCTCTCTATTTGGCAACATTTTGGTTCTTTGCAATCATAGAACAAAAGGGAAAAATAAGTTCCCACATCCCAGCAAAAGATTATAATGTGTCCATTTAAACACACAAGCTTGGAACATTGTTATCCGACCAGGTCAAGGTGAAGGCTTCACCTTGAAGGACAAAGAAAAGTTCTTATTTATTACCAAAAACTTTATTTTTGTCAACCTTAACGTGCATTGATATGTCTTGGTACTGTCGTAGATTCTCATTAATGTGCCGCTAAACAAAAGCACAAAACTCGCACACGACCCTTCCAGGCCGGGCCCAGTGTGCCTTCTTTGTGCTTTGGTGTCATGTGTGAAATGACTGAGGAGGAATGAGTGGGGTGCTCTGAACTAGTGAGAAGTAGTCACATGGCTGAAATGATCTAAGTGTGTCAGGGAGCGGGTATCACAGCAGAAGGGTGTGAAATCAGCAAGAAATTCATTTGCCATTCACAGTAACTTGGTTTGCTTTTAAAGAAAACGGACAGCCAGCAAAAGCATCTTTGCAACAAGTTCATCTACTATTGTTGTTTTGGAATAACTGTATGGAGGAGGTTTTGGACACACATTTCAAGCATGATAAGTCACATCAGCAGGACTTGCCTGGTTTGACTGGGTCATCGTGTGAATAATTGAAGTTGGCTTAATAAAAGAATTGTCTTTGCAGCAAAATTCCAATGCCAAGAAGTAAAAAGGGTAACATCCACTACAAAGTAATTCAAACATATACTGTAATAATATCTGTTTGCAGTTGGTTCACATTTTTTTGTCAAAATAAGGCAGGAGTTAGACTTAATGTGCTGACACAGGAACCAACACAGATCGTATTTAAAACATTTATTTACAATATTTACAAGAAATAATGAGTGTAAGGGATGAAGATAGTCTCAAGGCACCGTCACTGGAAAAGAAATAGGTTTCAGTCTTAGTATTTGGAATTTCCAGTAATAATAAATTGACTTCTGAATGTCTTACTTCTTTTTTTCTTTCTTCCAAGCGAGAGGATGGGGAGTGAGGATCCTCATGTCCGAGGTGGAAAAGAGAAAGTTAGGGTGGAGAGCGGACAGGCAGGTGAGTTCTTTTTTTTTTTTTGTCGGTATTGATCAGCGATGACAGGTTGCTTTCACAGAGGAGATCCAAGTCAGTAGTATTTGGCCATGTGTGGGTTCACATCACAGCAAAATCAAGCTCTCACTCAATAAATATATGTATGTAGGCCGATGACCCAACTCATCAAAACAAGTAAATAAACACTGAACACACTTTCACTTCAAGTAAAATGGATTTGTTAGTTTTTTTCTTTTCGCCACTTCTCTTCCACTCAGTCGCATTCAAACCATGTGTTACCTCAGAGTCATCAGTAGGTTACAGAGGCAAGATCTGATATGTCCACCTTTAGTTTCCTTTGACCAAGAAAATCCATCAACCATCAACACACATTAAGTTGTCCTCAGCAAGAGTCGCCACCCTTGCAGCATTCTTTTTACCTTGAACTCTGGCAAGGGGGGGCGTGACCTCGCTCTCTGTGGTGGTGGCCTCCACAGACGAGGCCCACTTCTGCTTCTTTGTGTTGGATTTCAGAGCCGAGCTGCAGCCTGATGTCTGAATCATCCCCTTTAAAAATGGGCCTGTGTTTATGTTAACTCACAACGATTGGTTTCACTGAGCGCCAAGGATAATTACCAAGGGTTTTCCCTTATTGAATGGTAATTACAAAAGACAAATAGACTTCAAGCATCCGACTTCCTGAGTAGAACAGCTCTCTTTCTCTCTCTCTCTCTCTCTCTCTCTCTCTGTGCAGCTGTGGGTAGCGATGCCGCCAAGAGTCAGCATGTTTTGTTTGTGCTGCTATCCACTCAAAATGCTGAAATAATTATATTTCAGGTGGCTGGATAAAAATGAATACAGAATGGTAGGCTAATAGTACAGTTTACAGCTTTATTTCATCATTTCTTCTTTGTTTTTACTCAATAAAAATTACTCACAGCTCATGTGAAGGAAATAAATCACCAATTTTTTAACAGTATTGCACATTAATCTACTTTTGCATTTCAAGCGTCTTTTTCAGATTAATATTATAATGACTTCTGACAATATGCCATTTTTAAGGCCGTCCCATTCCCAAAGCTGGATATGGACTTAGCACACCATCACTGTAATTGACTTCAGTCCAGGTCTTGACTGAAGGTCACTCAGGCAGTCAGACAGATGAGTAATTAAAATCTCTTCTGCTCTTTAAGACACTCATTGAAGTCCACCCTTCATTTGGAAAATCATTAGTCATGCTACAACAAACTCGAACTTCATATCACAAAACTTCTTGGTGCACATTTGCATTCGCGCACAATGTATAATCATTAGTAATATCCTGAGTAATTGAAGGTGGCAATGGGGAAATGGTTACCTGACACTGACATGTAGAGGATAGAAGAAGCTGTCAGGGAGATGCCAGGCTTTCCTTCATCAGTCACGAGCTGTCAAAGGGCCAACACTGGGAGGTTAAAATGTTCATCTCGGCTTTGAGCTGGGCTTTGAATGAGATTAGAACAAATTCACACTGAATATGTAAATATTTAATCATCTTCAGTTAAACAGTACACAGCAGAGGAGTCTGGGCAAGTGTTTGCCGTAGGTAAGCCCACAGTTGTCAAAGTTAGTTTAATACTCTGATTGTTTTATAAAGCTTCTCTGGAGCCGCTTTCAACACTGCGAGAGGACAAATATCTTGATTCAACACTTTAAGTAAAAGTCACAGAAGAGTCAACACTTATCACAACAGGAATGGGTTAGCTGTAATAACACTGAGAGCACACAATGGAGAAAATACAGAGACGTACTACACCTGGCGAAGAAATGCAAAGACTATATGCTTAAATAAACTGTGAGTTTTCTTATCTCATAGTGTCCACATTCATACAGATTTCAAATAGGATTGTATACAAATAGACAAGCAAATGACCGAGTTAAGAGAGAACAAATACTGATGAATTTGAAGGATTTTAAGAGACTTTTATATACAAAGTCAGAAATTCAAAAGATATGTATAAAACAGCACTAATTTAAGCAACCAAAGGTGCTTCAGTTCCTTTACAACTTTTACCGAGAGTCAATACTTTTTTAAAAGCTTGTTCATAATCATTATTAGTAAAGGCCACGTGAATTGAATGTCAGCAGTTTGTAATTACTCTGCCTCTTCAAACCTTTTCTCAACAATCAGCAGCAATTGACTCCTCTAAATAGTTGCCTATAGAAGTCTGAAAGTGGGAAAACAGCAGAGCATTTCCAGGTTGCTGTTTACTCATTATATGCTTTTGGACCGCAAGGGATCAGTTCATAGTCCATTTGAGGTAGTTCACCTTTTTATTTGTTTTTACACTGAAGGTACTGTGGTCATCCATAGTTCCTATTACTGCATTTATTGGGTCTTTAAGCTCCTGCTTTAGAGTACCAGTAGGTGTTTTCTTGGCTTAACAGGGACTCTCTGGTGAGATAAGGGGGTGTGATTGGTCAATACACTTTGTATATGTGTACATTGACTGACCGAGCAAATTGAACACTCTTCCATCTCTTGCATTTGCATTGTCTTTGCCATTGTCTGCTATAGCATGCTCTTCTTTAAAATAGACTGATCTGTCATGTGAGTCTTGAACCAAAAGAAACCAAGGACTCAGCGCACAACTCTAACTATGGAGTCCATCATTGCTGTTGATGATGAATGTCTTGTATACAAGTGATGTAACCATGCTGACTGCTGTCCAGTCACACCATTTCCTTGACCACTGGAAAGTAAACACACCTTATAACTGTTTGGTCCAAAAGCACCTGTTTTGTAAAGCCAGTATCTCACTGTGCTGCCACTGTCAGAAATTCATTGGCAATGACCATCTCCAAACTGTCTTGAGACATTTGCAAGAGAACATTTGAGAGAGAAAAGCAGTCAGAAAAAATTCTTATTCGTGTCAACAAAAAGGCAGCTTTAGAAGTTGTAAATTTATACCTAAAGGAGCCTGCATAGGGTAAGAAATCCAATAGTCTGCTGAAGTCTGCATTAACTTTTTTTGATTTCAGAGTGGTGTTTAACATACCGCCAACAGTTAAACTCAAAGGTGAAACACTCATGCTCTGGAACTCTGTTGCATTCATTTGCATCAAGAATATGCCGCTGGTGCAGAGAAGAACTGATCTGCTTATAAATAAAGAAGTCTTGGAAGCAAACATCAACCTTATCTATAACATACCTAGAAAATCAACTAGGGACTAACTAAAGAAATGGGCTTAATTAAAAAAAAGAAAAGAAAGAAAGAAAGCAAAAGGATAAAAAAATACCCAAAATGCAAAATGAACAAATGCCAAAAAACATTTTGTAAATTTAACTGGCTGCAGAAACCACTTGTGATATGTGATTCTCGCCAACAGAGGTGTAACCAATCTGTAACCACACAAACCTATGTAACCTATTAAAGAACTATGTCATCTTTAACTAAAGGGTGGTATCTTACAGAATGACTGTTGGATACTAGTTGGTGACTCAACATTGTGAGAAAATAGGCAATTTTCTTTGTGAAGTCTTATTGCAATCTGAGTATTTGCGACCAGTGAGCCGCAACAAAATTTGCTGCACAAATTTTTTGAACATTTTCAAAGTTCAAACAACAAGACAACAAGCCCCTGCAACACATGGATAGAAATTGAGGACACCCTTGAATGTTTCAAGACACTTTAGAGACTCAATCACGAATGCTGTTTGCCAACTATTCACCAATAGTTACAGCCTATTGTGATACTACCTTAAGGGTATTTTGACACTCATCTTTTCCTTAACTTTTTATAGTTTCTGAAACATTTTGACTCCAGTGTATTATGTACGGGCAGCACGGTAGGGCAGTGGTTAAAGCTGTTGGCTACCAGCGAGAATGTTGGAGGATCACCTTGAGGTTTGCATGGTCTCCCCATGCATTCGTAGGTTTATTCCAGGTACTCTGGTTTCCTCCCAAAGACCAAAAACATAAATGTTAGGTTCATTGGTAACTCTCAATTGTCCCTAGGTGTGAGTGAGAGTGTGAATGGTTGTTTTTCTTATTTGTGTGTCCCTGTGATGGACTTGAGACCTGTCCAGGGTGTACCCCACCTCTCATACAGTGCCTGTTCGAGATAGGCACCAGTTTCCTGCAACCTGGAAAGAAGGAGGTAAAGAGTACCAGAGTACAAAGGATGTGTGGAACTAACACTGTGCATGCTCATATAGAGTTCAGGATATTGTACTGAGCAAATACAAACTATATAAAATGAAACCCTTTATTATTATACAGATTAGAAGATTTTGAAACAATACCAATAGTTTTTTTTCTGCATTCTCAAAGCAAAATGTTCCACAGTCTAGGAGCCTTCATTGTGACTAATTGCTAGAACCTTTTTTGTCTTGTTCAGCCCTTAAATTGCTCTATATCAGAGTGCAAGCATTTGTAAACACAGACAGTAAGTGTACAAACATAAAATATCCATAAACATCTAACAATGTGAACAAAAAGGCACAGAGAAACGCTCAGCAGCTTTGTCCTTGTGTTTTCTCTCCAGCCATAAGCCGGCAGTACAGTTCCGCAACAGCAACGCCAAGACAAACCTCTACCTTTATTGGACTTGGCAAACAAAACGATTGTGGTTCGGATTCTAAAACAACACACCACAAACTGGAAAAGAGACAACAGAACCCAACCAAACGTACGGGCAATCACAGCTTTAGTTTAGTTGGCCGTGGTGAGTGAAGGGAGGATGGACACATCACAGCAGCCTGCGGTGCTGATGGAGGCTGGCCCATCTGTGGCCTTGCCAATCTGTCAGCCACTGTGTGTCCTGCAGGCTACAGACACACACACACAGCCAGCTACTCGACTTATGAATCAGTCATCTCCTGCTCTTCTGCGACCTCACACTCACCACCGTTCGTTGCCTGACTGATAAAAGCAGCAGGCCATCCTTGTCGCAGCCCGGCCCCCTTCCTCTCTGTTTGGAGCATCCGCTCTTTGATTTCTGCGTGACCTGGAGGCACGGCTGAGGCTACAGGTCCATCTCCCAACCGGGCGGTGTCACCCCTGGGGTCTGAACAGTTGAAAGCTGACTTTTTAGATTAATTTGCACTTGTTTTACTTCAGCTTGTGATTATCACTGGTGACCTGCCAATTCAAGACTCAAAATTCAGATTTTTTTCTTTGTTTCGTGAATGCACAGCAGATAAGTGGGGAGCAAAAATCGGTTTTACTGAATGGAGAAGACTCAAAGTTAGCTGTTTGTTATATCTGAGAGTTGTTTAGAAATAAGTCCAAAGGCAGCACAAGAGGTATTAAAAGCTACTAAATGAAAAATAATGGGATATTCAAGTTAAATTTCTTTTGTGTGTAGATAGATAGATAGATAGATAGATAGATAGATAGATAGATAGATAGATAGATAGATAGATAGATAGATAGATAGATAGATAGATAGATAGATAGATAGATAGATAGATAGATAGATAGATAGATAGATAGATAGATAGATAGATAGATAGATAGATAGATAGATAGTGGAAGCACTTAATTATAGTTCTTAGTGAGGCCTCAAAAACCGTGATTGGTGCATCTTTTTATGAATAATCTACTTCTCTGTAAGTTACAGCAAACAAATCAATAATGATCAACTACAGGGAGGCTGCAGGGTTTAAAATCAGAGTTATTTGCACAACCACCCACCTCTACCCCCTGCAGCATCTTCCAAACCCCTAACCTGGCAGAATGACAGGTTACCTAAAAGTTGTCCAATTAACCAGCAGCATGTGACTTCATGTGACTTTTGTTTACAGGCCTTGCTTGGTTTATAATTGGCCACCTTAAATGAGCCAAAAGCAAAAATCCACACTGTGGATGACAGAGCAGGTAAACAAACTGCTGGGCACCAGTACTCACGATATTGATGGCTTGTCTGAATAAATACATCACGTTGCACTGTACATTTTTCAAAGCTTTGATCCACATCAATGTAAAAGGCTGGATGGTAGAAATCGAGGTCAGATGGGATGAAATGGTTTCAAATAATCTGTCTTTCAAACACATCAAAACTGTTAGTGATGGCTGAGCAAATGTTTGAGCAAGGATGTTAGCAGTAAATTTGACCATCTTCTTCCTCGTTGTAAAGTAGAAATGACAGCAGTATCTATATGCAAAAGCAATAATAACTGCTCATTCTGCATCATGTTGTCTGCCAGCAAATCAGAGGCAGAGGTAAGCAGCTTCCATAGCCATCTGATGAATTAAACATTTCTAAAGACAATCAAACTCTGTTTGACATATACAGTCAAATCACATTCTTGGCGCACTGATGGCTGTAGGCTAGAAGCTCTGCCAGTGTTGAAAGTGTCGTGGGGAGGAGAGGGAGAGCAGTCCATTATCTGCTCCCTCTCACTTAAACAACGTAGCTTCCCCTTGTTCTCCTCACCATCACCTATGGACTTTCTCCCATAGTTCAGCAGCAGGGAAGGCTGATAACTAGTTAGACTGCTGCACAGTCAGAGCAACACTGTTCTTTTCTTACCTCATTAGAGACACCCATACAGCTGCACTGAAATTTCAATAAGCTGTTTGATTCAAGCCGTTTTGACATTTGCAGATATTCTATTGAGGGAACAGTCCATTTTTTTACTCTCAGGGACACGGGCTGTATTTAAGATTTATTTTATTTGCCTGACTTGTCTGATATGACTCACATGCGAGACGAAAGATCAAACATGCTGGGAATTATGTTGTTTGCATACAGCCGTGCCTCTGCATGATAGTAAACTGAAATGCATTTGAATGATATTTGTGTTTGATGAGTAAAGATGTGGATTTACTTCTTGTATGTTGTCCCGTCCCCCTGCAAAGGTTGGGTTAACTACATTGAACTAAGCACTTTCAGTAACCTATTAAGCATTCAAAAGGTTGATCAAAATAGATTTAAATGGGTGTGTAAATATCGCTTTCATCATACATTAATACAAAATATTGCATAGCTATTTAAACATATTGCAGCTCAACATTTGCTTAAAGGCTGAAAGGATTTATAGAAAGAGGGCACTATTATCTTTATAATTTTATCACTGCAGCAGACTGTGTAGAGGTTGAAAATTGCAAATGAAATCTAAGTGTCATGATTATCAATGTTATGGTTAGTCAAGGCCACAGTGGCCCACAGAAGCCTGCTTGGAGTCAGAATGTCTGTCAGCATCATGAAAACGTGCTTGTTTGTTCAGACAATGTCTATGCGCAACTGAGTCACATAACTACATTAGGGATAACTAAGAAAGATAAGAATCATTGTTGCCACTGTACAGGAGAGATCTAAATTGGAAATTGCAAACCATGTATTAATATTGTTCAAATAAATCTACCAGCTTTCGTTTAATTATGAAGAAAAATACCAACAAGTCTGCTACAAAATTTATGAGACAAAATAAGGATTATAAAGGAGATTTTAAAGGCTTTTCAAGATAAAAGCAGACGATGGTGTCACATCATTCACCAAGTATAATTAGTGTTTAATCCAAATGCTTGGAATCACAAGCTGCAATTAACAAGAAGTCTATCAGTTCATATTAGACCATAATTTGCTCATTTTATTTTGATTGACTTTTCTTATCTTTTGAATCTAAAATGTGAATTTACAATGTCATAAACATAACCACAGATGAACAACACTTATGCCTGACACCCTGTCTACTTTTAAGACGAGGCTTACGACTTTCCTTTTTGATAAATCTTATAGTTAGGGTTGGTTTGGGTTTCCAGAGCTATCCTTTAGTTATGCGGCTATAGGCTTAGAGTGCTGAAGGACAAACTGACCACATTTCCTCCCTGTGCTGCTGTCTGTACTAGCTCTACTCCCCAATGCTTAAATTTGTAATTTTTTTCTATCAGCAACATGTGTTTTTCAGTGTTTTCTTCCCATAAAAACTACACCTGGTCCAATCCTTCCTGTTTGTCTGCGTCTCTTTCCTGTCCTCTCTAACCCTGAGCCAGTTGAGGCAGGTGCATCCGGAGCCTGGTTCTGGTTCTGCTGGAGGGTTTTTTTCCTGTAAAAAGGGAGGTTTTCCTTTCCATTGATGCCACCATGTTGTTCAGGATGGAGGATCTGCTGGCTTCCTTAGATAGATAACTTTTACTAAGTGGTGTTTTATAATGCATGTGACAGTTTTTGTATAGTGCCCTGAGAAGACCTTTCTTGTGAATTGACACTCTACAAATAAACTAAATTGAATTGAATTAAGCCAGTATCTCACTGGGCTGTTACTGCTGGCGACAAACTGTGAACGGCAATCGTGGGGGAGTTTTTAAAATCTCTCAAAACCTTTTTTTCTGTGCTGTGTTAAATGAATTTTGAACACGTTCAAAAAAAAATTTCACATGACAAATTTACTTTCGTCATTTTGGGCGTATGGAACCACACCCTTCTCAATTTAGTTTCCGTAAGTAAAATTGTGCAATACATGTGACTCAATTTTGGAAGGCCTTGGTGACCCATGAAAGCAAATAACAAAAAAAAAGAGTAAATTGTGATGAAAATGTTGCAGTTTATTTGCAGTTCTGTACAAATGTACTGTAAGTACCATTTCAGTGTGATACCAGGTGAAAGCTCCTGTATTTTCTTGCAATTTTGTATCTCCAACTACTTGCCAAGAGTTCCAGTCCACTGAGATTCAGACTTTAATGAGAAAAACAGTTTCATTACTCATTTTTAAAGTGTCTGTCTTAGTTTAGTTTTTCTTCTTGGAAAAAAAAAACATTTTAAAAACTTTTTTTTGACATTTTAATAACAACTTTTAACTTAACATTCCATGATAATTACAAAACTAATCATCACCTGGTTTTTTTATTACCTCAAGTAGCCCGTTTTTCCACTCGAAAATTAGATTTGCACATCTGAATGTGTCACCCTCTGGTACCTTTTTATTTCAGTATTCTCGTCGAATCACTTTTTATTGTTTCTTTGAGCAATGAATTAAAAAAAGAAAATGTGAGGCTGAAATCAGAATGTATGGTCTCAGCAGCTTCACTAATACAAACATTAAGGCAATGAGAACTCAATACAATTTTTCCCAATACAGTGATGAACATTTTTGTTGGGATAGTAAGACGCACTATGGCTCCAAACAGCTCCAAGAGATGACACAAACCTATTTCCTCCACCACAGCGATGGGTTGGTCACCCTGAGTGATAAATTCAATCACCTGCTCTGTAATCTTTTTTGCCTTATCATTGTTTCTTGGAAACTTGCCTCTTCTCTTTAGACTTTCCTCTAAAGTGTAGCTGTGCTAGCTTTAAGAGCTGTTTGGATTTTAATGTCTAATTAAATTGATGGTACTGAATGCAGATTAATCACTACCAGTTGGACAAAAGCTGTAAGTAGCCACTAAACTGCTTGCATCTGGTATTTTAAAATACGTCCGTAATGCAGACTTGTTGAAACGTTACATCCCAATCATTTTAGTGTAACTGTATTCTAATGTGGCTGGCATTAAAACCTAAAGATAGTGGGTTAACAAGAGAGATTAGGAGTGGAGTGTGGTCAGCTATTGCGACATCAACTGGTGAAAATGATCTTGACTGGGACCTCAATCTATTGTTATGATAATCCCGGGAAATCCCCATTTTTTGTTTTTATAGACATATTTGTCTGACTCTGTACCTTAGCATGGCTAAGTTAAAGTTAGTTAAAACCAAATGTTTGTTTACACTATATGAAAAGACACATAACCATGTTTTTGTCACTAAACAACTGTAAATCAGACCATACCTTTTTTTTTTCATTTTAAGCCAGCCAGGATTACCCAAATTATTTCTAATTATTATCTCTAATTATTTGTGCCTAAATAATTAGAGATTTTATTTTATTGATTTACTTTCTTCAAAATCATCATTTACATACATTTCCTTGGTATTTTGTATCATTGCCTTTAAACTATATGACTTGCTGGAGTTTTGTCCCATTCCTTTTGACAGAACTGCTGTAACTGAGACGTGTTTGTAGGCCTCCTTGCTCAAAAAAGCCTTTCCAGCTCTGCCTACAATTTTTCAATGGTATTGAGATCAGAGCTTTGTGTTAGCTGCTCCAAAACATTGACTTTGCTGTCCTTAAGCCACTTTGTAACTAATTTGACAGTATGCTTGGGGTCATTGTCCATTTGGAAGACCCCTTTGTGTCCAAGCTTTAAGGTCCTGGCTGATTTCTTTAGATGATGCTTCAAAATTTCCACATAATGTATTTTCATCATGAGGCCATCTGTTATGTGAAGTGCACCAATCCCTCCTGCAGCAAAACATCATGATACTGCCACCCCCGTACTACATGGTTGGGATGATATTCTCAGGCTTGCAAGCTTCCCTTTTTCTCCAAATGTAAAAAAATGGACATTATGGCCAAACAGTTCAATTTCAGTTTAATCAGACCACAGGACATGTCTCCAAACATTAGGGTCTTTGTCCCTGTGTGCATTTTCAAACTCCATTCTGGCTTTTTTATGTTGCTTTCAGAGTAATGGTTTCTTCCTCACTGAGTGGCATTCTGGCTCATGTTGATGCAGGACTCATTTAACTGTGAATAATGACCCTTTCACCAGCTTCAGCAGCATCTTCACCAAGTCTTGCTTTTGTTTTGGGGTTGCAAATATAAATAATTTTGGGAATCCTAACTAACCTAAAACAGGAAAGGTTTGGTCAGATTTAATGTCAGAAAATGGGGAACAAATGGCTGTGTCCTTTTTATACAGTATATGTTAACATCTTGTTTTAACTGTATTTTGGGAGAAATATTGTGAAATTCCTACCAGATGTGACCCTTGGATGCATCCAGTGGAGCTACATGTTGCTGCCACTGGAAGTATTTATGCTTGTAAATCACCACAGACAGACATCCAATAAACTTCTCCTTTAACTTTCACTGGAACTTTTATCCTTTTCCAAATGCGGTTTTAGGTCAGTAAAAGCAGACATCCAGTTAGTGTCAAGATATTTAGGGCCTCCTGTTTCATGTACTGACAGGCAAAACTCATGAGATGTGACATGTGGTGTGAAAGTTTGTGTTATTGCAAATGTTTACATGTTCTCTCTGTTCCTCTTGTTCAAATGTAGGTTTTTCGTGTTGTCAGATTTCTTTTTTAATAGTGCTCTCTGGGAAATAAAGGTAAAAACTGGACATCTTTTATTTTTTCTATGCCTCTAAAGAAAATATTGGTCCTAGTTATATTTTTCCAGCAAGTTAGAACATGTCCAAGTTGCAGTAATTTCATGTAACTGTAGTCAAAGCAACCTGACTTCAGCTAATGTTTATCAAGTAATGAACTCCTACATAAGCGTGTAAGCATGACCAGTAAAGTGCACCTTAAGCATCAAAAATAGAAGTACACATTATGTGAGAAAATTTCCCATGATAAGATTTAATGCGTTACCATAAAGTTATTATTGTCAGTGGATTTTCCAGTAACCTGCAATTTAATCTAGTTAGCTAGTAAAAGCGGAGTTATTTTATATTGCCTTGCTAACTGTGTATTTTAACATTTTTATTAACATTATCATCATTTGGTGTGCAGTTTTCAACTCGAGCGATCACACAAATGTGGGCACACTGCTGAAATGGTGAAAAGATGAATGAATCATTAGACTGTTTCACCATTTTACATTGTCGTAATCGATTGACTACAATAAACCTATGTGTTCTGCTAATCACGTCACGTAATATTTAAGATGGTATCTTAGATTTTATGATGCTGATTATTTCCTGTGAGATGAGTGAAAATTAGACGTGCCACTTTCCTATGTTTTCATGTGAATCCATCTCACAGGAAAAGCTTTAAGATGGAATAGAAAAAAAAAAAATCACGAGTCTGGGTGTGAGCATGCCACACGGGGAGTTCTTCACACTAAAAGTGAATGTAAAAGAGATCATTTGCATGTGAGGCCTTAAGACACACGTTTTCAATTTTATGCTTAAAAAAAAGGAATCATGTGATTTAATCAGATCATACTCGGAAAAAAAACATACCTGTGTAAAATCCACACAATGAAAATGGGAAGCAGGTTTCAAAAGTCTGTAACGGCGTATATTTAAATTTGGTAAATTTCCATTAACACCAGCTGATAATGAGCTCTGCAGCTTTCTCATGCGTTTGTTTAGCTGTTACCTTCATCCAACAGCACCTGTCTGCTTTACACGAAGGACCTGATTCAGCACTGAATACCTTCTGCTTTACTCATCTGCATTATGTTTAGATGCTTCAAGCTGCCTAAAGTCATTATATGACCATGCCTTGAGAATTTACCACACTGGAAAGAAAACCTACAAAGTGAGATAGTTAAAGCTTTTTGTTCTGTACCTATAACACACACAGTTATTATGATCCAGGCTAATAGATCCATTTTCTCTGTTTGTTGGTGATTATGTGGGGGAAGAAGAATCCCTTGAATGCTTTTGTTTTTGTCCTGCCATTTGCAAGGCCTTGTGGGATATGACTAATGCGGTGTTGTGCTTAAAGGATTGTGGTGTCTGGTGCGAGCGTTCCCTGGGTCATGGTGAAGTTAATTACCTGGGATTGAACAGTTACTTTGTCCCGTCTCTAGGGATCTGGTCTGCAAGCAGAGGAGGGAAGTGATGCGTCCTGAACCGGCTTCGTATCCAGGTCAGTGTGGAAGGGGGAAAAAAAACAACAACATTCTAGATATTACTTCCACCCCTGGTTGTTTAACTCTCCTGTGTGCCTCTTTGATCTCATTGTATGGCTTAGAAATCTTGTCAGAGCCCTGCAACTTCAACCTACAGTATGTGGCGATATAGGGGTCGGTAGTTACAGTTACTTGTTTCTGTTTATGAAAGGAGAAAGTTATTCCTGGAAACACCGTATTCACCCCTTTGAATCTTTTACCCTTTTATTGCTGTCATAATTCAGTCATGGTCAATATAAATTCAGCTTTTTGGCCAAAAAAATAAAAGTAAAATAAGTGATTGCATAAATATTGACCCTCTTTAAAGTGACTGTTCGAAATCATCTCAGAGAAAAGATTATTGAAAAGTACAAATGGTACATGGACTGTACTTATATAGCACCTTTCTAGCCAATCAGGCTGCTCAAAACACTTCACAACACAATCTGTGCCCTGATTTACCCATTCATACAGCGCTCTACTACATCCCTACAAAATTAATCTGACTAAATCATTCTATGTAGACAAATCAGTGCTTTAAACTCTATTCTTACACCAATAGGGCACACTGGAAGCAGTGAGGGGTTCAGTGTCTTGCCCAGGGACACTTCGACATGTGACTCCTGCCAGGAATCAAACCTCCAACACCTTCATTAGAAGACAACTGCTCTAACCACTGATCCACAGACACCCCAAGTAAGATGGATACGAATGGATTTCTTAGACCCTAAACATCCCCAGGAGTTCTGTTAAATTCATCACCAAGAAATAGAAGGAATGTGGGACATGTGTAAATCTACCAAGAGCAGGCCGTCCTCACAAACTGAGTGACGGTGAAGAAGGAGACTAGTGAGAGAGACCACCAAGACCCCTATGAGCACTCTGAAGGAGTTCTAAGCTTCAGCAGGTCAGATGGGAGAAACTGTTCATATAACCTCTGTTGATCAGGTTCTTCAGCAGTCTGAGTTTTATGGGAGAAAGGCAAATAGTAAACCACTGTTGAAGAAAATTCATAATAAATCTCGACTAGGGCCAGCTACCGAAAAGCACTTGACCATGGAATCTTTCACATGCCGTTTGGTAATCTCTAGTCAAAATTTTACATTTTCTTCAAAAGTGCAGTCACTTATTTTACATTACATATTTTTATATAATTGGCATTACTTTGTAGAAATTCCCATTGTTTGCTAACACATTCATTATGAAGTTTCACGTGAACTATTCAGTTTCTGTTCTCACTCAGTTCTGTTCAGGGTTAAACACAGAAACACATAAGCATTTAACACTGAAGACACCTACCAATCTTCCAAGGTAGGGGTGCCCCAACAAATTCCCCACCTTGCAATCATTGAGTTGACTATGAACTCCTCTTTATACCAATGCATTTCAGAGTCAAATGTGAGGCCATCTGTCTCACAGCTAGAGCTAAAAGCAAAGCAGGTCATGAAAGAGGACAATGATCCCACTCAGCAGCAAAACTACAACAGAACTACTGAAAATAAAAAAACAAGGTGTTGCAACGAAATTTTCCAAGTCCTTACCTTAACCTGATTGTCCATGCACAGCTCTCTTAAGGTCCCACCCCTGCATTTCAAAGTCCTGCAAACCTTAATCAACTGAAGCAATATTGGAAAGAAGAGTGTGCCAAAACTACTCCACAACCATGTGAGAGACTGGTATCGCCTTACTAAGAGTTCTTGCTGCTAAAGGTGACTCTAGGAGCTACTGAGTCAATAAATAACAACATTGTAGAATCGGATGTGTGTTTTTTACATTTGAGGTTTGATTAGAATAATTTTAGAAAGACCAGCTCATGTTTAAATATGTAAAACCATAAAACTGAAAGAGGGTAGACTTTATTTTTCCTGTGACTGTGTAGCACCTCCGAAATATCTCAGACTTAAAATCTCTCTTGCTTGAAAACAAGGAGAGTAAGATTCATTAGTAGAGTTCCTCCACTGATACTCACATTCTTCCTCCCTACATACTGACACTATGGTTGTCGATGGCCTGGATTTTGTTGTAGCAGAGTTGCGATCGCTTTAAGTGAGCCGAGTGTAATTATAAAGCTAATATTACGGTCAAGCTATAAAAACAAAACCTCGACTGCAATTAATTGGATTTACGATTTAACGTGCTTTAATTTCCACAAACACCTGAGAGAATTTGAGGCTGACGGAGGAAAGCAAAGCTCATTAAACTTTGTGCAGTCATCACCTGGACCGCGTCTGGAATGACTTCCGCGGCAAAGTAGCATCAGAGAAGCTGACACGGGAAAAAAAGGCTCCGAGAACAGCTTGAATAACCCACATAAATATGAAAGCTCTTCTGGAAAAAAAAAAAAAAATTATTTTAAAACGCTCGAATGCAAAAAGTTAAAGAAATAAAAAAATATATTATGAAAAAAAGGGGGAAAGAAATCCCTCTGAGCGTTGGAGCGTTTATCAGGGGATATATATCCCCAACTAGTTGGCAAGTGTGCAATGAAGCCTGCCACAGTGTCACGCCGCACTGTGGCTTTTAATAGGAACACGGCTTAAGAGGCCCTTACATCTTTCGTTTCACTTGAAGTTGTCACTCAGTAATCCCTCGGTAAAGTGTAATGCCGCTGGATTAGCGCCGCAACCCCAGATTTCCAAATTATCGTTGGAAAAAACCCACTGAATGATGTCGCTAATAGGAACCAAATTATGCAAAAGAAGAAGAGGGGCCCTTTTTTTCCCCCCTACTCTTTCAATTTATCATGTCATTTTTTCCCCCCTTCTCCTTAACTTTTATACCAGGCAGATTAGCTTGCCACTGTGTTCATGTCCACTGGCTGCTTGGAACTCAGAAAAGAGACAAAAAAAAAATCTGCGCAGATGAATATAGAACATCACAGGAGGTTTTATTAATAGGGGGCAGTTTGAGTCCATGTGTGGTGGAGCTCAGGCCTAATCCTTCCTTCTGACTGTAAAAATTCCCTATGATAGCCCGTGTCAGCAGCTGTTGGAGTGGGCGGGGAGGATGAGTAGCACAAGAAAAGAAGAGGAAAAGCAGCCAGGGCCTCCTCCTCGCTCTGTCCACGCTCCCCGGAGCCATCTTAACCAAAGCCGAACCCCAGGCTGACCACGTCTGTGGTGATTGCTAAGCCCGAAGACTCTCAGGATAAAGACGATTTCCACCGAACCCACACACTAAGTCTGACTTAGGTTCTTTTTTTGGCAAACTCTCTTTTTTTTTTTTTCTTTTTTTTCTTCCCATTTCCCACTCTTACACTGTGCTTTTTTGGAGTTCAAAGGCAGCTGAGACTTCCTCCCAGGAAGCATTTCAGTGCATCTCGACCATGTTAAACCTCTGGGGTTGTGCGCCGCGCTCATCTTTGTGCGATTTGTATCGTACAACATCAGAAAGAAATCTACCAGGATGTGACAATAAACACTTCCTTCTGTCCATCGTTTTTCCATCATTGCTGATAAAAAAAGAAAAGCAGGCGTACTCTTGTCTTCTGTCTCCAGACACAGCCAGGGGACATCGGAGGAGGGATGACGGTAGCTTTAACCTGCCCTCGCAGCACAATTGGGCTGCCTGCCACAGGCCTCATGATTTATGATGCCATCAAAATGTACACTGTTTTCTCTTTTTTTTTCTTTCTGTTACTTCACCAAGGGTCACTGTGGATGCCTCTATCTTCCAGCGAGCCGAGATGCTCCGACGACCAAAAAAAAAGGAACGACTAATCTCCGGCAGTCTATGTCCATTTATCTGCCGTGCCTGAATATGATGTTAAAATGCTAATCCTGAATTTTTAATATTCCGTTTCATTCCTCGAAGCTGTGATAGAAGTCATTTTCTTCCTTTGTTGCAGAAAGGGAGCAGTATCTTAGATGCTGTATGCCTACATATTCTTCAGATGTTAGCACCAATTACCAGAGAAACCTGCAAAGCTGTATATCCACACAGAAGGGACTATAAGGCTTTGAATATCACCCTAAATTGCAAAACTGCTGAATTCATACCTCTACATATGCATGAAGCTATTGAAATCTCGGCAGAAGCGCTGGAAGAACTCCCCCACACCTTGCAAAGACTCCAAAAGAATTATCCCCATTTAGCGGGACACTTTGTTTGTGCGTTTTTCTGCCAAATGTGGAAGAGTGAATGACAAACTCTTTAAATGTGTGACTAATACCAGCCCCCCACCCCCACCCCACCGTTAGTGTCAGAGCACGAACGGTTCATAAGCAGCAACACGCCGACGGAAGGGGGGGTAGGATTCCTCGCCGTCAAAAGGACACGGCTCGGCTTGGGTGATTAGCTGCGCTCACTGAGCATGCCCAGACGCCGCGGCCTGCTATTAAAGATTGGGCTTGGGTTATTGAGTGAAGGAGGGGGGGGGGTCTGACACAGAATGCAAAAGAGCTGCGGCAGAGTGTCTCAGTGTCGTGCAAATATGGACTCGCGTCTGCAATTTCACCACATGTTTGATACACTCCATGTGATACACTCCGAAGGCCAAAGGACAATAATGTTTTGGCCCTTTGTGTGTGTGTCCTTGTGTTCATTTGTCTGTCTGTTAGCAAAATATGTCATGAACCGATTTGAAGGAGATTAATGAAACTCTCAGAAGTTAGTCATTAGGTGTACATCTGCAACTACTAAAGTTTTGGAGTCAACTGCATTCAAGATGGCTGCCACAGCTAGGCAACCTTAGAAAACACAAAAGTGGCTAAAACTCAGTCAGTTCTACAGTTGTTAAGGTAAGATTTAGTGTAGCTGTAGCTGAGAGTCATCCCCAACTTATATTTCAAGTTAAATTGATTGTGCAATATCTGTTTTAGAAAATTTTGTAGTTAACTACTGGAATCAACTCTGTTAGCAAAATATCTCATGAACCACTTAATGGACTTAAACGAAATTTTAGGAAAGTATTCAATGGATGCACGTCTACAACTGATCAACTTTTGGAGTCAACTCAATCAAAAGAGGCCACCACATGTAATCAACCTTATTCAGCAAATGAATAAGGTTAAAATGGCTTTAACTCAGGCAGTGTTGCAGATATTGAGCTAAAACTTGGGGCTCTAGTTGCTGAGGCTCATCCTCATTACATACCTTGAGCACTAATGTATTTCATCTTGCAATATTACACGACACTGCCCGAAACATTATTTACATGGTTTCACCAAAATGGCTATAACTCATTATTTCTTATCATCACATGATCTTAGGCTAAAACTCTGGCATGAAGGGCGGTTGGGTGATATGCATCCCTTCAAAGAATGCTAGGCTTTTAATTATATTCCGTAGGGCTGGCGGTCCTCAAAAGCGGCTCCAGCTGCCATTTAAAATCCTTTTCAAACGCTTGTCTGTGATTTATTTTACAGCGTAACTGAACTGGCTCAAAGTGCCAACCTCCTTTAAAGCTAGCACTCCTAGTGAGCTTCGGCTGCGGAGTCAAGACATTTTTATGCTCTTCTATTGGCTTTTCAATAAACACGTCTATTAAAGTCAGATGATTTGCCTTCGCCTATGACTCATTTGAAAAGAAAAGTCACATCTTTGCAATATTTCTTTGCTACGAATAGAAATGTTTGCCAGTAAAGCGCTCGTGATCTGGGATAAATTAGTCTTTTGGCCCTTTGAGCTGCTGAGAAATCCTTTAAATTATGCTCATTGAGTAATCTGCTGATCAGCATGAGGTGTGGCTGCCATTCTGTCAGGGGAGAATTATGTCGACTGTTGCACTCTGTCAGAAAATCTGCACAAGGTTAGAAGGAGTCCCAGAAATGGTTATTGCTCTGCTTTCCTCTGCAGAGCACCAGTCTCCAGTAAATGGAAAGTAATCACAACATTTTGGTGTGGGATGTGAAAAAAATAAAAATAAAAAAAATAAACAGTCTATAACGACAGATCATAATCCCCGCCTTGTGAGCTTTTCTTTCAGGAAAAAAAAAAATATGCAGCAGTATTCAGAAGTAATTTCCTGCTGATGCTGAAAAGTGTACTTTGGAAACTGCAAAAGGTCATCTCATTATTGGGAATTACCAGAGGAAGCCATATCGTCATGTTCAGCATGTACACATCGTGGCCAAACACAAGAGCAAAGACCTTATCAGTTTTCCAAAAGCAGTAAAATGTGCGTAAGAGAAACAGCATTAAGTCTGCCTCCCTGTTAGCATGCAGATCCACTATTTAATTGGCTTCAGTGTATGCTTAGGTGGCCATGCCAGTGTCCTATTAAAGTATAATAACCATTATATATGTGGAGGCACCGCACTGTAAGACAGATTAAATAACAACAACTCCTCGGTCATTATAAAAAGTTGGCAAAGAGCTAACTGAGCTCTTTGCTCGCATGTTTAGCTCTTTGACTTTAACGACTAACTCAACCCAGCAATTCTCACAATCTTCTCACATCTGGAGGGTTACTTGGTTGGATTTTTATAGCGCTTTAGCTCTTTCATTTTTTATTGGCTGCAGTCTGATGGTGCAGCACGTGATTCGATATTTTCAAGAATTAAAACAAAGTGATGATTCCTGCCATCGGTCGGCTTCTACAAGCTCAGTGTGGTGCTATTAAACCACGATTGTTCTTTCTTTAACCTTATTTGTCTTTATTTATTGTGAGAGGTTTAGCTTCAGTCACTTAGTTGATTATGGTGATCTGGTGATAAGTCAATTCAGAGACAGTCCAGGCTAGAATCAACTTTGTACCATTTTGTTTAACAAAGCTACCAAACCTCAAGAAAAACTGCTCATTGTGTGACTTTAACCTTCTCTTAAGCTTTAGTAACTGCAAAGTTGGGGTTGGGAATCCACTATGGGTTGTAAAAGGTTCCAGGTCAATTTGTACCTCTACCAAGTCATACCTTTGCAGTTTTAGTCAAACTTTACCCATATTCTTTGGTATCCACTTGTGCACCCAATGCATCACCTTGGCCCATTTCATACCCACTCTGGCAGTTGCCCCCACATTTAAGATTTTACAAACTGGAGTACACTTTTTAGATAAAAGTAAATAATTACCATTTATAATTGATTATTTGTCATCAGCGTGATTAAGCCTGGTTATTTGTGGCTGCAGTCCCAGATGTTTTCTGAATAACCCCAATACTCAAGACAGAAGAAATTTCACAATGCAGTTCCATTCAAATCATGCATCAAGGTCATAAAATGAATCAAATGATTCCCTAAAAACACAAGCAAGCTAGGCGGTGCTTTCTCTACAAGCAGCATATGCTTCACTACTCCTGCACTGTCTGTGTCTGGCACTTCTGTATTTGTGCATCGCAGCTGGACCCATGAGTTGGACCTTTAACCTCATCCCAGCCACTTCTTTGTTCTGAACCAGTGAAGTGCTGGTGTGGGACCAGCTTTTATAAACAGAATCCATGACTTTGGTAGTCCAAGCAGGAGACCAAAGTGGCTTTGAGTTAGCCAGTGGCTCCAAATCATAACTAGAACCACTTTGGTAGAAAAAGCCTCATTCAAATTCACTCTTAAGCTACCTTAACTTGATGCTATCTTTACAGAAACATATACGACAGTCAGTTTCCTAAACCCTGAAGAAAGTCCTTCTTTATTCTGAAACAAAAAAGAGTTGGTTCTAATGTAGTATCAGCTTTTCAGAATTGAATGCACAGCTTTTGGTGTTCCAAAATGACAGATCTGGTTTGTCAGTGGTTTGAAATTATTATTATGAGCTCTCAGGCTCCATAACCTAATCTCCAGCCCCTGGCATAGGCATTTAACCATTAAGGAAGCAGTCCTATATTTTCTGGACTAGATACACACCTTTGGCATTCCAGCTATAAAGAACTGCTTCTATGTAAGCCAATGGGTCCAAATCTTCTTTGGAACCACTTTGGAAAAAAAGGCCCTATCATTTTTCATCCTTAAGCTAAGTTTACACAAGACCATCCTCACAGAAAGACAGTTTTATTGACCAAAAGTCTCAAATGGAGGCTCTGAAACTGACTGCAACAAGTCATGAAGGGAAAGAGATAAGTCTGACTGATTATACCTGTCTCGCTGACAGCTGGCACCTCACAGAGTCCTGCTGTGTGGGAATAACCTCTGTGGTCCAGTCAAAGATAATAAACTAGCCTAATTATTTTAGAACACCCTGACTATCAGAAAGTGTGGTCCATCACAGCCTGCAGGGTTCAGTGTAAAGACATCACTTTGTTTAGACATTGCTTACAAGCCAGTCTTTAGAGAAAATGGTAGTTCCTGGATGCAGTTTCAATTCTTGGAGTGCTGAGGCCATGCTAGAACTGGGACTGTGAATGGGTTTAATCACAATATTATAGTGTGTCTGTACTTGATTTAAAAAGAGTTTGAACATGCTACTTTTGATTTGAAATTGGTATAACTCGTTAGATTTCTTGACAGTCTTACAAGAATGTTTTTTTAATTATATAACATTTTAGTATGCGTATTCATTGTGTAATAAAATGGTAGTTCTGATAGTTTGAAATGGTGTTTTGTTGTAGATAGCTCTTTGAATGACCTCAGTTTGGAGTAATAGTTTAATTCTGACCAGACTCATGAGCTAATTGGGTAGTCTGAGTGGGTCCAAGACCAAAGTGGATCGTTGTGTCTTAAAACAGCTTCAATTACCAAAATTCCACAGTGGTTCATCTGAATGCTTTTTTCTAAATCTTTTTATTGGCGTCAGTTTCTGATTACGTGGTTATTTACATGCAATTCTGTAATTACTTGCCAACACCGATAACAGCAGCTAGCTGTAGCACTTCTGGTGCAGCTTGTGGCACATGTTGCAATAATATCATAATATTTGGGCCTTGGTAATTGTGTAATGCTAAACAGACAGTGGTTGAAAGGTTTAAAGTGTTTGTATGAATTGCTATGAAATTGTTGAAATTGAAGTGGTTTTTAGACAGCAGTATTTCCCGACTCAGACTAGCCATTAGCTCATCAACCTGGTCAGATTTAAACTCTATTTCTCCAAACTGATGCCATTCAAAAAGTTATCTCTGACACAACATTTCCACAGAAACCCCCTTTAACCCTGTTTAAGTCACACACTTGTGGTAGTTGGAGTAGCTACGGCACAGTGACAGGTTATACCAGCTACTGCAGTTTTAACTCTGCACAAAGGATGTGAAAAGAAAAAAAAAACAACCTCTTTGATATGACTGAATTTAACAGAGGTGCATTCTGTTGCTTTTAGTTTAAACTTTTAATGATACCTCATACAGCCTGTCACAGACCCTTAAAACATTTTTTATCACTTGTGTTCTGCGCTGACCACAGTTCATCTCGATAAGCCTTTGACACCTTCAACACTGACAAACCCCTGCAACCAAACACTATCAGCAGAGTGACATTATTACACCTGTGCATATTGTTCTCGCCCAGATCAGTTTGACAGCCGAATTATAAGCGAGCGGAAACATACGAGCCTTTAATTGCACCCTACAGGGTCTTCACACTGCAGTTAGCGTATTCTTTTGCATGTACCAAGGATCATGTTGCATGTTCCACCGTCATTAGAGGAGCACAGAGACGTTTTCGGTGTGAAAAGCTCGCTAACAGTTCAGTCTGAACTTATTTTCAGCTCTAACTTTGGAGGGGGGGGGGGAATGGCGACATGAGGGTTTCAAAATTTCTTTCAGTGCTGAGGGAGAAAATGAGATTTTCTAACTTAATGTTGGTCTGCTTGAGTTCAGCTTGTCTCAATTCAACTCTTGTTCCAGCTTTTACTTCAGCTATTCTTGCAAAATTATAGCAATTCATCCTGTATGACTATTCTTTTTTTGTGAATTTCTTTCTCTCTCTCTCTCTCTCTTCCTATTTTCTGGACAGGAAAGTCTTTTGAATCTCTACCTTTTTTGTCAGGTAGCTTTGTCAGTATTCAAAAAATATATAAATCAAATAGTTGTGTCAAACCAAATTTAAGGGTTTGAAGAAAACAATCCACCAAGTAGTGGGAAACTTGTGACCCTCAGCTGTTTTAACTGTAAGCTCCTAGAAACAGTGCACTTATTCAAGATAAGAACACAATGTACAGTATTTGTGCTGTAAACAAGCCTGTGACTGAATTATTTCCTTAAGTGTGGCTTTATCTCAGCTGAAAATGGAAAAAATCTGATCAACTGAGGCAAGAGTTCCCTTTCAAACTGCAGAAGAGACGCTGCATTATTTGTCCCACGGTGTATTTTAATGGCACGGGTTCCTCCAAACTAGAACAATCCGAACATTTTCCTGCGTGTTTGTTTTCTCCTGGGAGTCGAGAAACTAAGTTGATAAAAAAAAAAACTTGTCATTGCCCCAAAGAACAACACTGTATCTGGTTCTCTTTAAAGAAGGCTGTGATATCTGTGATGCAGGGCTGCTCGGGTGCCTGACTCCTCTGTGCTCCCTTGTTCACTTTGCTGTAGCATATTGATCTTTTTCTGGGATTGTTTATAGGAGGCCGTATGTCTAAAAGGAGACTTATTGATTTCCCTTTTTTAGGGGGGTTGTGCCACAGCAGGGCTCAAAGTCTCACCCACAAAATGAAACACATGGCAAAGCAGGTCAGTCCTAATGCAAAGCTCAGCAAATTGTTTTTGAAAAAATTAATCTGTAACTTCTGTGTAGCAGATAGATGAGGATAAGGAAGAGTGATAACCTTTCTTCAGCTTACCACATATTAAGCTCTTGTTAAAGCAGAGGCACCAGGTTCAACTTACCAAACAACAGATTGATTATACCTTACAGGAACTCAATCATTAGATTATTTAATCTATTCACTCTTATCATTATCGTATCTTAACACCTGATGTTTAGTTCATGAATTACAGGGAATTCTTGTCATAGTATTTACACAGAATAAGGAAGAAACCAAATTATGTCTTTATCGTTTTATTACAAAAAACATCTAAATCAAAAAAATAGAATCAACAATAAACCATTAAGATGACACAACAAAAATAAGACTAAGATCTTATGGAATGATTTTCTAAGGAATGACTATTAAGTAATTACTTCGAATGAAGATTTATCAAGATAAAACACAGCAATAAGTAATACTGTTAAACAGCCGACGCACTTAATTTTGAATTCAAAGCTGCGTAGATCTTCCTGTGTGTGTCGTCTTTCAAAGCTATGTTTTCAAAATGGCTGTGCAGCCCCCCCCCCTTTGATTGACATTTCTGAGTTGATCTATGGTCTCTCCAGAACCAATCATATCCACCAAGCGCCAAGACGTGAAGCTCGTCCTCTGTGGGGTTAATTAGTATTAGTAAGTCAGTAATACTCCACGTTCTGTCCAAGGTCACCTGAGGAGCCGTGATGTTTGCAGAGGGTTGGCCAGGAGACAGTTGACGCAGCAGGAGTCAGACGAGAGGCCTGGAGCTCAAACTGGTGCACTTAAAGGTATTCAAAACGTTGTTTTCAAATTAAGTGTGTCTGTTTTTTATCTTTTGTCTCCTGGACTTACAAAAACACTGATCCAAAAGGTTTTTTTCTCACTCTGGTTACTAAAATGAAACAGGAGAAGTGGGAGGTAGGTCCTGACACAGCAAACACAAAAACAAACTGAATTGCAATCACCCGCCAACACTTTTTGTTCAGTTTGTTATAAAATCAATATTGGATAACAGCTGGGACATTCAGACCTCGGGGTTAAGCAGAAAGGCTTTATCTCACTCTGTCACAACATTTTAATGAACTAAAAGAGTAGCCATCATAGAAAAGTGATTGAGTCCATTTGAAATTCTTAAAGTCACTTCTTAAACAGAACATCCAAGCTGGAAGTTGTACTTGGTCATTGCATTATGTTCAAGTGATTTTATCTTTTTCTTTCTAGAAACAGAGTATGGAGTATCATGGATGACTGTTTTTAGCACCGTCCTTGTGTTAAGAGCTCAGACAAAAATGAGAAGGAATCTTTGCTCGTACGTTTTGTCTTACTTGCTGGATAAATGCAACTACCAGCCTGGCTTTAAATTACCAGTCACCTACGTGTCTATACTTAGATTTGTTTTTCTTGGAACCTGAGAATTATTTGTCACCTCCAAACTTGTTTGTTTGCTGGTGTTTTTTTTTTTTTCTAAATGTTTCCAGGTTCCCATTGGTAATCCCATCTCAGTATCTCCTTTCAGACGCTTCCATTAGTGCCTTGCCATGTCCTACGCTGTGCACATGATGTTCTTTCTTGGGTAATGCATAATTGCCAACAGGATGGCATTGTCTGACACAACAGGTCAAGTTGAACACTTAAATGGAACCAGTAGATACTGCAACTACAAGCCGTGGAGATTTCGCCATTTGGGTCATTCCATCAAGGTCCCCCGTGTCCCTCTGCAGACAGAGATTCAACACAACCATCTGTAACTCTGAGGAATGAGCACACAAGCCATGTATGTCACTGGATCCATCTCTCATTCAGAAAGAAAACAAATATAAGAAACTGCCTTTTTAAAGATGTTTTCAAAACCTAAAATGCTCACTGCCTTATATATACAACTTACATTTAAAACCATGAGCTGAAACCAGCTTTTTTGAAAACATAAGTAAGAAAAAAAAAACATTCTATGTGTAATTTTTTTACTGTTTAATGATCCTATTCCATTTGCTGCAGAAAATTAGACCCCATGTGTTTCATCATTGTCTAAAAGCACAAATTAGGCATGCTATTGCTCTCAGTTGGCACATTCCTTCATTACTGTGAACATGGTTTATTTTCTCACAGTCCAATACATCATATTGATGCTGTAAAGACTCAGAGCACCAACAAGATATGAACCCATGACCCAAAAATACTGGCAAATGTGGGTTTTTTTTGTTTTTTTTTACCAAAACAGTTACAAAAAAAGACACTACTACTGAAATAATTTTACTACTTCCAAAATTAAACTTAGGCATTTATTTAGTTAAGTTTATATTATAGTTCTAAGCCACTCCTAATTTCTTTATTTTTGGCTTCCGAGCAGCCAGTCATGGTTGTAATTATCACCTGTCATCTAAAGGTGAAAGGTGGGCGATGATGCTTTTCCCTGTATGTGTTCATTTCACTGTCTTTTAACAAAATATCCCATGAACCTCAAAATGGATTTTAATGAAACTTTCAGAAAATTATCCGATAATTTTCTTGAAATTTTCTGAATTCAAGGTGGCCACCACAGCTATCTGACCTTAGCCAACCCAAAAATGTGGTAGAAGCTAAGAGTCATTCACAACACAAACTCTGAGTGTGAAATCTTGCAATATTGGACAAGATCATGAATCACATCATTTTCACTGACTGTCATTTTTCAACATAAGATGGTCTTAGTTCAACTAAATCTAAAGTTGCCGTGTATCCTTATCAATCTTCCTTCCATCCATTTTCTTTACCCACTTTTTCCTTTCCAGGTGGTGTCCATCTCCAACAGTCACTGTGCGAGAGACGGGGGATACCCAAGACAGGTCGCAAGTCCATCACAGGGACACATAGAGACAAACAAGACAAACAACCATTCACGCTCTGACTCACACCTTGGGACAATTTAAAGCTTCCAGTGAACCTAACATGTACGTTTTTGGTCTGTGGGAGGGAACTGGAGTAGCCAGAGAAAACCCACGCGTGCACAGAGCGAACATCCAAACTCCACGCAGAAAGGCAGGGAGGGGAACCCGCGAACCGCCACGCTGCCCTCAGCCGCAATCTTCTCCTCTATAATGAATCTGTTTATTCTTGTTTAGGCTTTTAAGTCCCACGGCCCGACGGTCACACAAACCCTATGTCATCACTACATCACATTCTTGAGCCGCAAAGCCAGGTTATCTTTTCACACAATGAATGTTACGGCTCTGTTGATACCTCGCTCGGAGGCTTTAAGGCGCAACTAGGGTGGTTTGACTTCTATCTCCCATGTCGCCTAAGTCCAGAAACTGCACCCATCTTAGTCTCAGCTTTGAAGAGTTTTGTGAATGTGTCTATAAAGATTCAAGGATGACTTAGGTACAGTAATGTATAATTTTATTTGGACCCAAAAGATTTTAAATTGCCTGGTACAACAGAATAGAATGAGAGTACGGTACCCCCGTGTTTTGACTGTTCTTCTGTTTTAAAAGTTCATCCGCGTTTTGTTTCACTCCACAACTTTTCAGGTGGGTAAATGAATAAACAGTTAAATCTGACAACTACAACATCCAATACAGGAACTGCTGTGAAGTGAAAAGGGAAAGATAAGAACTGATGCTGGAGGGTGAGCCGGTGTTTAGGTGAGGACCTGGATGACTGGATCTAAGGCTGGATTGGTTTATTGCCTCTGGATTGGCGGTGTGATCATAGCTCATCGTGTCCTCTATGGTTACTGTCACTTTCACACAGACCCTGGCAAGGTGAGAGACGCCGTAATGAAATATGGATGCCTGTAAACACAGAGGCCGAGGAGTCCTGCCAGTACTTTTTGCAAAGCCGCTCCTGAAGTATCACCGCTGTCAGGTGTTTTTACTGAGATTGGCCTTCACGTCGTCCCTTGTCTAACCCCATTCCCCATAAATGTCATTTTCCTTTTAAGTAAGACAAGGATGAGCATCTCTTTGAGGCTTTCTGTTCACTGCTGCTTTTACAGACATTTCCTTATGATAGTGCTCGTCTGTAAAAACAAGGAGAAAAAAACCAACAAGCACTTAAAACCCACACTCCCACAGCTGAATTTAACAAGTAGAGGAGGCAGAATTAGCGCTCGCAGCTTGCTTTTACTGTTATTTAATAGCGACAGGCTGTTAAATAAACTGCAAAAAATATATATAAATATATAAATAAATACTGCGGCGATTCAGTAGCAATGATGCAGTCAAGGGCAGTGGTTATTTCTCTCAGGCTGATCTCCTGATAGAACATGATGCCAAATGCAGACATCCCTTTGGCTCGCTGCATTTCGCGCTATAGGCAAGAGCTTGATGCTTGGTCGAGAGGACAGGACAGCAGCAAAGTGGATGCTTGGAGTGCTTCCAGGGATTAAACTCATGAATCTAACAGCAGCCAGTGGTCATCATGACACAAACACTGCATGGGTGGTAACATGTGCACAGCGTGGCGTCCCGGAGGTTTTGAGAGGGTAAAAAATAAAGGGAGAAAAACTGAAACCATAAACCCATAAACGCCTGCAGATTTTCCTTCCATCTTCATATTGCATATTTGATGGGTACTACATTTTTATTAGAGATGACACAAGCTTTGTGGCTCGTGTTGCACTGAAGCTCTGCTACGTGTCGTGAGAAATGTATGGCACAAGTGATGAATAAAAGATTATTTCCATGACACAAAGCATTTACAGTATTCGCAAGCTCTTGTGCAGTAAATAAAAAAAAACTAACTGATAACTTGTGTTTTTCTTCTGTTATCACACAAAACCATAACCTAATTATCCCCTGATCTAAATAAATTGGTTTTTACTTTTCACTCTAATTAAGAGTTCTGGTGCATAAGCCTCAAAGAAGCCTTTTTACTACTCTGTTCACAATTTTTGTCCTCTTTCGCACGTCGCGGCTTTGATAAAGAATGCAATTTGTACATCGAAATGTGCATCTCAATCATAACTAGTGGGCTGTGACTTTTAGCAGCAGTAGAGTGTACAATGTTGACAAAATCTGGAAAAGAAATAGAGATGTTTCCCAGTACACTGCAATGGGATTTTGACGAAATGCGTGAGAAAACCCAGACCTCTTTGGAGCTCTAAAGCTCACTCATATTTCACAGTCGGAGCATCATTCAGAGTTTAAACAAGTCACAGAAAGTAAAACTTTACATGCCTGAGCCAACATATATTTAAGGCTATGTATGCAGACACAGTTTAAGTTTTATGATTTTTAGAGATTTATTCACTAAACGTTCAGACTGATGTTTGATGATGACAAGTTTCCAAAATTTTGCAAACAGGCTCTTCTTACCCCAACAGCTTTTTGGTACATGCGCAAATTACACATCAAACCATAGCCATTTTTGTCTCCTTTCATCCAGAGTGTCTCTCACTGCTATAGGACTTACAGTTTTCTCCCAAATCCTCTTAGAGTGCAGAGAGTGCACACCCCAGCTTCAATAGACTTCAGTTACAGTTTAGCTCAACATTTTCTCTTCAGAACTCGAAGCGAGCGTCATCTTTAACTTGTCAAATCTCCTATATAAAGCACAGAAGAAACAAAAAAAATCTGCATGTGTGACCATCAGAGACTGCTGAATTTTTAAGATATGACGTGTTTTTCACACAGCGAGTGTTTGTTTGAGGCCTACTTTTTAATCTATGTTTCTGTCTGGAGTGAGAGACACAGATGTGTGGTTTAACTGCTTTTGCAACAACACAGCTCAGTTTTGTTGCTAGTTTTCTCTGATTTTTTTTTTTTTTTACCTTAATGACAATACATACTTATTCAGTGTAAAGTCTTGTACAATATGAGGCTTTTCTTGACTTATAATGCTGGCTAAATGGATCGGATATGCCCAAACATACTTGCATGATTACATCTTATAAGAAGATTATTTATTTAGCTTTACAGTTGTGTATTTTTGTTCTATTTGTCCTTAATCCACACGCAGACATGTGGCCCAAATGAGCCAACTTTGTGTGTGACACTTTGTTGCACGCGGTAGCTTTCGCTTGTCTTTGCGTTGCTAAAAGCTTCGCCGCTCAGGTCTGTCGATACGCATTAACACCTTCTGCAGCCGCAGCTGCGTGTCACTAAAACAGATCTGTCCAAACAGCACTTAAAATGTCTCGTCTGATATGGCTGAGCACCGTGTCACGCTTCCATGTGCTGCAAAGGGTTTAAAAATCATCCACGTGAATAGGAATGTTTACTTTACACATGCCATATGCTGTCATTAGCCATTGATCATTCATTAACGCGACGTGAATGTTTGTTTGGTAAAAGAGCGACGTCTTATTGGTTAACAACTCCACTTTACATTTTCCTGTTGAGTTCTTCTTAAGAAAATTGATTTTTTTTAATAACCTGTGCTGTCTATTGAGCTGAAAAACCCAAAGATGGGTCATTTGTGTATCTTGTTCTTGCTTTTATGAGTGACAGCTTACTGCTTTAAAAAATAAATAAAAAGGTGGTTTTACCAGGCCAGTGTGCAAATGTAAAAATTTTACTGAAATGTTTAAATTCAATTTAAGGTCACAGATGGTTTAATGGGTTAAAAAAATACATATATGAAATTTCTCCTATGGATTATGAAGTAACCGGCGTTCTTAATGTTTGAAAAAAAAAAAAAAATGCAGTGGATATTAAAATGTTTTCTGCTCTAAAATTGGTCTGGTGAAAATCCTCATTGACCCTGCAGCAGATTACTGTGGCTAATCTGGTCGTAACAGAGCACCGGATGAAGCATTTATGAGTCACGTTAGTTTGATTACTCTAAAACAGCTCAGTTTGCAGGCTAAATTCTGATTTATCCCCAACCTTCTCGGGACAGAAACAGCTGCATTTAGACAAAACAGTCTATGAGGGTTTAAAAAAAAAAGAAAACTACCTTCATTGGGCTTCTTTTTCTGGTTAACTTTGTGTAGCAGATAGTAATGCAGAAAATAGTTGGTGGTGGTTTGGCAGTGAGTAGACTAGTAAAAAATCAGGTTCTGTTAAATTTAGGCTTAATACTCCCGAAGCCCTTATAACTAAAGAGAGGAGGAGAAGCCCTTGTGACTTCAGGTCCATTTAACCCAAAAGCCGCAGGGAAGGTTAAACAGAAAAACAGGCTTCAGTCTCACTGCATTTGTCCATGTTTAGTTCTGGTTTTGAGGGGCTAAAGCCTCTGAAACCAAAAACAACGTGGATGCAACATTTGATCAGTAAGTCTTGAAAGCAGCAGGACAAGCTACAAAAAAAAAAAAAAACAGCCAAAGTTTTCTGATGACATCAGGCTGAAAATTAATATTGGCTAAGACTAAAATATTTTCAATCCCAAGACGCCAGTTTGACACTAGGTGGCGATAATGTGCTGGTTTGTCAACTGTGTATTCAAATGAAAAGAAGAATATAAGGGTTAAAACTGATTGAAGTGCTATGGCTTATGCTACAGCTAGCTGCTGCTGCCGCTTAGAAGAAAAAAAACATTCTATTGTGAGATTGGTATTGATGAAAAGGTTTATAAAACATGAACTGCTATAATTCTCTTTTATTACTGGAGTTGTTTTGAGAGACCAAAATAGCTGGCCTCACTCAGACTAGCCGTTAGCTCATCAATTTAAATAAATTAACTCTATTTCTCTAAACATAGGCTGTTCAATAAGCTATCTACAACAGGTAGGAGACTATATGTTCATAGCTTTGTCATAAAACCTTACATCAAAAAATCTGAACTACTGCTTTAGGAGCTCTCAGTCTTCCTTAAATTACAACTGATTAACGGAGCAGGCAGAATAGGTTCCGTTTGCAAAATGGAAGCTGCTAGAATTAAAGGATTTTCTGTAAATTACTCCAATAGTTGGCACTTTTTGAAATGTTGGGAGCCAGCAGCACGAAGGTTTCCAAAATGGCCGTCAAGCTGAATCAGTGGCTCTCGAAAACAAGTGGCCTGTAGGATTCGCAACCAGGCACTTGCATTAAACTGCAGTATTTGGAACAAGTCGGTAAAGAAGCAACTGGGAGAGTTTTGTGATTTTCCCCTGCAACAAATAAAAACTGTTAGAGAAACCAACAAAGCCGGGCTACAATTAATTGAAGTCAGAAGGGCCAAATGTTTGGTGACAGTTGCAGGAGTGTTTTGTGGAATTTATTTGCAGTCGTTTTTTGTTTTTTGTTTTTTCATTTCTTTTCTGTTTTTTTATTATTTTTTTTTTTGTTTTGGGACGTTTAAGTTCACAACTCTGAGGGGGAAAAAAATAAATAAACATGAATGGATTCGCTGCAGTGATTGTAGCATGAAAAAAAAAAAGCGAGAAGCTAATTAACACTAATACGACAGTGTAGCGTTTAAATAGTCATTCAAATTTAACTCTGCCTTTAAAGGGGTTCTGTGGGAAAATGATGAAGAATTAGGAACTCTTTTGTGAATGCCGTTTGCAATTTGTCGCTGCTCGGTGAGACACTCGGGGGGTGCCTCCAGAGAGTTTTCAGAAGAGGTGGCCAGATGGGGGTCACTGTTAATCTTGGGGTGGCACACCAAAACCAAAAGCCAGAACAGAATTTCAGTACTTTTATTAAGCTGTTGTCATACAGAGGCTATGAGAAAAATACTGCATTATAAAGTTAAGGAATGTCCTCCTGATAAAAGCCTGTTACTTTACAGTTACTATCACTAATTAAGAACAGCACAGTCACTACTCAACTCACTGAAGTTTGTCCATTCCTCTCCTAAATTCATATATGTGTTGGGGATGACTCTCAGCTACTACCACGTCAAATTTTAGCTCAATATCTATAAAATATACAGAATTAATGGACTATTTATGGAGCAGTCAGTGGTGGCCATCTTAAACTAGGCTGACTATAAAGGTTAATGAGCTGTAGGTGTACATCCAGTGATTATTTTGAGAGTTGTATTAAAATCTGTCTAGTGGTTCATGGGATATGTTGCTAACAAGCAGACAGGGTTGATGCCAACAGCTAATGCCTTAAAAATAAAAATAAAACTAAGCCCAATGTCTGTGGGAAGGGGAAGTATGTGTCAGTGATGATGTTCAGCTACTAGCAAACCAACGTTTAGCCGAGTATCTATGTAACTGGTTGAGGTATAGCCATTTTTGTGTTTCCTAATATCTTCCTAATATTAGCTGTGGCAGCCATCTTGCATTGTGTTGGTTCCGAAAGTTAATCAGTTATAGAGGTACATCCAATGATTATTTCCTGAAAATTTCATTAATATTCATCTAGAGGTTCATGAGATAATTTGCTAACAGACAGATACAGTTGATTACAACGGTTTAAAGACAAATCTTGTGTGATCAGTTAGCACTCAAGGCATGTGTTGGGAGTGACTTTTAGCTACGACTTGACACTATTTTTAGCTCAATATCAGTAAACCTGACTGGGTTTTAGCCGTTTTAGTGATCACAGAGGTTGTTTAGCTGTGGCGGCCATTTTGAATCAGATTAATTCCAAAACGTAAAGGGTTGTAGATGTACATTCAATTGTTGCTTCCTGAGAGTATCATTAAAATCCATTCACCGGTTCATAAGATTTTTGCTAACCGACAGATTGTGCATATTAGACTATCTAGCCGGGGGGCATGAAATTTATAAGGGGGGCCATTACACCCCCGGCCCCCCATTTTGTGACTCCCCTGGAGATGCAAAGACTGTTTATATTATACAAATTCAAGTTATTTTTGGAGTCTGCACACTCGTGATCTGGTACTTTAAGTCCCACCTACTTCCCCCCGTACCAAATCACGATGTTATCTGAGCTAGTTTTTTTAGCCTGAAATAACTATTTACAAGTATGTATTTTTTTTTTTTTAAATTTACATTTTAAGGTTCAGCAGCAAGGTAAGGATTACATGAACCAACAGAACTCCACACCAGAAAAAAAAAAATGATCGGAGGTGTACGTTTATTTATTTTTTTTTTAAAAAGGGCAATTTCCCGCTGCTACAGGGAGGGGGCAGGACTTAAAACCGGATGTTCCGACTTCAACTTCCAGGTTCTGATCGGGGGTCTAGATTTTTTTTTTTACAGATTTTGGGTCACACTAGCTGTTAGCTAATCAGTTAAGTCGGAACAGAAGCCGGCTTCTCTAAACTGAGGTCGTTCAAGAAGCTATCTACAACAGGTAAGATAGTATTTCTTCATAACCTTAACGCAGAACCTCACTTTAAAATGGCTGGGATAGCCCTTTAATGGTACATGATCTCTAGATTTAACAGTAGTGCTTTTAATATAAATATATATCGATTCCAGACCTGTGACTCTGCAGCTGTTAATCAGGGATTAAAAGCCCAGAAACGTGCAGCTCGGTTGTTTTTACGCTCTTTCACCATCTTCCTTTTGTTTTTTTTGTCGCTCCTCTGTGTGTGTGTGTGTGTGTGTGTGTGTGTGTGTGTGTGTGTGTTTCCCCCCCTCCCACCTCTCCTCTCCTTTGCGCCGTGTTCTGCCGGGGACTTGTGAATGGCAGCCAATGGGAGGGTTGAGTCCCCTCAGCCTCCCTGACATCCACAGCGAGAAGTGATGCAGCGCGGCTGAGAGACGCGCAGTCGGGGCGGAACATCGGCCAACAAAAGCCGCAGCGAGCGGATACACAGCTCCTCACACAGCGTACGTTTTGTGTGTGTCCCTTTTTTTTCTGCTGGAAGCGGGTTGTTATTGTTTTTTGTTTTTTTTTTTCAAATCATTACTATTACGCTTATTCACTAGAATAAACTTCACCAAGCAGGTAAGCGCGCATTTATTTCCAACTTCCATAATAAAGCGGGGTGGAAACGCTCTTATTCTCGTGTTCGATCAGAGTTACTTCTTCTAGCTGCGTCTTGGGCTGCTTTTTCCCCTGCTGCTCACACATTACACAGGCAGAGCCAAGTAGTTCTAAAAGACTGAATATGCATGTGGACCCAATTCTCTCTTTGTCGTGGACTAATTAATGGAATAACTTATGGATTCCATAATAAATGGGGTGGATATTTTTTGGAGCTGTTTGCGCACAGACCGCCGTTTTGTTTATATTTCCTAGGGTTATTTAACTTTTGTGTGTTTTAAATCGTTCCGTATCTCATTCTGATCCGTTTTGTGAAATAAAAAAATAAAAAAATAAAATAAATTTTAAAAATGAGGCATGGTACAAAAGGTACTGCAGCTCGTTTGCCCAGTCTCTCTTTTATGCACCTTTTGCTTCATTTCGCATGAAACTTGAATCTGTGTGTGTGGCTCCCTGATCCGAGCTGCTGGTAGATCCATTAGATGTGATCTGGTGCAGGTGGGACAGCAGCCTCCTATAAACCCAGGCCTTGCATTTTCTTTCTTTTTTTATTTATGGAGAGCACATCTTTGGAGTCAACCCTCCAGAAACAATATGTCCTCCAGCGTTATTGACAACCAGATGATAGGCTCTCCCTGATGTGTCTTTGAATATTTAATGTTTCTGCTGAATAATGCAGGGGAAACTATAAAAGGAATGAAGTTGGCTGTTTTACTTAAGAGCCCGTGGAGTGACAGGGAGAGGTGTGGTGGAATCCTGGCTTGAGAAAAGTTTCTGCTGTCCTTTTTTTTCCCCATTTGGATTGCTTCATCTTGCTCGAAGAAGAAGAAGAACAAAAAAAAAAAGTTGTTTGGGTTCAGCATCAGGGGGGGTATTCTGCAATAATATTCTCTCAGTTCGTGCTTTTCAAAATTACAAACTCATCATTAGGGAGACCAGCCGGGGGATGAAGGCTCTGGCTTTACATTTGAAAAGAAAAGGTCAACCTGATTGCTTGTCTTTCTTTTTTTAACTACAACAGCTTCCCTCTTGTTTCTACGGGATCCAGAGAGCAGCTTGGTGAAAGGAGATGGTCTGTCTGAACCAGAACAGGTTTTCTTTTTTTTGTGTGTGTGTGGTCCAGGTTTTGAAGTTCAGAGATGAAAGGGACAGAGGTGGAATCTGTGGCTGATCAAAGTCAAACAGGGAGCATTGGGAGGTGCTGCATATTTAAAGGCGCTGCATGCAAACAGAGTCCTGGTGCGTGCGCGCATGCGTGTTGGGGGGTGGGGTGGGTTGCACACCCGCGTGGTGTGTATGTTTTCACCGTTACGAAGACGTGTAAATGTGACGCCGCCGAGCTGATGTGACAAGAAGCATCAGAGCCATCAGTGTTTCACACAGCGGAGGGCAGATCGCATTAGGCAGTCCCTCACATTTCATCTCGTTCTCCTTCCAAAAGGCTTCGCTGCCAGAGTCAGAGAGGGGGGCTGTTCCGAACAGAGCCGGGGTCGATCTGCTCCGGCCTGTCCCCGCGAGCGCCGACGTCACAGGTTGGTGGGTTTAACTGGCGGCCAGGCAAAAATGAGCGGTGACCCGAGCTGATTGCATTATTTGTGCTCCAGATGGGCCGCATCACTCTGGTGTGTCCTGCTCGTAATATCGAGCGGTTCTGGGCCCTCTGTACGTCGGCATCTGGAGCTGATGAAATCCCATCAGCCGCTGTCAGTGCTAACGTATCCTCTGATCCCTTGTGGTCACGTCTCCGGCCTTCCTTCCCCTTCGGCATGTGAGGGTCTCAGACGACAGAGGGCAGTTGTCGAGCCCACATGTGCAGCATGTGGCGCTAATGTGTATTTGCTCACAAACTCTTGAAATCAGTAGCAGAAAGCACCCCTGGGAGTTGTAGTTTGGTAGCAACACCTTGACTGTTTGAGTGCATTAGTCACGCTCTGTATGATGTGATGTGTTTGTGCTGCGAGGATTCCGACGACTTTCTTGTGCCAAATATACATCTGGAGTTGATGCTGTCTGTGCCAGCCAACTAAGCTTCCTTTTCCTCTTTTGTGCAGAACAAAACCCACCTAACTATTTCAGGAGAACCCGTCAGAGGGAAAGTTTTCTCTTCCCCATTTACCGTGACGCTGCCTTTCATGTCTTGAAGGCCTTTTGTGACCGTTAGAGCAAGTTTTCTTGCGGGGTAGAGTGGCAACTTCATAATCGCTCCTTCCTAATGAGACAGATTCCCTTCAGAGGCGTCTATTTATGGAGCAGTCAGAACCGTAATTGCATAGAAACCAACATAAGGCGAGACGTGCTTCTCGCCCACCGATGCACATGCATACATACAAACAGGAAGCAGGAACTGTGACGTGTGTTTCAAGTTAAATTACCATCGACAGGGGGGCCACCGAGTGTTTGAAGACCAATCTCAGTCTCAGATTGAATTTTTTTCATCGCTACTAAACAGAGTAAAATGGGACTAGGGGATTTGAGAACTGGATTATGGCAAGGAGAGTCAAATCCCCCTTAAAAAAAAAAATGCCGGTTTTGTTCTCAGTGAGCTAAGACAAGATAAATGCGGGTTGATCTTACAGTTTATACCTCACTTAACAATGGGTAATTAGCTCTTCCTGCTTCATGTAGGTGAACACCAATTACACTAAAATACACTCATAAATCTATTTACAAAGGCACCAGACGGAGACTTTATGTGTGTGCGATTGTGCATGCACAGCTCTGGACAAAACTGGTTGTGAGAGTCCAGCTTTGTACCGTATGTGCATATGAATCCACTTAGATTTGTGTCTTTGGGGTGGGAGACGGAGTAAATTGCTGCCAATATTGAATAATGCACACTGCCAACAGCTCCCCCCCACCCTCAAACTGTGGCTTGGCTCCACAGCTTTTCTAATTATGAAGAGGCTGAGAGATAGCTTCACAACTCTGACACTGTAGTGGTGGTGAGTGGAAGCTCATCTCACTGAATCACCAGCAAAGCCTGTGACAGGACAGACTTGCGGAGTTTAGGGAGCGCTTTTCCATACAATGACGTTCCTTTAAAGATGAACCGATGAGCTAGCCGACGTTCAGGAGGCACGAATGCAAGAAAACAAACATTGTGCAAAGGTGTTCAGTTCTCCGCACGCTTCTCAGCACAATTTAACAAGATATATTAGTCACCCAGGAGGCAGCGGAAAGCCAGGCGTCCACAGTGTGCTGCAGACTGCAGTCTGACAGCGCGAGATAGTGATTTACAACAAAGCCCTGTAGACCATGGCACAATTTTCAGAGTTACGGAAATGACACTGGAAAAGCGGGGGCATGAAAGTCTATTCACCAGCCACGTCTCATTTCTTACATCATTTGACCTGGGAAGGAGGAGGAAGGGGGGGAGGGCGGAGAACGAAGGAGCAGATGACAAATTCAGCAACTGCACAACTGCAAGTTCACTTCTTGGTTGTCACGAAAATAGAAATGAGGAGAAAAAAAAAAAACCCATAACAACTCTATGTCCAAGGACACGAAACATCCCTTGTGTCTTAAAGTTGAGGCGTAATCGATTTCTCGACCCTGTTGGGGCACTGTTAAGACTCTGGATTGGATTTGGAATTAAATCTCTATATCCAATATGAAGAAGGGGAGGAGGTGGGGGTGTGGAAACAATAATCATCTAATAGTAGAAATCACAGGTACAGATAACTATCAAAATCTCATCAACTGTTCTTGGCTCGAGGCAGAGCTTGGTGCCGAATTTCATGGAAATTTGTTCATGACTTTCTCAGACTCCGTGCAGACATACAGATTAAGTGACAGAGGTGAAAATACAACTTCGTACTGAGGCAAAAATGTATGTTAAAAATGGAAGAGCTTGATCTTGCCAAAATAGCATCTACGTAGCTAGGGAAAGTAATTTACCCTGTTTATACTTTGACGATTATTTCAAAATCGTCTGTCTAGATTTTTTTTTTTCCCCTTTTAATCCTGAATTAACTCATATTTTTGGTAATCTGCTGTTCAGCTTTAGCAGATTGTACTACACCAACTGGAAATCCCTCTGGAAGGTAATTTCTTGTATGATGTGTGTGATTTGGGCGCTGCTGCCTTCAGGTAGCTGGTTCAGGAGGAAGAGTTTGACTGAATATAGCAGACAGATCATGTCCGCGGGTCCTGCCTTTCCCCTCCTTCTAGTTGGATTCCTGTCTGAGCAAAGCCCAGAGGCTTAACTCTGGCTGCAGTAAGTGGACTGAAGAACGCTAAACACTGTCTGGGGGGAGGCTGCTGAACATGACAGCCAGTTAATAAGAGTATGGAAGAAGAGCAAGTGTAAAAGGAGTGGGTAGAGGGTAGGGAGGGGGGGCAACACTGTCTGACTTGACTTTTGAGACTTTTAAGAAAGTAAAGTAAAAAATATATGCAAGAATTGGTTAGGATTGTGTGTTTGGAGGGGGTAATTTTGATTGTTGGATGAGGAGAGGGTAATGGCAGATCAGAAAGTCCAGGAATGGGACTATGAAGAGAGAAAAACCATTGAAGGAGGCTTTAAAAGCGGAGAGGTACAACAAGAGGAGGTGATAATGATGCTTTCTTTGCTTCTGTGAGGCAGACGCAGCGAGAGCTGTCAGCTCCAGGCAACTCTAGCTGCTGGGACAATACGTTAACCCCTCCGAGTCCACCAGCAGTGTACGTAGCTACATATCTGTTTGTGCATATGTGACTCTTAGCGTGTCAATTTTTCTTGACAGCAGTAAAAGCGGAATGATGTGATTTTCCCCTCTAACAGCCTCCAGGAGTAATGATCCAGGTTATCGCAGATGACATGGAACACCTCAACCCAGCGGGCATTGGTGCTGCAGAAAACCTGCCCTTATAGCTTCAGGGAGACTGTTGTCTTGGTGGCAGCGCTGTGCGCACAATTCCTCTGTCACCTCCAGACGGGCCCCTCCTTCTGTGGATAATGGCCTTCTGTCTATGTTGTGAATGATATCTGGACTCTATTGTGAGCCTCTTTCCTATTGTGCTGCAGAATGCCTTTGTCGCTTTTTTTTTTCTTTTTTCTTTTTCAATTTTTCTTAGAGAAGTACAATGTGCAAGCCGTATTCTGAGGTGCTCTAAATGAACAGGCAAACACATCAGCAAAGGTCCTATTTACTTTCAGTCCCCAGAGCGAAAAAGGAGAGGTTTCTGCCATTGTTCTGCTACCTCTCATAACATTAGGATGGTTCATTGTGAACGAGACAAATAGAAAGACCTCTGTGCGAGCTACCTGTCGAATCAAAGTGAGTGTGCTGCTGTGGGACCACATATTCCTCAGGGAAGGACACAATACAAGCTTTCTGTGGCAACATGGGACACACAATAATAATATAGTGCTAGTGTTTCAGGCTGGATAATACCCAGGGTGTCTCTCAGCCAGCAACCTGTCCCCTTTGTGAAAAGGTCATTCTTGAAGACCCCCAGCAGCTGAACACTGAGCTTTGACATGCGGAACCGACAAAAGGACGTGCACAGGTCTCCAAAGCCTCCAATTACTGTTTGATGCAACTGTCCATCAAAGACAAATGGAGCAGGTCCTGCCACAAGACCTTGAAGTTGAAGGAACAGGCAGCCTTAGAGTCCATTCCATTGTTACAGGCGCTTTGAGCGCTCTGCTGTAATTGAGTTTGATCAAACGAAGGCAACCCCAAACTCTGGTTATTGTTTGCCCAAGGATAATGCAAGAGAGTTGAATCTATTGTTGGGAAAGATGCCTGGGGAATTTCTTTGAAATGGAAAAATTGCATTAAACATTCCATTTGTATTAATTACATTGCGCCTCTCATTAGCATTGGTGCTCTTAGGAGAAGCAGCAGTGCTGCTGGTGGTGTTGAGCTTAAAGCAGCACTCTAAGCAATCATATTAGAGGCAACCATTCATGCCTGAGGCACACTTGAACTGCCTGTGATGTCACTGAATGAATATAGTTTTATTCTGAAGCATTGTGACTAGACCTTTGGTCTTACGAGACAGCGGTTACTCAACTTACTCAGATTCAATTATTCGAAGCTTTAATTCAATCCGATGGTCGTGCCTCTCAGCTGTAGGTCTGCAAGTGGGGTTTTAAGGGAGCTGCTGGTGTGTGGTCTCAATGCTAAAGGGCACCGATCTACTTGGGATTTAGTGACAATCTAGAGGTCAAAAACAGACTGAATTTCATTTCACCCCTAGACCTTACCACTTAGCCTTAACTCTACATTGTGCACATTCATGCCAAGAGGTAGGAGTGTCTCTTTTTTGTGATGTAGTGACATGTAGTCACAACAACCTTTGTAATGTCTAGCTTGATGTTATTCCAGTATCTTAGTTGGGTATCTTAGTCAATCTTTGTTAGCAAGCATAAGCAAGTAGAGTTACATGAGAATAACTTTCTTTTCATATATAAATCCTGGCAGAAACATCTATGTCTGTCTGAATCTGCAACAATTGATGGTGTATCAGCTTTTTGAAGATGTGTTTCATTTTGTAGTAAAAAATTTAAACTGCTGCCCCTTGTGAGTTTAAATTAAAGCCCACAAAGCCCAACTTTAGGAGGTAGGCCTTAAACTTAGCACTAAACTCAACAAAGCAAGTAAAATGGCTACAACCCAGTGAGATGCTGGCTTTAGGTTAGATATACAATGAACTGTCTCGTGTATTTGAAACAAAAGTGGACCAGAGCATTTATCTACTTGCCTATCAGCACTTCACCCAAACACTAGGCAGCAGGAGATGAGTGTGTAGTTGTGTGCACGCATGATCGCACAGAATACTGTGTCAGAACTCGACCTAGAGCAGCAGAAGCAGGCAGTTCTGAAATGCAGTGTGGATCTCCTCAGTCTCATAAATAATGGACGTCAGTGAAGCTTCTGTCAACTTTTTCTGTCAACCATGTTCCACATGTGAGTCAGACAGGCCGGGCTGGTGCGGGCTGTCACATGCACATAATAGACTTACATCCGTTGTGTCCCACACCCACACTTTTTACATGTGCACATGCCCCTTAGCCTCATCAGCTGATTTACGAGGTCGAGTCTTCATTGACCGCTCCCTCTGTTGGATGTGCTTGCCACACACGTAGACACAAATTCAGTCACTTGGAGAAAAAGTGCACATGTACACTAAAGACTCTCCCTTTGGTTCAATAAATAACAGCGGAGAAATTAACACATTGTGCTTTCTAACTAAACACACACAGCTCTTGGAGCATCCGAGTCACCTCCTCTCTAGGTGGTGGAGAGGCAGTAAACTAACACCTCCAGCGCCTTACATGTTTGTTGACTTAAATCTGGCAGTGCTCACCTAACATTAAACACTCGCTGTGAGTTCCCTGTAAACATAGCCAGAGAGGTTTGCGCTCACTAAGTCATGCTTCTCTGGTTTGCTTCAGAGAAACCGTGACGTGACGTCCACAGGCAACGGGCCAGGAAACGAGTGACTTCTGTCTTACTTCTCTTCCCCTCTGGCAGCTGGGTTTGGTAGGATGAGTGGGTCGAGCGCTGCTGTTTGGCGGTTACTGTACGCTTGCTTTATGAACTAAAGCGTTGTCTTCCCGGCCTTGTCGTAATAGAGGATTCAGCTCATAAAGCAGCATCATGATTTGCAATAAGCAGAGTTAGGGGAGAGTAATGAAGGTGTAAATCAACTGAGCCAGTCTTTATTTTTTTCCTGCCTCTTCTTTTAATCTGATGTTGGCAGTTTCCCTCCCTTCTGTCCTGTCCTCTCCCTCCTCCTTCTCCTCCTCTGCTTCTTATTTTTTTCTTGTCTCTGTCTGTAATAAAGCCGAGTGAGCAGCAGTTTTTGTAAACAGTTTCAGCAATCATTATGCCAAGTCCAGCTCCTTTATTTTGTGAGGTATTTCATCGCCCCGTATGGTGCTGAGGTTGTGGGTGTGGGGGTTTAATGAATGAGGATGGAATGAAGAGTATTTAAGTCCGGTCTGGGAGAGGGAGAAGCGGGGACTATTTGTTGAGCCTCCTCATAAGAACTCCTTTGTTTTCCACAGAGGTTCGGGACAAAAGGCCTTCTTTTTTTTTCTGTGGAAGCGCTGGGAATGTAAATGCAAATTTGCTCCATACAAGGAACGAGACCACACATCCATCAAGCATCCATGGCACTGAAGCTTTGCTTCACTCACTGCCCCTTCCCCTAAATAAGGACGTCATCAGAATTTTGAATAGGGGTAGTTCTTTGGATTGGAAGCAATCATCAAAAGAGAGGGTGTAATACTTCTGAGTTGAAATGCCTGGCTGGGAATCATGTTAAAATTTCTTCATTCCTCGCTCCAAATCGATCGTATGGGTCCCTGCTCTCCAATATCCATGGTCACCTTTGCTATAAAGTAGGGTATTACTTCTTTAATGCAGTGGGGCTTCATTCTGTGACCAGTGAGGAGAGGAAGGAAAAGAAATTTATCTGGTGACCTGAAACATAAAGAAATGATGGCTGAGGATAATGAAAGAGAGTGGCCTGAATATTTTATATACACACTGTATGTGTTTAAACACATGAGCAGTTAGATTTGTTGTGGAATTATTTTTCCCGTCTGCTTGTTTAACTCTGGCTGGCCTCCGTGGCGGCGTTAATGCAGTATTGATTGTTTATCTGTAATAACACCACACTGTTGCAGTTCGGGTGACAGCGGAGGCAGGAAGGCGGAGACAGGAGAGGGTTTGGGGACAGAGGAGATGCCGGTGGGTGGTAAGGTGGTGATAGATAATGTGCTGTGCCCCATCTTTTGACTGGTGGCTGGTGATTGTGGGTCTGGGGTAAAACGAGGCAGCTGAACATATCCTATCAAGCAATAGTCCAGGTGTGAAATGGGAAATAGAAACTGGGCTGAAGACGTCAGAGCAATGTGGCCGCCACTCAATAAAGGCTGCTGCTGTCTCAAAATAATTCAATCCCCTGCTCTGACCAAACTTGCTGGTGCCAATGATGGCGTCCTTTCCCCCTCGCTCCAGGTTCGGAGCCCATATGGCCAGTTACAGAGTTTCTCTGTGACCTATGGCCAGGCCTGTTGTTGAGCCAACCCCCCTAAGGAGCTTGTTAATTACAAATAAGCTGGAAGTCAGGCCAGCCATGAGGAAAGGTGAGCATGATTAAAGATGTGTGTGCCGCAAAGTTCAAGTGGCGCGCCACCATATTGGACAGGCTGTCTCGGCAGCACTTGGGAATCAAACACTCGCTTGGATCAGTCAGGCTTCTTTGTTCATTCGAGTCACTGAGTCAAAAACAAACCAAGGTAGTGCTTATTTTAGTGACGAGGCCACGGTTCCTAAAGGGGATAACAACCTGAAGCGAATAAACACAAGTCAGCTCTGTTTATGAGTCATGTGCTGGCCAACCAAAAAGTTAAGCAAGTGTCACCTAAAAACAACTTACTGCTTTATTAACTGGTCAAAAACATACAGTGCTGTGCAACTATTGAGTCAATCCTCAATCAAGCAGCCAGACACTCTTGTAATCTTTTGTAGTAGTCTTTATCACAAGTTTCTGAAGGTCTTTCAAAGTTTTTCTTTGGGCTCTGGCTACTTTTTCGCTTATGATCTATCCAGTACCTGATCATTTTTAGAGTTAAACTTGATATACTCAATGATCAACTAAAGAATGATGTATGTCTCTGGTCTGCCGGAATTTTATCACCTGTTTCTTATAGAAATGAGTTTCAGAAACTGATCATCTGCTGTAAGAAAGTTCCTTCCTGGCCTGACGCTTTATTGTTTAAACACAGCACACTGTAGTCTGTCAAAGTCGAGTGCAAGGACTGAACAGAAAATTGTGTTTTGGCTGAAAAAGCAGGAAGGAAAGAATCCTTCAGAAAATCTGGAGAACTACTTAGCAAGTCCACTTTAAAAGATTACAAGAAAGCCTGACTGCTTGGAAGCGAGATGGGGGAAATGGGGTAGTTTAAAACTTTTGCACAGCATTATAAATGTGCAACAGAGAAATAAAAAAAAAATACAATGAATGCATAACACTCAACAGATTCACTGACTTGACTATATTTTGATCTTGGCTTTGAACCAACTCTTAAGTTTGTATCAGTATACAGTCGAGCTGGATAGATTTATACTTTATTGATCGCAGAGGGAAATTCATGGTATTCTCTGCCGACTCGGAGGCTGATATGTCATTTTACTTGGTGCCCAAACTTTGTCTCCTTGGTGCATAAATGGTGGCCCACAGTTGGAGTCAGAGGAGACTTTGGCCGACTGTTGTCGATTCTAAAAGATGCCTGAATCCCTTTTGCAGGACTTGATTGAGAGCTAAAAGACCGTTAGGTATCAAAGACATTGCAGGACCAGTAAAAAGAAAAAAAAGCATCCTTTTGCTTCCTTGGGAACAAACAAACTATGCATTTATATGCACAATTGGAATTCAGATTCCATCTCAAATTCGGTGGCTTAATTTGAATGGTACTCACACAGCTTGCACTATTTTCGTTTGTCCCCCACCCACCCTCCACCCCACCCCACTGGTAGAAGTAAAAAAAAAAAAAAACCCTGGCAGAAGTCCTGGCCATGACAAATGGCCTTCCTAACTCCTGAATGCCTCACTGGTTTTACTTGGGTGCAGAATTTTGTCCAATTTGTCCAATTTCAGCGTACGTCTCTCGCCTCTGAGTGTGTCTAAAACCACCACTATTAATAATAAGGTAAAAACTGGTGCTCCAAACCGTCACTGTGTTATTTTATGGTGGGCTACTTGCAAAGGTCATTATTTTTAGTCTATGGGGAAACACATTTTCTCTGTGCAGCCTTTTATTGGAGCCATATTTTAGGTGGGTGATGTCTTTGTTTTAGCTCCATGTATTATTTAGTGTTGTGTGACAATTGTGTTTGTGGCTGTCTTGCGGCTGACCTGCTGTTACAGTCGATAAACGCCTGAATGGAAATGTGCTTCCACGTCGCTCCCTTTCATGTAATTGTCACAACAGGGAGGCTGAGACGAACGTGGGAACACAACTCCTCCGCTGATTTTCAATTCTCTGTGCCAAGTTTGACCTTTGGGCTGCCCAATCAATGCATCTGCTTCCAGAGACGCACGATTCATTTAAAAAGCAGCGGCTCCGTTGTGATCTAATATCCTGGTGGGGGCAATATTATTAACGAGTTGATATAGAAATAACAGCTTTTAATTAGCAAGTTTATTGGGGATGTTATTCCTACACTGACGCAGCTCTGGCCTTTTGCTCCAGATTGTGCAGACAAACAGACTCGTGCGCTTCACTGCACACGGGACATGCAAACACTCGGGAAGCAAACACCGATTTGCATAGAGACAGAGGCTCCCATAACCACCAGCGTATTACCACAAAGGCCACAGTGGGGAAAAGCAGGAAGCAAGCAGACCCGTCACCGAGCCTCTTCCACCCCCCCCCCCCCTTGCTTATTGTCACTCCCTCAAAGGAAATCTGTGTTAGACCACACGGCTGCTGGTGACTAAACATGAGCTCTGGCGATCGCACAGGAAAGAAAAACAACCGAGGACATCTCGTGTGCTAACGTGTCACCGGACGTGTGCAATTAAGCTATTATTTCTTTGCTCTTTCTGCACGCGGGGGGGGACCGCTTGTGCCCATTTGTTCCGGTGTCGAGCGGGGATGACCACATCTGTTTGCCACCTGGGTACCAGGCGTTATTAATCTTCGCAAGAGGACATTTAGTGAAATCAAACCTCCATTTATTAGCCCTGAGTACAGGATTGAAGAACTGGCAAGGGGAGATAATGGCCTTAAGCTCCCATTTACTCAATTAATTCCCAGAAGTGGAATTAAAAAAAAAACAAAACAAAACAAAAAAAAACGATTCTGTTGTTCATTCTGTTTATGTTGACACAAATCAACCCCTTTTTTTTCAGGGCTGAAAGTCATTATTTTGGCACTAGAGCTGGAACAAAATGAGGCTTTCTCTAACACACTACGAGAAATAGACTCTGGAGATGAGAGCCCCCTTTAAAATAATGCGCTAAGAGGGCCTTCTTCACCTGCTCTGTAACTAGATCGTAAACACAAGAGTTCATAGAGGGCCATCTTTGTTTTTGTCCAAGTGACAACTGGGAGAAGGAAAAGGGGAATTTGAAAAGACAGAGCTGCCGAGCCGAGAGCTGGCAACCTACAATTTAGTCCAGACTGTGCAGACATAAAATCAAGTGCATGAGAGGAATGGTTACTTCAGGAGCCCTCTGTGGGTCCTAAACTAGGCCACTCCGTCGATGGCTGTGAGAGCTGTGGACTGAGTGATGCAAGCCCTGCTGAGGAAATAACTAGAAAAAACAGGCAAAATAGCTCTCATTGACTTGGCCCAGATTGTATGATTTATATGGGTTATTTGGTATGCATTTGGGCAGCGAGGCAAGGTAATGTGTTTGCAGTGAGCTCTGGAGCAGGGCACCCAATGCTGTGGGCTAACCTCTCATCTGACAGGGACAGTATGAGCTAATTTGTTTGGATTACTGTCATCCATTCAAAGCCACAGCCTCAAGATTTCTGTCATGTATGATCAGGGGCTTGACTAACCGCACAGTCCACAATTTGTTGTTGGAGACGAATTCTGTTTGCGAGACTGTCACAGAATGTAATTTATTGATTTGTGTCCTGAAAAACTGCCTTTTTAAAAAAAAAAAAAAAAAAAAAAAACATGCATGCACCCAGATGTAGACCAATGAGCCACAACATTATGACCACCGAAAAGAAAATAACACTGCTCTTTTTATCGACAGTAATGTTTTTGCCCGTGTCTGCGTGCATGTGTTTGTTACCAAAGTATACCCTGAACCACTTGGTGAATTTTAATCAAACTTGCAGACAGTAATCATTGGACGAACATCTACAAGTAATGAACCTTTGGAGTCGACTGGTTCAAAATGGCTGCCACAGTTAACAGATCTTGAACAAAACAAAAATGGCTACAATTCAGTCAACTTTTAATAATATTGACCTAAGGTTTTGTGTGCTGATAGCTGAAATTCATCCCTAACACATATCCTGAGCACTAATAGATCCCACAAGATCTTTGTTGAACATTTTGCCAATAACTATTCTAAGTCAACTCTGTCTGTTAGCAAAATAGCTCATAAACCACTGGACATATTTTAATGAAACTTTCAGGAAACAATCACTGGATATCACTCTACAATTGATTAACTTTTGAAGGTAATCCAAATCAAATTGGCTGTCACAGCCAACAGACCTTACAAAACACAAAAATGGTTCTATTTCATTCCGTTTTGCAGTTATTTTGCTAAAAAATTGTTGTGGTTGAATTTGAGAGTTGCTCACAATGCATGCTCTACGCACTACTCCTTGCTTAATGTCTTTGGTTAAAACTTTTCCATTGACTGTTGGTGTCAGCCTTGTTTGCCTGTTTGCAAAATATCTCACTTACCATTGGACAGATTTCAATGAGAGTTTTAGAAAGTAATCTTCGGATGAACATCTACAACTGATTACCTTCTGGAGTCAATCCAATTCAAGATGGCCACAAACATTTGATATTTTAGTATTTGAGAGTCATTCAGACTCTGAATATGACATCATGCAATATTACATGAAATTGTGCAAAAAGCTGTCAAGGTTTGACCAAAAATGATACAGCTCATTTTTTAACATAGGACGATTTTAGTCTAAAACAGCCGATAGGCATGCTTTCACAAAAGCAATGCCACAAAATGCTGGATCCTGGCATTTGGTAGTCACCAAAACATGTAATGTCCTCAACATTGCAACAGTCCTCCTGCAATAAACCCTGCAGACAATGCCAGGGGAATGATTCAAAGATCATGACAAACCTTTCAAATAGCAGTCTAATGGGGTCTAATGGTGTCTGTGGGAAATCAGCACAATCAACAAAGACCCCATCCCACAACTGACAAGGCCCAAAGGATCAATTCCTATTACCTCTGTACCAGAAACTCTTTGTCTAAGCTCATCTAGTCAGACCTACTGAATATCAGGACAGTCGTCAAAAGGGGGGGGTTCCACCAAAATGGTTCCAAAGCTGATTTTTAAGTTGGTGCCAAACATAGAAGTCGCTTTTGTTTCAGCTGCCAAAGCTTTGGCTCCAACGTCTAAAAACCTGCTCCTCGTTGCCGTCATTTTCCTGCTGTTTGTTTGTGATATCCCCGGTCGCGCTGGGAGTGCTTCGCCAACGGCAGCGCGGCACAAAAGGGGGCATTCGACAGTCGTCGTTCTCAGACCGAACCCGCGAGCACAGCTTGTTGCAACTTGTGCGGCAAGGGGAGGTCGGTTTATGGAATCTGCTCAGAACTGCTTTTGTTTCTTGTGTGCAGCGGCGCTTCTAAATACCAGTTGGCTGATAGTCGGTATTGTCAACGAATCCTCCACCCACCCACCCCCCAAAAAACCAGTTGCTTAAAAGGACTTTGACGAGCCAGACTGGTGATACAGAGACATTGATTTGTGGGAAGAATGTGACAAACCCTGTGATCTGTGTGGATAAACTCTCTCTCTCTGCATGCGGTACTCAGAATAGAGAGGTTCTAACATACGACTGGATATATGTGGAAAAAAAAAAGCTTAAGGTGATGTAATGATGTGGCTTTTGAGTGGTTCGATGGCTGTGGAAAAGCAAACCGATTCCTTACTGGAACTTCGAACTGGCTCTAGCAGGAGCTCTTTACCATTGATGGAATCCTCCATTCATTGATTTTCTTTACCCACTTTTCTGTTGAGGGTCAAAGGGAGCTGGTGCCTGTCTCCAGTGGTCACTTGGCAAGAAGTGGACCTCTCACCCAGATTTAGACTTGCCAAGTAACCTACATATCTTTGGTCCGTGGATGAAACCGGAGTACCCCGCAAATGCGTGGGAAGAGACCCTACAAATGCCACACACAAAGGCCTCAGCTGAGTTTTGAACCCTGCGACCTTTTTGCTGTGCCGCTCTAACCACTGTGCTGCTGGGCCACCTAAAATAAGAACGAGGTCCAGCAAAATTAGGGGGAACCGGCACAAAATGTGTAATCCCGGGTTTTAACGATATTAGCAAGCTGGTTTACAAGCATCGTTCCACCCAAGGTTTTTCAATCTCCGACCATATCTCAAAACATAAAGCTTTAAAAAAAATCTACAAAACAATAAGCAAATTAATTGATTTATACAGTCTATATATGTAGGCAAATACATGGTGGTGAGTTTTAGCCCCTGAAATACTTAGTTAACGTTAGAGAACGTTATGGTTTTCCAGACCCTCCTCTAATCTCAGCTGCATGTTAACAGCTGGAAAAAAACAAATTTATTTCCCTATTAGTTTCGTTTCTCGTTCACGTCAAGGTTTGTTTAAAAAAACAAAAACAAATATGCTTTTGACTGAATACTGAAGACTATTTTTCTTCAGGTAGGGTATTAGTTTGTTCATAAACATCCAATAATTGCCTTTAACTGAAATCCTATTGGTAAGGTTAGGCGTTTACATCTTTCTGGGAACGCTTAATGCGCAATTTGGAGGCACAAAGGGGACTCAGAGCAGCAGTAACTAAATTCCAGTGTTGTTTGTCGAATCTTAATTTCGCCTCGGATACTCCGGTGTTTTGCTCCGCCGCGCTGACATTCGCCAGAGGATCTCACATCAGCTTTGCATTTCGATTTGACGGGGGCCGACGTTTTTACGGCGATGATGATTTTGCTCGCCTTGGTTCTTCGACTTTTTTTTTTCTCTCCCCCTTTTATCGATTGTTTTCCTCGTCTTTTATCTATCTGAATCAGTACAGCACATGACGATTCCAACACGACGTGACACTGTGTCTAGACATCGCTAAACGAAAAATCAATAAATATCGATGGGCTTTGAAGAAGTATTTACTTTTTTATCGCCCGCCACAGAAGATGAAAGGGCGGTAATGTTTTTTTTTCCTGTCTCTGTGTGTATGTGTGTGTGTGTGTGTTCATTTGTCTGCCGTGTTACCAAAATATCTCCCAAATCACTCGACAGATTTTGTTGAAACTCTCAGAAAGTAATCATTCAAGGTATCTCCACAGCTGGTTAACCTTTGGAGTTACCCCCGTTCAAGATGGCCGCCACAGCTCTGCTACCTCATCAAACACAAAAATGGCTATAACTCAGTCGATTTAACAGTCGCGGCACTGAAATTAGGTGTGGTAGCAGCTGAGAGTCATTCCCAACACATGCTCCAAGTGCGAAGTGGTTTCCTGGTGTCAGTTTTTTTCAATTTTACCATTAAAAATGGGAGTCAACTCTGTTTGTCTGTTAGCAAAATGTCTCATGAACCACTATGCAGATTTTCATGAAAGTCTTAGAAAGTAATCATTGATTGTAGCTCTACAACTGAACAACTTTTGCAGTTCGCTTGATTCAAGATGGCCACCACCGTCGGGTGATGTTTGGAAACACCAAAAGGCCTGAAATTCAGCCAGTTTTACAGACGTTGAGCTAAAATCTGGTGTGGTGGAAGCCGAGCGTCTATAACAGCACCTGCTCTAAGGACGACACATTTTGCAACATCTTTAATTAAAACCTCGGCTTTAACTGTCAGCGTCAGCCCTATTTGTCCGTTAACAAAATATCTTGTGAACCACTGAACACATTTTATTGAAACTTTCAGAAAGTAACCATAGGATGCGTGTCTATTACTGATTAACTTTTGGAGTCACTCTAATTCAAGATGATTGCCACAGCTAATCAACCTTAGCCAACATAAAAATGGCTCTAAGTCAGTCAATTTGACAGATATTGGGCTAAAATTTGATGTGGCAGTAGCCGAGAGTCATCCACAACACATACTATATGCATGACATCTCTTAATATTGCATTTGATTGTACATAATGTGTTTTTTTTTAAGGTTTGACCAAAACTACTATAATAACATTTCTCAACATGAGATGATCTTAATCTAAAACTCTGGCATGTAAATCGGTAGGCGATACACATTCCTTCACGTGATGCTAGGCATTTATTGTTGCTTCCGTGCGCAGGTGTCTGCCACAAAACACAGCAATATGAAAAGTTCACGCTTTTTACTGTCTGTGGTGGAAAAAAAAGTTCGTCCAGCCGCTCCGTTTCTGGCTGATATCCAGCAGGGATCCCAGGTTGGTTGTGAACCACTAACCCACATGGGCAAGAAGACAAATGGGGAGCCGCCGATTTGGGTCAAGCGCACGTCCTCCCCGGCTCCCACCTGGGATTCGGCTCCGAAATTCCACGGGCCGAGGACGAGCCGAGAGCGACGCCGGGCTCAGGCGGGACGGGGGCCGGCCTGCTGCAGGAACATCCGCACGTTAGCAGCCTTTGAGGGCCTCCTCTGTGGATTGTAACACGACCACATTACCTGTGGCACCAGTCCCCCTCCCCTCCCCCCTCTCCCCCACT
>NC_051450.1:8892439-8895939 GCF_001649575.2 Kryptolebias marmoratus | reverse complement strand
TCAACCCCTGGCTGACATTCTCCTTCCTCACTTTTAATTGCACCCAAGGGGGTTTCCGCCGGGGGTTGCTGTGGAAGTCTCCGGCTCAACAGGCGCAATAGGGTGCTTTTTGCCGTGTTGCTCATATCGCTCGTTAAGGGAGCGGGGGGACGAGGCAGGGGAGGGAGGGAGAGGTAAAGAAAGCCAAGAAAAATCTCCAAAAAGGAAAAAAAAAAAAAAAATCACTCCCAGGTTTAGATGAGGCTAAAATGCCACCCGGTTTTCCTGGCCGCGCGCATCAGCACATCTCCGCCGCAGAAGGCCATTAGCCGGCCGGATTCGATACGTATTGACGAATGCATTTGTGCGGCCCGCATTGTCCGGCGTCTCTATCCCCGCGCGCCGGTGTTCGATAAAACCAATAGATACATTTAATAAATAATTGCTCCGATTCGAGAAATGTTATCTGAGGCAATTCTTTTTGAGCGGGATGGGGGGAATCGGGGAGGGCGCTGGAAAAATTGGCAGCAGACGCATTAATCTTGCTTCACCCAGCACCCTCCGCCATGCAAAAAAGTCCCCTCGCTCTGTGCCAACTCTACACACTCTGTGACAGGCAATTTAAAGCAATTTACCTTCTTTTTTTTTTCATCTAGCTCTTTTTTTTTCTTTAATGCAATCAACTGGCACACGATACGAAGCGAAGACGGGGCGGGCGAGACAGCGAGACAAAGGGAGAGGCGCGAGCGCGGAAAGGTGGTGGTGGGGGGGGGATTCAGGCAGCCTTGTCTGGTTGTAAACACTGCCTCTTAACTGAGAGAATATAATTATGGTGTCATGTTCTATTACACACCTTCATTATGACGCCGGCGCTCCCTGAGAAAGTGAACATGGAGAGATGAGACCCATGGCTGTTTCATAATAAAAAAAAAATTAAAAATTAAAAAAAAACATGCATATAAAGAACAACAGCGGTTCTCGTCGGTTTTACTTCCTTTGCCACGGCTTCACAGTTTAGTTGCAGTTCTTTTGTTTTTGTTTAGTTTTTTTTAAATTCATCACTGTTCGTTAATTGGGTCTCACTCAAACCATAAACCAAATTGCGTCCACGAACGGGAAACGCTTTCAGCAAGAGTATTTAAGAGAACAGGATTTGCGATGTCGTCGAACAAGGCTTGTCGTTCCCGATTTTCAAACATAATTTTATCTAAGATGGTTTTAATGGGTCTCAAATAGACAGTAGGGGGAGAAAATGAGGAATTATTAGGAGGCTTGAGCTCTGAATAAACATAAAAGGATAGTTCAGATCATTTGAATTGAGGTTTTGTTCATTTAGAACACAGGAAGTGCACAAGCTAGCTGCTGCTATTCGTAGATCTCTCTGTAAATGATCATAGAATCCTATACTGACAGTGATGTAAAAGTTTATCAGATAGAGTTCACATGAACGACCATTTTGGTCTCGACTTCGCTCAGATTAGCTGTTAACTCGATGATCTGGTCGGGATTAAACTGTTTCTTCAAATAAAGAGCTGTCTGCAACAGGTACGATAAAGGTTTTTGACTTTTTAACAAAACTACTTAAAAAAAAATCAGAAATATTGCTTCAAGCACTGGGTTTGACTGTACTGGATTGTGTTAGAACTTGAACTAAAAGAGTGCTGAAGTTAATGTCTCAGAAACAGGGAGCAGTTGGGTTTCCTGTTGGTTCTTACGAGACGTATGAAAGTCCAACCGCTGAAAGGACAGTCGGCTCAAACAAACACTTAACGGGATTCCTGCCCTAATTTACATAAAGCTATTTAACAGGGGAACTTGTTTTTTTTTTTTTTTCAGCTAATAAATAAACCAGTAAACTAAAAGGCTTTCCTGAAATGAAGGGTTCAGGTTTTATGGTACAAGCCATCATCATCTGGTCTCCATATCGGGACCTCCTGTTGGTTCAGCCCAGTTTCTACTGCAGGGGCTCCGAAGCGTGAAGATCGGTGGAAGTTCGGCAGTGGCGTCCAAACATTCCAGCTGATGTGTTACTTTGAACTGAAGCGGAGCTTTTTGAGTCTGAACAAGTCAACAAACATCAAACTGAGCTGCTGGATCCTAAAACCTGACCTGACTTGCTTCCTTTTACAGTATGATGTCATTTTGCGCGGGGCCAAGTGGACAGCGGTCGCCTTGGTGACGTTGTCGTTTACCTAATCAGTGGGGAAACTTTGTCAAAGCAGGACGTTAGCCTGGAGAGCTAATTAGCCTCTAAGGCTTGAGTTTTAGCTAAAACTAGCGTTCCTCAAAGGAATCCATATTGGCCATCGCCTTGCACGCCAAAGCTTCAAGTGCAGATCTTGTGCGATCCGTTAACACTTCAAGTATATGTTGGGGATCACTCTCAGCTACTACCACGCCAAAGTTTGGCTTAGTACCTGTCAAATTGTCTGAGTTATAGTCATTTTTGTGCTGGTTAAGGTTGAGGACCTGTGGCAGCCATGTTGATTTTGGTTGACTCCAAAAGTTAATCAGTTTTAGACGTACATCCAAAGATTTTCCTCTGAGAGGTTCATTAAAATCTCTCCAGTGGTTCATGAGATATTTTGTTAACAGACAATAAAACATAACACTCATGGCAGTGGGTAATGACAACTTGGAAGGAAGCAACTATTACCGGTATTTCTTTTTGAATGATAATCATATATAACTTTGTAAATCTAAGGTGGCATTAATTATTGAGGCTGAAATAGTTCTAGGATTATTTTTTTTAACATTATGCATACAGTCAAAAAGATCCTAAAATGATGCTTTAATCATTCAGAGCAGAAACAACAGCAATGGGAATCCATTCTTTTATTTTAGCTGAATAATTTATTAAGAAAACACACCGAGTTTGATAAATCATCCCACCGTTAGCTGCAGCCCCATTTATTTGCATTAATAGCAGGAAAACATACATCCTGTCTCTGTAATGATGCCCACAAATACAATAATTTCATTTATTCTTTGTGATTTTAAACAATATACGGTCATTAATGAACCTTTAAAATGCTAAATGTACCAGAGTTAGTAATGACGCTATCATAACTTTTAGTCAAATCTTTTTTTTTTTTTTAGAATTACAGGATGTTAAGGAAAACTATGTTTGGAGTCAAACTAAAAAATCTGCATTTTAGGTTCAAATCTTTCGCTTTTATGTTTCTAACTGATCGTTTCACATATTAAAAACTGTGGTTAAATGGGGTTTTCAAGGAGTCGTCGTAAAGAGCTTGTTTCACGCATTTCTTGATTCGTTAAAGAGTAGTTCCGCATCCAAGTCGTATAAAAGCTGCCCCTCCATCTTGCTTTTGCTCAGAACAAACATACAGAGGAAAGCTTTCTTGTTGTGACCTCCGGCCACCATCGTATTCTTAACCAGCCTTGACACTTTGACGTTGCAAAAAAAAAGCTTTAGCTGACTTACTCGTCGCCGTGGCATCTTGTCAAGGGAATTATCAGGGCGGCAGCAGCGGCGGCTGGTGGGGGGGGGGGGGGGGGGG
>NC_051450.1:8873982-8892434 GCF_001649575.2 Kryptolebias marmoratus | reverse complement strand
GGGGGGGCGTGTACAGTATGGCTTCTAGGCGATGACAAATGCGGTCAAGGGGCGATGGGCTCCTCGAGGACGGGCTGAGCCCTACATACGCTGAAAGCATTAGCTTTCCACAGTGACATTATGAAGAAATCTATTGGAAAGACCGACTTCCCGGTGCTGAGGGACTGGAGGTAGAAAGCTTCCTGAGACTACCCCAGAGACCCACTGGTATTTCCAACCACACTGAAGCCTACAGCAAATCAATAGCTCAGAGTCCCACATGCTCCTCACCAGCGTCAATTAAGTAAATTCATAAAGTCGAGTGCGCTGGGAGCTGGAGGAGGCGGAAAAAAAAAAATAAAGATATAAAAAAACAGAGTGAGGAGCAGAGCAAGGGGAGGGCAAAAAAAAATTTTTTTTAAATCATGTAACAAATTTGGATAAGGCTCTGCTGCCGTGTCAGCTGAAGTCTAGAGAAAGTTGTGGACACGGAGGCGATTTCTCTGCGGGCATTATTAGGAGGCCTGACAGTCCATCTCGCTTTCACCTGCCTCCATCAGCACACGTAGCGTTGACCCGGGAGTCCTTCCTCAGCACCGCCCCGCCCCGCCACCCCCTCCCCTTGTGCTGATCCGGGCAGAGGACACATGCAAAGTGACTGGCTTTCAGCGAAAAAGCCCCGCAATAATGCATATCAGCTCAGGCAGGGGAGGGCTATAAACTGCAACGCATGAGGGAAAAGGAAAAGAAGGGACTTCACCCCCCCCCCCCTTCCAGCTTCAATTTGCCTCATAAGGGGAAAGCAGGGCTCGCCTTGGCTGCCTCTGGAAGACAGGTAGCATAATGGATGGGCCAGTGTCCCATCCTGACTGCTGACGCTGCTCTGACAGGACGTTTTTAACTCTCCTTCATCCACCCGTTCACCCCTTAGTGTTGTCACGGTAACTACATCTGATATCTGACTTTAAGCACCTGCGTTATTAATGCCGAAGCTCCACTTCATCTCACCCGGAGGGCATCGACCGGGTTCAGAGTTTATTTAAAGGGTAGCGGAAGTTCTCAAAGGCTACCCGCCGTCATCGCGGCGCCCAGTCATGCCCGTTATTTACTCCTTTTATAGAAAAGCCATATATTTACATTGGTTTTATTTAACTCTTAGGTGCTTGGTTTGTGAGGAGCATTGTTGATCACAGTTTATGGTTTCCAGAAATCCTACACAATGCTGTAAAATACAAAACTTACTTTTGGGGTGCTCTAAATCTGGATATGTTTGCGAATTATGTAACACAGTACCGAAAAACATTTGCACTTTCACACACTTCTTTGCGTTCTATTTCCCGAAAGGTAAAAATCGGACTCTTTCTTTAATGAATTTAAGTCACCCTGACATCATCCTTCGATTCATCTACCAAATCAGGTTTAGGGTTTCACATTGTAGCCATCAATATCTTTGGTTTCAACCACAGAGACATGCGTGCTCACTGGGGGTGGGGTAAAAACCATTTTTTGTACCATTTCTGGGGTGTTTGGAACAAACACCTGATAAGTCCTGATCGCTGCACAAACCTGACAAGAGAATCACTGTAAACTTAATCAGTGATTGTAAATTTAAGACTGAGATATTCAAACAGTGTTATTTTAAGGAAAGATATTATAAGACGCATTTCCTACTGGATGAAGATCCTGCTAAAAAGGCAGCCAGAAACAGGCCTTTGCAGGGTCTTAGTGAGGTCTTGGGTGGAATAATATAGACGCAGTGGGCTTCTGATTACATGTGATAGAGTTTAATAGGTCCATGATGGTTTGGAGCATGCACAAAACTTTCATAGTGGTGGTCTGATATGTAACACGACCACATTACCTGTGGCACCAAGTAAGGAGCATTTTGGGGGTTTGCAGCCTTATGCCGAAGTTAGGACCCTCTCCTGCCATCAACGAATTGGCAGCATGGGGTGACCAGGTTTGAGACAGTTTGAACAGGACGGGTCTGGGGAGTGGTGCAGTCGTGGACGTATGTGGTCGCATCATACACAATTGTTAACATGTAGTCACTGAGGAAGTTAAGAAAATGACTAACTTCCCAATTTGTACGGACCTTTTTTTGCTCGACCAGTTCAGCTGGAACAAGAGAGATGGCAGAGCAGCAAACCTCCCAGAGGCTCAGAAGTTTAGAGCATCTACTTCACAATTTAGACAAGAGTGAAACATTGCCAAAACACAAGATTCTTTAAAAAAAAAAGGTTTAACAAACTTGACCCCAATTGGCACAGAATTTCGTGTTTTGTTTCTTTTGGGTTTTTTTGGGGGGGGGAATGGGGGTTAGGTTGTTTTTTTTTTTTTTGGTTTTGTTTCCTCCCCTCAACTTTCCAGTGACTTTTATGAAATTTGGCTTGTTAAAAACTGCAATAATTAGACAGCTTCCACGTTGGCGCTTATTATTTCTGATTGACAGTTCAGTTCAATTTGGACGATTAATATAGCGCCAGATCATGACAAAATAGTTTTTTAAGACCTAAATTAGTTGTGATGCTTTTGTGGCTGTGACACAAATGTATAAAGGCTGACTACACAGTGCGCCACGGAGAAGAGACATATCTGTGGTTTGGTTACTGGAAAAAACACGCTTTGGGTTAGTAAAAATGGAATAAACTCACAATCGTGTTCTTAACCAGGAGTCATGAAAAGAAAGGAAATGGGAACAGACAGTTGAAGACGTGTGTTCTCTTTCATCCGCTGAAATGTGTTGCTTTATTCTTTGAACCCAAAAGAAATGTGCATAATTCAAGCTTTAAGCTCTATTCGATGTCACAGTGCACGGACTATAAATGCTTCATGTTTACATTCAGTTTGGTAATTCATCGGTGAAGTTTGCTGTACCTTGACTCTTATCTGCCGATGGTGTTTCTTAGCTTTGTGGCTTTTTTTTCCCCTACTTAATTCTTGATTGACTCACTTTTATTTTGCTATCGTCCAATTAACAATCATCACATTACCACAGCCTGAGAATTTTGGATATCAGCTCAAGCAATACATGTTCAACACAAGTTGAATAGTCAAGTGTGGATCTGAATGCATAGGAGTTCTAGGTACGTGGCTTGAAGCTGACATTTTGGCTTTGTGTGCACATCAACACCGCCAATGGTTTGCACGCCATGTGGTACTACGAGGGCTTTTAAAGACAAGTGGATGTAGAATCCAAAACTTTTCTTTACTAGCGTGAAAAATAAGCATCACCAGTAACTTTTCCCTTTTCTTATTTTTTCTTGTCTCGTAAAAGCATATGCCGTGGTTTGCACACTTTGTGTGTTTTTTTTTTTTTCCCGCCCCATCAGAATTCTTCTATTTCTCTTTTGTTGCTCAGCCGAAACAGTTTTTTGCGATGCTCTTTTAAAAATACAGTAGATTTTGTGATGCTCTGACTCTCCTCCTTTCATTGGCTGTGTAAGAAAGGCAAAGCAAAGGAGGGGAAAAAAAAAAAAAAAAACGAAGAAAAAGAAGAAGAAGAAAATCACAGTAGACTGGCATCTTTGGATGGTTGGAGCCTGTGCCCCCGGTAAACTCTGTGATGGGTTTGAAATATAAACAACACAGTCAAAATGTCTTTACAAGTCTCTGCTGGTGGAACAGACAGCGCCGAAAACATACAAGTGTATCAAACTCTCCATTATGTTTTGAACTGTCGTAAACAGCTTGACAGACTGGTGAAATGTGGAGCGGGTTTTGTTTAACGGTGCCTACAAAGACTCCCAGCCGGTTTCAACCGCCCCCCCGCCCCCAACTCACCCTGTGCAGAAGCCCATACAAACCCACCCCAGTCGATTCGGTGAGGCGTCTCAGCGTTTAAATCTCTGCAGTTGTCCTGTGCGCGAGCACGCGCGGGCTTTTCTTCTCCGCAGAATGTAAATGGGGACTAAACTTAGCCCTGGCATCCAAGACTAAACCGTGGGATTGTGACAGCACTTCTGCTGGGACATTAGTCCCCCTTCAGCCTGTCTGGCTCCACTCCTGGGCGCAGGTCAGGGTGCTTAATTCCTGTCCGGAGACATTGTTCCTCCGTTCCCCCAAACACAGCAGCCAGACCATACCTTGTTCCTCTGAGAGCGTATGATATGGAAGACCATAGTTCCCCAACGGACCCACTGATAACCCTCCTCCCAAACCGCAGCTGAGGAACACTGGCGGCCTGGATATCGCCCAGCCACGGAGGAATAAGGAGCACAAAAACATAATACATGGCCTTCTTTCTCTTTTTTACCTCTGTCTTGTATATACCAAAAGATTCATCCTCGATTTTCTGCCCGAGGATGATTAGGCCGCACGTTTACACCGGCATTAACGAGGTTATTTCTCCCCGTGCCTTCGCCCCGATCTTAAACCGGCAAACTGAAGCTGACATTGTCCAAGGTGGCCAGGCTCTTGTGGCAACAAAGCGTACGAGGCGTTCATTTGAGAGTTTATTGAAGAGCTCCCTGTGCTTTATGAGACGCAAGTCTCTCACACTGATGTGGAAAACATGTAATGTGATATTTATCCGGTTAGGCAGCGTTCTGCCTGCCCATCGGTCATTTAACTGACAGTTGGCGTGGATGTATTTCAGAGCTCGTTTGGACGGGAATGTGACGGATTTTATCATTTTAGTCTGGTGTTTAACACTCTCTGCCTTGAGTACTTTGATCCAAGCGATTATTGCCTGCGAAAATATGGCTGCTTCTGATGCTTCTGATCCTTTTCTGCGTTTGCTGTTCAGTTATTAAAAGGAGGTTGCATTTGAACGGTTTGCTTAGTTTAACTCAGAGAATCTAAAACAGTTTGGATTCACAAAGATATACATACATACATATATATATATATATATATATATATATATATATATATATATATATATATATATATATATATATAAAACTGAGAAAGCTAATTGTGGAGCACGATTGGTGTAGAGGAACTAATTATTTCGGCACTTTGAGAAAAGCCAATTTGGGGCCAAACCATGCAGGAAGTAAAGCGCAGGAATAAGACAAAATAAATAAATAAAACGAAATTAGAAGTAAGAAGTAGGCAGGAACTGCAGACTAACTTTTTTTTTTTTTTTTGGGGGGGGGGTTCAAATACCAATATTAGTGAAAAATTTGAGGAATATGCTGTTGGACTTTGGTAACATTTAGAGTTGCTGCTTTTAAGGGTGGTTAATGTGCGATAATGAGATTTTCTTTTTTCTTCTTTTCAGGAATCAATAAAATGACTAACTGTAGGATACGTTCCAAAAAAGAAAAGACTTTAGAGACTTATTGAAAGGTTTTGTGCCATTGTAGATCTCATCGTCTTGATTTTTCTTCAGTTTTATTCACGCTGCAGCTTTTAAAAAGCCTGAACCGGTAGAGTTGGTCTTGACTGCAGGATCTGACACAAAAAAAAGAGCTGCAGCAGTAACAAACTGCTGCTTCTTCTCTCAATATTGACAGTTTTTGTGTGTGTGTGTGTGTGTGTTTCAGGAGCTGATTGTTGCTCGATGTGAGGTCCGAGGAGCCTTTCCTGCTTACAGCATGAGAACCGATTCGATACTCTGACCACCGGACGCAGACCTCTGGGGGCGGCATCAGGCTGAAGGTTTTGTGGTTGTTCGGCCATGAGTCGAAGGACGGTTTGTGCGCTGGTGGTGCTGTGGGCCGTGGCCCACCTCAGCTCTCCGGGTTACGGCCTCAGGGCCCTTCGAAGGACTACAGGGGGGCGGAGAGGATCGCCAGGACTGGTGGGACAGGACGCCAATGGAGTGCCGCTCAGACGCTCGAAACGAGGTTGGATGTGGAACCAGTTCTTTCTGTTGGAGGAGTACACCGGGACGGACATGCAGTACGTCGGAAAGGTAAAACCCAGCATTCTTGGTATTGTTTTTTTTTTTTTATCAGAGACGATGAAACATCTGCAGGCAAGTACGTACGAATCTACAAGAATTTAATCCAACACATTTCACTGCCAGTAAAAAAAAAATAAATATTAAGGCACAAGCTTTCTTCAGTGCATTTCTTATTACAACACAAAGAACTCAAAAAGTATGAATAGAGGGAAGTATTTGAAGGCTGATGGTATCTTGAAGCTCATTGCTCAAAGGTTTTGCAAAACATTTTGTTTTATTGCACTTAAAGTCGGTGATTCCCATGAAAATACAACAAAATAGCCACAGTGGTGCGTGTCATCAAGGTCGGGGAAACTTAAACTTTTCATGCTTTTGCGCCGATTTGAGTGAAACAAGTGAACACTGAAAACACATTAGGCATAAAAAAAACTTGCCAAGCACTAAAGGAACGTCGCGAAGGCCCGCTCTGATTCAGAATTTTTTTTTTTTTTCCTTCATCGGAAAGTTGGCTTTTTAATTAAATGTTCTTAATTTGGAGGTCAGCGCAGAAGAGGAACGCAGGTACTTTGTAGTAGGTGTTGGATTTGGTTCACAAAAGGAGAAGAAAACCTTTTCTTTCTCAGGGTGTCAGAATTGGGACACTTCCGCATGCATGAAACTCAAGCGCCATAAAAAAAAACATGAGCTTGCTACTATTATCCAAGACACAATGTAAACAGACAAACCAAATGGAAAAAAAAGGTGCTATGCCATTTTTTTTCGTTGCATGCAGAAAATTGACAATATGAAATTACTGAAGCCTGTATACCCGTCTGGGGTTTTGATTTTTAGCCAGTGCAGGTACATCCTTGTTTAAAAAAATGTGCACCAGTTTTAGAAGATGTTCATTTAGTTGTTTAGCTTTTGTGACACATCAGTTTGATTGTTTTGTATTACTAAATAAAACATTCTGGCTTTACTAAACCTATTTAAGAAGTAAATTGCTGAAATAAATGGATCAAGATGAGGAAAGAAATCTATGTAGTTGCATTTCCTCTTCTTTTCATAAGAACCCCGTCACACTGGGTGTTGACCCTGCTGCAATGTTAAAAAAAACCTGCCATAATGTGGATTGGTTTTATAGGGTATTAGCCCAAGGTTCATAGAGTGGTTGTGGTGGCAGTGTATCGGGGTTCTACATAAATTGTGGTGAAGAGTATCCATGATAATCCGTGTATGGTTCGTTCTTTGGTTTTTTCGTTTCAAAATAAAATTGCAAAAACAAAACAAGCATGTGTTTTTTCGTTTTTAAAACGAAGTTAGAAAAATGGCAATTGCAAAAATAAAAAAGGGGTTCGTTTTGTTTTGTTTTTTTAACTGCAATGGTTAAACCAAAGACAAGCTTTTATTTTGTTATTAATTCAACGGGACCTTATGGCGGGACCAGAAATGAAGACCTGAACTCCCGACACATAACTTTTTTTAGTTACCAGTAGGTGGCGGTAATGTACACCTTCAGTTTCTTGCCAACCGCCATTAAAATCCACAAGAAGAAAAAGAACTTTTTCAGTTAGCACTTCAGAATCTACCAGTTTAAAAATGGATCTATTTGTCTTATTTAGAGAGAATCGACACATTTCACTGAGAGCTGATGATCTTACCGTCAACAAGATTTCTTTAATATTCCAAGTAAGTCATTAAATCAGGACATTACCGCCACCTACTGGTAACTGAAAAAGTTACGTGCCGGGAGTTCAGGTCTTCATTTCCGGTTCCGAAATAAGGTCCCGTTGAATTAACAACAAAATAAAAGCTTGTCTTTGGTTTAACCATCGCAGTTAAAAAAAAAAAAAAAACGTACCCCTTTTTTATTTTTGCTATTGCCGTTTTTCTAAATGCTTTGTTTTTGCAATTTTTTTTTTAAACGAAAAAAAAACAAAGAACGAACCATACACGGATTCATGACAAGTGGTCCACACACACTGGCGTGGCGTCGTAATTTAAAAAATATGACGCAGGACTAGTGGCCACACTGACCTCGTGCCTAGGCTACAACACCACACGAAGAGAGAGCGGGGCACTCTGATGAGGTCCGAGTGAGCCCTGCCAGCGCCGGGGCCTGGGAGGGCTCCTGGGGTGACGATGGGTGTACGTGGTAGTACCATTGTGGGAATGATCTGCTGATAAGGTGAGGTGGGCCCACAGGAGAGCGCCTTGGTGGTGCGAAAATTAACAGAATAGTTTGCTAAGTCAACACTTAAGAGTGTAGCAGTGTCATCGTTGCCTTCACACCAAAGGAGGTTTGCTGTGGTTCAGCCACGTGCCAAGAAATCATGGAGAGCACAGTGGGGTCCTCGTTTAGTGTGAAGAGGGTCTAAGAGCTTGAAAACCCATGAGACAAAGTTAGTAATGTGGTGTTGTCTGTAGTAGAGTTGCTGCTTCTTGGCATAAAAAAGAGTCAGTTTTAAGGTGGTTCGGGCCTCTGATTAGGAGGTTTTTCGGGCATGTCCCACTGGGAAGAGACCTCGGGGAAGACCCAGAACTCACTGGAGAGATTATGCATCCTGTCTGACCTGGGAATACCTTAGGAGGAGCTGCAGAGTGTCGCTGGGGATTGGGATGTCTGGGTTTCTCTCCTGGATTGTTGCTTCCGTGACTCGACCACCGATAAGTGTTAAAAAGTGGCTGGCTGACTGGAAGGCTGGATCGATGGTTTTAAAACCATCCGTTTTAGTAAATGTTGGCACTCAGAGTCAAAAGTGACCCAAAAATCAGCTGAAAAATCTAGAAATTTGAGTTTGTAATAAAAAGGACTGTTGTATTATGTTTATTATTTCAATCATTGTCCTGAATATCAAGATTTTGGCCACTCCTTTGTTTAACTTCATCACCACCGATGCATCGTCAGATTGAGAAAATGAGAAAATGTCCAAAATGTCAACGTACCCAGTCAGTGTGCGTGCACTGACAAACTCGCAAATGGCTTTTGTTTGCATTTTCTGTTTCAAAAGGCATTGTGTTTTAGTTGTCTGTCTTGACACTTTTGACGTCTTCCTTAGTTTATTTTGTTTGTCTCGTCTCGAAGTTTAGACACAGCTGACTGGAAACAACCAACATCTTTTGTCACGCTCTGTTGATACGCTCTTAGAAGGATTTTATAATGCTTTAAATTATTTCCACTGGCAGCTCTCATGCTTAGGCCATGTGTCCTAACCCTCCTCAGTAAGGCAGCTGAAACAGCTCATTTTGCCCTTAAATTACTGACCAAGTTCTAAGGGATTTGGATGGTTCCATAATTTGTTGAAACAATTTTGCCTACAGATTTTAACCATTCAGCTGTCAGATAGCTTTGTAAACTGTACATATTGACAAAACTGGTTGGTTATTGAAGTTAAAAAGACTCTTTAGGATAAAGATCACATCGGTGGTCAAGATATGCGCAGCAAAAACAAAACACGGCCATCCTCCAAACTGTAACTTGCCGTGGTCTCTTTCAGTTATTTTCCCGAGTCCATTGTTTGCTTGCTGCTCTGAGATGGACAGAATATTAACACGCTGACATTTGAAAAGCTGCTATTTTAGCTCATGCAAAAATGTCTTATTATGTCTTCTCAATCCATATTTATGAAGACGGACTTCTGCTTGTTTTTTTAGGACGAAAAATGCATCATAAGATTGGATTAATATTTCACCACCATGCGAAGGAATCTAAGTTTGCAAAGATTTTGGAAATCTTCAACTTTTTTTTAATTTTATACCAGTAAAGAAAGGAAAACTATGCACCAAACTACAGTCATTTTTAGAATTAATGCTTCACATTGAAAACATTTATCAAATTATGAATTTGAAACAAACAAACCAAAAAAAATCCATATTTCAGCTTTTATTTTCAGATATATACACATCTAAATCCTTTTCATGACTGTAATGTGAAGCAACATTTTCAGCTGAGCTAAACTATAAGATAAACCTAAAATAAAGTGACTAAATCACCAGTTTTAGTTGAAAATCCTTGAGTTGTATTCAATCTTGCGACCCAAAGACATCAAAATTATGATTTTTTTTATTTTTTTTCTCATGTGTGTGATTTCCAGGCTTTAACCACAGCCTTTTTCAGAATTGTTTTTTTTTTTTTTAAGGGAAGATTCTTCCTTCAGTAGCAGCTATAACGCATGCATACAGGTTAAACTTCCATGACCTCTGACCTCTGATTTTGTCACGACTTTCAGTCAACAACTAAGACCAACAGTAATTCACGTGTTGATAAAAATTTTCTCAGGATTTTTCACGTCAACTGTGCCATCTTCTACATTTTTAAGAAATCCAAATCGACAAACAGAAAGTGAAATCTTGATTTATTTTTTTTTTGTTAGTGTTTATCTTTCCCTAATTAAATGTTTGCAGCAAAAATAAAAAATAAAAAAGCTGGCCCTGCTGTTTCATTGGTTTTAGGGGGAACTGTTGGCATTTTGTACTGTAGGAGCATAATGAATGTTTCTGTTACGTAACTGACCTCTACTAGACTCGGAGGAAAAGATTACTTTGTTATGATGTGCTTCAAATCAAATACCACCCAAATGTATAACTATATATAAATGAATGTGTCAGTCTGTCTCAGAGAATACGAGGATCATCCCATCATCTGATAATCAACGTGACACCATGTTGTCTTTCCCTGATCACATTTTATCCGTCCATCCATCCATCCGTCCATCCACCCATCCGTCCATCCATCCAGGGCATTGTTTGCTGTTGGCTCTCCAGTAGATTTCCTGTCAGCTCCGTGGCTGCTTGCATCATGTCCATTCCACTCACATCAAACCATCCCGAAGCCCCGAAGTAAAATACAACTTCCTCCAAAGGTTTTATTTGTTCAACAAAATGAAAACTTGCTGTCGACCCAGATATCGTTTGATGAGGAGGTGTGTGTGTGTGCCTAGATGTACAAGAAGATGGGCGTCATAATGCTTGCTTTACATGCAGCGGAGCGGAAGTCAAGCGATTGGTCCCCTCTTCCAATCTACTGTAATTGAGGCGATTGTGGAGCGTTGTGGCAAGGTCAGGAAGACGGAGGGAGGGAAGAAAGGCTGTTTTGTGCAGGGAGCTGAATGGGCCCGGCGCTTTGCATTCCAATCGTGTGTCCGCGGAGGATAGAGTCATCCAACCAAATGAGATTCTGCAACATACGTCCTCCCAGAGCGGAGCTTGACTTTCAGTCCTGGACAAACAGGATTATTGCATTCACTATGGAAGAACCAAAAAAAAACAAAGAATAAAAGAAATTGAGTGAGTGAAGATCAAATGTAAATACCGAGCTTGATCAAACCACTTTGCCTTTAGAGACGGGTGATTGATGTGCCACTCGTCCTTTCAGCCTGTAAAGGGACTAATAGCGAAAGAAGAATGGATTATCTGAGTGTGGTGTACACTTAGAGAGCCAGAGGCCGCGGCCTGAGAGGCCATCTCTAGAAGACACCACTTAAGCATCAACCTTCGAGCAGCATACTTAATCATGACTCCAAGCACTTCTTGTTTTCCCCAAAGTGCCTGCAGCTGGGTGCTCTTCCTCATTGTCAGCTCAGTAGCCAGTTGTTGCATGGGATTGCCGAGCGCCGATCGTCTCTGATTGCAATTACTGTTTGTTAATTGTTATATAAAGCGCGAGCGACGAATTGGGCCCTGAAGAGAACGAATAGCTGCGAGCTGCGAGCTGCGAGCTGCCATCTGCGTCTGCATCCTCAGGTAGGGGCCGCAGCTTTTCACAGCGTCTGAAGGGTGGGAGGCAAATGACAAAAACTGCAAAAAAAAAATTAAAAAAGAAATAAAAAAGAAAGCTTTTGTCAGCCCAAGTGGCATCATGGCAACCCGAGAGCGCCACGTGGAACAAAACCACCTTTGTTTGTGCCGAGGAAATGAATTGGAAATAACACAATGACAGGTTATTATGAACAAGAGAGCAGCTTTTGACACTCGGTATAAGATAAAACGCCGAAACCGCACTTGAATTACAACTTCCTGCCTCTTGTTATTTGCAGTCTCTCCCCCCCTTTTGCCGCTTTTACCACAGTTTCATAAAGTTGTGAAGTGCTAACAGATAAAACTGTAATCTCCCCCTGAACGAGCTTAACAAGAGCAGTTGTAAATGAAAGGCAAACTGATCCAGATAAGAAAGGAAGAAGGAAAAAAAAAAAAGACTGTCAGTATCTTTTTGGGGATTTTTTTTTTTTTTTTGGCTGCAAAGCTTGCTGTATTGGCCAATGAGTTGTTTTCTCTCTTTTTTTTTTTTTTAGATATTTTGTAAGAGAGAAATCGTACACTGCCTCTCATTAGCAGTCGAGTTGTGAGCGAGCCTCAGAGGACTCGTGCTGTCACCGGGGGAAAAGAGTGTTTGTTTATTTCATTATTTCGTACTTTACCAAAGGGCACATATCCACCTAAAACGGTTAATGGCCTGTGGTTGAGGAGTGTTTGTGCTGCACTATCATATCTCATAAAGTATTTACAGCCTCTGATAGGCCCCAGTGGTTCAAGGCCTGCTGGGTAGACTGCTCAACATAGTCCCGAGCAAGTTAGCGATGCTTGCTGCATGCGAACAAACACCAGCCCCCCAGTAATCGGTTAAAACTCAGAGGAAAGACAAAAAAAGGGTTGATGAGCACAAATGCTTCTCAGTCCTGTATGACTCAGCAGTTGAGGCAACCTGGGGGAAAGAACTTGTTTATGGAGGGGCTTTTTTTTCTCTCTCTCTCTCTCTCTCTCTTTGTCTCTCTTATTTTTTTTTTCTTGTTTGTTTTGTGTTCGTGCTACTCCATTACCAGCTGCTCGCCTTGGCAGAGAAGCGAGGAGTCTGCAACGTGATCCACCCCTGGCTGCGCCCGCGCGCCATGGCAACCCCTGTGGTCTCCGGTGGCGACCCGGATTGCGCGTCGGCAGCGCAATAAGTGCGCTCGTGCACGGGGAAGGGGTGCGTTTCCGCCGCGGCGAGCGTCTGCCTGCCGACGAAAAAAGGGACGTCTAAATGAGACATACCAACAACTCAGTAGAATCTGTAATTATCTCTGCACTAACGCCTGCCTACTACTTTTTTTAACACCCTTTGGCTTTGTTAGGGTGAAAATAATTAATCTTTCAACAACATTCAGGCTCCCCTTCTGTGAAATCAGCTGAAGTTTTCCAGACAAGGTGGTGTTAGAATCTTTAATAAGGAACTAACTTGACGAACTTTCAGTTTTTATCCAGCATAATTACTGTTTTTAGTGGTAAAAGTAAGGATCACTGTTTTTATGTTATTAAAACAACAGATTTATCTCCTTCTGCTGGATTACGCCTGAATATAAGCCTCACCCGCTAACTTTAAAAAGAAAACAAAAAAATTGTACATGTATAAGCCACACTTGTCTATAAGCCGCAGGTGTCCCTGTTGTAACATTAGATATTTACGCAGAAAGATTTTTTTTTTACTTTAAATTAAATATGTAACCATTAACATACACAAATACGTACCGTAAATGTTTTTGTTTTGTTTTTTTTCGAACAGTGCCTGCAACACGGCTGGTTAAAAGAAATAAAAAACAGCAGTAGCCTACCAGGAAACGTCATTGGTCGCTATCTTCATCATCCTCCTGTGCACTAAAGCCACGGAAGTCGTCTACTTCCATGTCGGAATCAAACAGCCTCGGGATTACTTCGCCGCACACATCCGCAGTCTCACTTTCGAGGCAAAATCACCCATGAGCTCGGCTGCACGAAGCTTGTTAGCCTGTAAAAATCCAGAAATTAGCCACGTCATTGTTTAAGTTCAAAGCATGTGCAAACAGTAGCGTCTTATAGTCCATAAATTACGATGCTATGATCTTTCCTTTGTGATTTGGGTTCAGATGTTACTATACAGTTGTTTTGTTTCACATCACTACCTATTTGTGTGACTAGAGGTAACTTGAAATTTCAAGTTTCATTATTCTGGTGGCCATCTCGAATGAGATTGGTTCTAAAAGTTATTCAGTCCCTCCAGGATTTTGCATTTTTTGTGATTGTTGCGGCTAAAATGCCTGATTTCACGGGGCATTTTCCTAAAAGTTGCGATAAAAAGTTGTGATTTTTTTTACTAAAATCAATAAAAAAACAAAACTTTTAATATATAAACCAAAAATACTTCCTAGTTTTGTAAGATAATTACCAACAAACATTGACATTCTCAAAAGGTGCTTTATTTGAGAACTTTGATAGCTTATAAACTGACATTTATGACCATTTCTGGATTGTCCCTCGTCTGCAGCTCTCCTCACATGTTTTGCAGACACAAAGTGTTTGTCGATGCGTTTATGTTCCATGATTACACTGCAGCACGTGCAAAACAGCTTCCCCCCACTCTCCTGCAGCTGAGGAGGAAACTGGTTTGTGCGGTCCTTTGCTGAAATCTTTGTGGGCAAATATGAAGCTTTAGCGCACATTTTCTCTTCGGTCGCTGCTCCTGCATGCTCCCGGCATTCTGATGTTAACAGGAAGTGACGTCACGTGTCTTCTTCGTGAGTTATTTGGGGTTATTTTGTATTCCACACTACACAAACCCACAAAGAAGACACTAGACCGCAGAAACGGTGGTGAATCACTTTAAAAACAATAAATATTGGGTTAAAGTTGTGTTGTTTTGGGCAAAGTTGCAAAAAGTTGCGATTTTGCAAAATCGCAAAATCCTGGAGGGTCTGATGACTGATCATTTCCTGAGAGTTTCAATAAAATCCATCCACTGGTTCACGAGATATTTTACTAATGCTACAGACAAATGAACGAACACATTTCAGCAGGTGAAAATTTAAAGGACGTAACAATTTTACCAAATTATTTGCAAATCCAGAATTCAATCTTAGCCACCCTCATCCATCCGATTCAAAGAAAGTACATTTGAAGCAAAAATCTTTTTTTTTTTGTTTTTTTTTTGTTTTGCAAGATCACTTCAAGTTCTACAGTCAGACAGTAAACAAATGCTTTTGCAGTGGTCACCATTTACTGTGGGAAATACAACTGGTACAATGTCAGTTTTTAAACAAAAGTTCCCTTTCTGATTACCACGCGTTCTCTTTATTGGCTAGCGTCTTCGCGCCATTCGCCTTAAAAGCCTCAGCCTGACAACATCCCACGAGCAACAAAAATAATTGAGGAAAAAATAAATAAAGACGATATTAAAAAGGACGAGGTGTCTCTGCGGAAGATAGAGCTACCTGGCTTAACGACTGGTGACTTCACTAATCCAACCAGCTGTGTCCTCGGCGCTACCAAGCTCCAGTTGTCAAATCTTTATTTAGGCGTCTTTCCAGAACAATTGAGTCATTGTTTTTCTTTCATAAAAAAAGACAAATAAAATAAAACTAACCACCTCATTGAGCTTGAATATCTCTCCCCAGTGTTTGTGTCGTTACCGCCACGGTGCTGTCAGTGCTCACCAGAACCCTGCAGCTAACAAACTGCTCCCAAACGCAAGCCGTTACAACGCTCCAACTAACCGGAGATTATCCAAAACAAAGGGTTTTTGGGGTGTCTATTAAAAGAGGAATATACGTTGCATGAAGTTTCACCTTCCAGTTAGAGTAGCTCGGACACTATATCTGAGGTTTATACATCAACAGTCATCCGATTGGCTATTTTTGTGCACCGTCTGAGGCTACCATCTGGCTCGAGAGGAGGCAGCCAGTTCTCAACAGGCCAGGACACAAGGCCTTAAAGGCTAACTGGCTAATTGCCCTAAGCAGCTCGTTTCCAGTGCCATCTTTTTGGCCGAACTTGAGTGAAGCACAAACGGCGGCCAGATCGAGTCTGCACCAACATTTGCTGCACTCGAAGCTGATTAATTTCGCAAACAAAGACGGCACCCTGATAAGTTCTCACGCACAGATGTCTGATGAGTACCACTTCACTCCTCAGCCCTCTTCAGACTGGAGGATGAAGCACGTAGGACGAGAAATGAATATTTTCTACTGGGAAGGGAAAAAAAAAAAAAAATCAAAACGGGTAGAAGTTCTATTTTCTTGCAATGAAAACAGTGATTTTCAAATGCAAATTACAAGCGCTCGCTGAAAACAAGTTGTATTTTTTTTGTTTTTTGATAGAACTTCACATTATTTTGTATTTCAAGATGCAGATGGCAATTTTTGAATGTTGTTACAAAAGGTTTGGCTTACTTAAAATAGTTTGATGGAAATGGACGGATTTTCTTGAGAAGTTAGGCAGCATTCCTATGAGCATATGGTAAATATTAAGCTCCTTTTTTCAACTTGTTTTAGCTGAAGGTGGCCTGCAGTAGAGTTTGCACACGTAATAATATTTTTTTTACCCCCATGGTTCAGTTGAGCTTTCAAATTTATCACCTTTCAAACATAAATGAAAAGAAATTACTCATTACGTTAGCTTTGTTTTTTTTTGTTTTTTTTCTTTGGGAATTACAAACCGCGTTTTAAGGTTTCGTGCAAACAGAACATATTTAATTAAGACGCGCCATAACCCATAAATGTGCCCGCGCCGATGTTTAGAAGCCGCATCGGGCCTTAATGGGTTCAATAAATCGAGGCAGGCTGCAAAGGAGGCAGGACAGGATGCAGAGACGAAAAAAAAAGAAAAAAAAAAAGAACGAATTCCTTTGCAGGATGTTAAAAAAAAAAAAGACAAAACTCCCCACTCGTTGGTAACTATAATAGCGTTTTGTGGCGACACCTAAACGCTTACGCACGCCATCGGGATTGACAACAAGTAGAAAGCAGGAGGTTCTCTGGAGAATTAGTCGCTCTATTCCCTCATGGGTTCAGTCAGGGATTCCCCAAACTGAATGCTGCAAAGCCGGTTGTTGGAAGCCTGCACACTTCTACAATTTGTGCAGAGTGTGTTTGTGACACAAGTGTTGGGGTGTAATTGGTTGAGGCCCCTACCTGTAGCGAATAAAACGTTCTTGCTGCCAACTTGTCAGATACTTTGAAGAGTCGGGGTCAAACCTATGGCTTTGCTCTCCCACTAGTTAAATATAAAAAAAATGGCTAGATGATGCTAGACATCAAAGAAAACAAAACAAAACTGCAAAAAGACCACCAAAGCAGGGGGTCAAACTCAGATCTCCTAATTTTAAGCACTCCAAAGGAGCTAAACTGAGCTTAACAACCACGCTCTGTTGTAGGCACTAATGCAATGTAAGATTGTGGGACAGATTGTCTGCATGATAGTAGTAAGTGGTGATTAGATTTGTATCTTCCCCCTGTTTTTAAACTGTAATCCCACCTTAAGGCATTTAGTGGCGTGTGTTTGGAAGAATTTGATGCTAAGCTAAGCTAAACTAACCGGCTGCTGTTTTCCATTGTCCCCACGGGAACACGAGCGACCTCGATCTCGTTATTTTTCCTCGAACAAAGGCGGCAAACAGAACCCGTTTCCAAAATATTGCACTTTTGCTCTTTGAAAGTCGAGGGGTTTTATTGTCAACCGTCGCTTTACGAGAGGTGTGAGGTTTTTATTTTATTTTATTTTTTTCGTTCTTGAAAAGACCAAAAGTCCCAGCGTTAATGGATATAGCGTCATGTTCTGCCTTTTTTTATATATATATATATATATATATATATATATATATATATATATATATATATATATATATATATAATTTGGGACCATAGGAGGGCAGAGGAGAAAAGGCTAGCTATTGATGTTCCAGGGCTTCTTGGTGACCACACTGAAGGCACATGTGGCTTTCTTTTCTCCCCCCTGTGACAGTTTAATTGTATTTTCAATATAAATTGATCAAAGGGCCATTGTGAATCCACATTGGGCTGCCTCATTGATTTCCAGGAGAGGTTTTTTTTTTTTTTAATTTGAGTAGAAGGGCAGCAGTAAATTTTTCTCAACAGTAAGGTGGGCAGCTGGGAGGGACGGGGTCATAGCAGCAGGCGCTCGAAGCTCGATACGCTGAACTGTCTGGTAATATCCTTCATGGAGCTGTGGAGGAACTCTTCAGAACCTCGAGATTTCTCTGTTTCCATAGAAATGACAGTCGACATAGTGCGTGACACACTGTCTATCTCACATCTCAGCCCAAAGGAGGAAACTCGACGGTTATTAACTGAATCGTTGTGCCGGCAGAGATAGGCAGCTTGATAGACAATCATAGAAAAGGACATTGCTGCTATAACAGCGGGAGAAAGATAATAATGTTGAAGTGGATTGTTTTCAGCCAGTTGAGTTGCTGTTTGGAAGCACATGCTGCAAAGCAGAACACAAAAACAAATAGAATCCTGCAGAATATTTCCTCTTGCCGCGGAGAGAGAGAGAGAGAGAGAGAGCGAGAGAGAGCCATTTTTGACCAGAATTCAAGAGGGCTGAGGGAGACAGCCGAGATCTTAATCCGAAATTTACTGAAATTCTGCAACACACTTGACTGGGTTGGTTTGACGAGAGTGGAATGAAAGGCGGCGAACAAAAAAAAAAAAAAAAACTGTTAAAAACGCTAATCCAGAGAGCTGTTGGTCTCACATGTGCCAGCCTGATAAAACTCCATGAATTAGTAAAGCTTCCCAGCACCTGGGATGAAAAGCTTTTTAATATATGATGAGAGGGGAAGACTTTCCTCCCACATGACCCAGCCGCAACACACAATACCCCCCCCCCCAAC
>NC_051450.1:8865147-8872888 GCF_001649575.2 Kryptolebias marmoratus | reverse complement strand
TTTTTTTTTTTTTTTGCCTTTTCACTTCAACTATTTGAAGGTTTTTTTTTTTTTTTTATTTTCTTCTTTTCTGTGACATAATTTCTGCTCATTATAATAATTTTATTTTCCACTGAAAGAGTCTAGCTGCGGCTCGGTGTTCATAAGAGCAAATTAGGCAAATGTGAAAGCTCTTATAAACCAGAGTTTGAAGCAGTGCTAGAACAATTAGCCACAGAAAGGACCAAAGAGGAAATTTATTAAAATGAGCATTACAGGAGCTGTTTGCTTGTTGTTGTTGTTGTTGTTCTGAGGTTGCAGGGTTTTACAATCTGATTTGGACTTTTTTTTTTTCTTTTTCTCCCAGCTTCACTCGGATGGGGACCGAGGAGACGGCAGCGTGAGGTATGTCCTCACCGGGGAGGGAGCGGGCACCCTGTTTAAGATCGACGAGAAGTCCGGCGACATCCACGCCACCAAGAGGCTGGACCGGGAGGAGAAGGCCTACTACATCCTCCGCGCCAAAGCCGTCAACCGCTTCACCAACGAGGCGCTGGAGGGCGAGTCGGAGTTCATCATCAAGATCCACGACATCAACGACAACGAGCCGCGCTTCACCAAGGACCCGTACATGGCCGCGGTGCCCGAGATGTCCGACGTCGGTGCGTTTCTGCCACCCCCGCGAACCTCGTCACACAAAGACAGAAAGGAAGTCGTTTCGACGCGACTGAAGGTCGAGATCATAAACGAAACAAAAGCGTTGCTCCCGTCAGCTCGTCGGGGTCGACGTCAATCGCAATCGCGTCGGCTCGACTAATTAAACGAGACACCGGAATCAGGGTAAACAGGAGGAGCTGCGGCAAATAATCTTTGAAACACAGTCCTGCAGTTTATTAAAGCAGAGTCTAATTTAATTACCAGCACTGTCAGCTGTGTCATCACAGTGAATAATCGTGGATTCTATTTCTGCAGTTTTCACAAGCTGCACCATTTGCTGTTTGAGCGCCGTCGTGCCTTTCTGCCATTCAGCACCGAATTAAACTTTAATCCTCGGCGCACTCCGGCTGCGGCTCCTAGTCTGAAAGTGCACACCGGCCTCATGAATATAGATAAACAACATAAAAAGGCTCCTAATCGATACTTGCATGAAAAAAACATAAGATGAGCTCTCGGCCCTGCTGCTGCCGCTGGTCAGACGTGTGACAGAGTTGTCACTCGGTTCAGCAACCCCGAGAGAAAGAGGGCCAGCACTTATCTAAGGGCAGCATGGGTGCCCATGGCAACAGGCGAGGTGTGATGTCACCGCTCGGCAGAGCATGTGTTCACAAGTGACTGCGCCGAGACGCTGCTCCTTTAATTAGGACGCGTTGGGTTGGGTTGGCGTCCGCGGCTTTTGACGCGGCTTGTACGGTCAGGGACGCCTCTGACAGCCGAATGATTACAGTCAAGGTAATTTGCCCCCACCACCACCACCACCACCACATGCACTAAAATATCTATACTGTCATTACTCCTGACTTGTTTGTCAGCTTTTCAGAAAAGCTTAAAGTCTGCGACGAGATGGCCGATGTGGATCGGTGATATTTTCTAAGTCAGAAAAGCCTCTTTGAGTCTAATTCTCCTGTTAAAGGTATTAGCGCTCAGGGTTCACTGAACTTTCTCAACAAACTGTCACTTACGCCGAGTCAGACAGCCGTGGTCTTTTTTCCGTCTGCTCCTCATCCCCTCATCCATTGATTTCGAAAAAGAAGGGGTGGGCTCTCTCTCTCTCTCTCAACGCCCCGCGCCGACGTTGAATTAGCCGAAAGTTTCATCAGGTCGTTATCCCGTTGCATTGCACATTTCTATATTTATACCACTTTTGCTATTAAATATTTCTACTCAATTAATTTTCCCCGGCATGTAATGAGGCAACACTTGGCCCCGCAAGGCGCCATTTGGGAGGTAGCACTTGGCTAACCATTTCCCTTTGTTCCACTGGAAACGGGGCTTTCTGGAAGAGAAAAATGGATCACAAGCCCCGCCGCTATCAGATATTTGGCTTCTCAGACACTCAGGATCGGCGGAAACGCTAATAGGCTTCTCTGGGTTTCGCAGGGAGCCAGCCTTCGTGTCTAAGTGAGATATACTTAGAAAGATACATTAGGACTTATCGATTACCTGTGGAAATCAATCATGTGTGGGGGTATAAGTGGCGGCGGGATAAAGATGGCTTCGGGTAACGCGAAGGGACAGGAATGATCCGTCACATGCGGCGCGAGCGTGATTAGAAGGGGATCGGACACCTCATCAGAAGGGGCATCAGCTTAAGCAATTATCCAGTGGGCAATTTTTCATCGGCACCGAGGAGTCGATCTAAATCATTGTCGCGGATCTCCTGTTAACCCACTCCGCCCTCTCCGCAGGCACCTCGGTGATTCAGGTGACGGCGACGGACGCGGACGACGCCACGTACGGGAACAGCGCCAGGGTGGTGTACAGCATCCTGGAGGGACAGCCGTACTTCTCTGTGGACCCCGATACCGGTCAGTGTGGGCTCACGTTGGCAGACTTACACATAGTCGTATATTCCTGCCCTACAGGGTCAGAAATGTCCACATCGCCCCGATCCGGCGCTGAGTGGATATTCAAATTTTTGCCCAAGAGGACCGTAGACGCCACTCTGACACACTGGGCTTGTTGAGTTGTGTGGCGTTTTAATGTTCAAGCTTAAATTGCAGACATTAATGACTTCACGTGGGGCGCATTTTGCATCACTCAGACATTTCCGGGCAGCTGTAATTACAAATTTAAACACAGCTGAGATTCTTCGGATACTTTAAAAGCAGACATCAGGCCAAATTACTGTATTGTTTCACGTTTTTTTTCATTCACGCACAGTACGAAAGCTTTGAATCTTCCCTTCCCGTCTTCATAACTTCCTTTTAAGCAGCCAAACTTATGTCGACCTTTCAAAGTAGTCCTTATCAGCAGCTCTTCAGACTTTTTCGAAGGTTTTTCGAAGTTTTCTTTCGACTTTCGCTGCTTTTTTACTCAGTTTCAGTCCCGTATCTGTCCTTTTGTTTCAGTTTAATGTCTCCTGTTTGTTTGTTAAACCACATTTCTCTGGCCTGTAAGCCAATCGGACAAAAAAATGGCTCCTAAATTCAAGGGATGAACCAGTGTTGTGTCGACGCCGAACAGACAAAAAAGAAATAAAAACCAAATTAATATAGGATACGTAGGCACTTTGTTACCAGCAGCTTGCCAAAAAGACACAATTTGTTTGTTTCTTTAGCTGAATTCATGAAAAAGACTTTGACACCTAAAATAGTATTTTAGCGCCAACAAGCTATTAGCTTGATGTATTTTTTATTCGGTTTCTTCCAGACGTGACTTTCAGATAGTTTTTTTTAAACTCTTCCTTTTGCTCTCCACGGGTCCAGTTTACTAACTGCACAATATGTGGTCACGTTCAGGTCCAAAGCTTGAACAAAAAAAAAAAAGAGTGAAAGAACCATCGATCACTTTAAAAAAAATACAAGAAAGTCTGGCTGCGTGGAAGCAAAAGGTAAAAAAATGAGGAAAAGCTGAAGACTTTTGCACCGTTTTTAGTTTTTATAAGCTTTGTTCGATCTTCTCTTTTAATTTGCATTCATTTTTTGTTAATTTTTTACTTTCTTGTACATTTTCACCCAAAGCGAGACGCCTCTCCCATGAAAGCAGCCATTAGCTCAAATATGCAGAATCAAAGCAGATTCTTTGGAGAGTCTGTTTTTTTTTTTTTTTTTTCTTCTTTTAAACCTAAAACTGGCTTTAATGGAAAAACTAAAAAAAATTTTAAAAAATCAAGTGGATCAGCGTTTAATTGCCGCCATGACAGTGCCGCCCTTTGACTAATGCGCGCGGCTCCACGATCTCATCCTCCTGCTCTAACAGCGCTACAGCCGCCGCACCCTCCACCTACGCCTTTGACCCCCCCCCACCACTCCAACTTAACACAACTCCTCTTCTGGAGGGGTGGCCATTGTGGGGAGAACAGAAACGTCCAGGGGCCAAGCCGAAGCTGTGGCAAATTAGAACAATTCATCACCAGATAACCACCTGGAACGAACCTAATTTTCCTTCGACGGAGTCCCCCCCCAAAAAAAACTTGACTGCGTTTCCTCTTTTTTGTTGTTGTTGTTGTTGTTGTCTTGGGCTAAAGTGGAGTGGGGTAGAAGGGGAAGGGGGGAGGGGGGGATTTGTAATCGAGAGAGTGGCAAATCACCAGCCCTAAAGATCTACTTTTAATCATTACAGCGCGCTTTGGAACACATCCCGCTTGTGTCTAAACAAAAGAGTCAAAAAAAAAAGAAGACGGAAAAAAAAAAAAAAAAGCCATTTGCAGATTAGTGAGGGGATTAACAGTAATATGGTTTATCCCACATGTGGTATGTAAGCTGACATTCCCTTCTTCCACAAAGACAGGCCTGGACATCACATTATAAGCAGGATTTGTTTCCCCACTCCTCCTCTTCTCTGGGTATTGTAGTCATTAAGGAATAACAAAGGTAGACGCAGGCGGTGTGCTGTTTCCTAAAGCTTCCTATACGGCCGCTTCCTTGGCTGCAGTACAATCCGAACGATCGTCGTTTCCCCTAACAGCCCCTCTGGATGAGGATAAATGGCACATTGTTGGAAAAAGGAAGAATAGGGAGTTTGTCTTATTTTTTTGTCCATGTTCTGTAGGAATGGAAGACAAGAGTTGAGCCCGTCTAAGGAGCCTCCAATGTATTTAAGTCAAAGTTTCACTCTGTTTCCGGTGGAATGTGGTTACTCTACGGCTGTCGGTCCTCCAGCCGACGACGCTTCAAATTAAACCTTTTTAACAGCAAACGGGATTTCGAACCCAATGGGGAATGGAGCACACCTTTCGAAGATAAATCATCCAAAAGAAGGGTAGTTTTGAAGATTTCGGAGACTCTTTCCTCCCCCCTTCGCCGGTTAAAGCAGACACCAAAAATGTGCGCCCAGATGTCTGCCGATTTCCGTGCGTCTCCAGTAATAAAATGTTCCTGTTGGTTTAATTATCTGGCGTGCAGACGGGCCCCGGCAGATGAAATGATATTACGTCAGTTCAGCTCACAAGCACCTAACGTTTCAAGCGAGAACAGTGATATTTTTATTTAGAGACACGCTGTCCACCTGTGGAAGCAGTTCATTAATTTGGAAGCCATATGGTAGCTTGATTTACCGACGTTTGTTCTTGTGACTAAAGCTGCCACATGGCAAAATGAGTGTTCAAGGCTGCAACGCTGGTTTTATTTCTGATGTGTTCTGACTGCAATATCAATACTTTGATTTTTATCTTTAAATATATGTTTTAACCCCCCCACACCCCTACCCTCCCACCCCCAAACTTTTTATAGAACAAAGAGAAAATATTCAAACGTAAGGAGTTAAAGTTGAGGATTTGGGTTAACTGAATGATTTCTTATAATTGTAATCATTTTTCAGGCATCCCATTGTTGAATCTGTTTTGGTTTTGACATTGTTGCAGTTCACTCAGGCCTTTAAGGGTTTGGGAAATCAGGCAAAAGTTGTTTGTTTGTTTTTTTCAGGTGAGACGAGCTAACGGCGTTTAAAAACGGGGGAAGGGCAATTCAAGTACAAAGACTTGAAATTTGTCTGTGAATATTCGATTGTGTCAAAAAAAAAAAAAAAAACGCACTGTGAAAAACCTTGTGGTCCTGTTAGCAGCATGGCAAATACCAGGTTAGGGTTAAGAGAGAAAAAAAGAGCAAAGCTGCTGCTAATTAAAACAATAATCACATGAATTCTTTGAATTTGATACTTTAACAATCAGAAATCCCTACACATCCCTCCAAACTCAAAACTTTAGCTTATAGTTATTTAGAAAACTTTACACCACTGCTACTTTTGTATTTAACTGTTATTTAAATAGGATTTGTATGCTTCTTTACACTGAAAAACTGCATCAACTACAGTTTGTTCCCACCTGTGGTCCATGGAAAACTTCAGTTGCGAAACCCAATGTGTTAAATGTAGCCGAAAAGAGAAAGTATCTGGTGGGAAAGAGCTTGAACTGCTGTAAAACCTTTGGTAAAACACACAAACACAATAAATTTAAAAAAAAAAAGACGCTCAATATTTGCACTGATCGCTGTTTTAATTTGGACACTCTTCCATATTTTGGATATAGGCATACTTCTTTAAAAGCACCTTTAATAGGCTGCTTTAAAATCCTGTTCTGCAACTGTTGGCAACTAGTTGGAGACACAAAATTGCGAGACAATGCACAAGAATTCAGCTAGAATGACACTGAATGGACACAAAGGCGTATGTTGCACAAACCCCCAGCACAGTTGGGACCCAGATATGCTGAGACTACATCATTGCACGACATTTTCACGCCAATGGCTGCAGTTAAGCGTGACAGTTGAGAATTTGGGCTCATAAAAAACGCAGCATGGGCCTCTCATCAGTCCAGGCATTCATTTTGTCCACAAACTTCAACTGATATGGACCTCGGAGAAGAAGTGGATGAAGACCAGGCTGACCTGCCTGGACCGGCTGCAGCTGGTTTCTTTTGCTGCTGCGTCCGTCAAGAATGTCCGGTTCTCATTCTTGTCTCTAACCAGTCCCAGTTTAGGTTTATAAGTAACCGCAGCTGAAGAGTAAACAAGTGCTTTCAGTTGTCGTGTCGAAAAGGCAAACGCGAGTGGGGCTACACTCAAAGTTTGGAGTATTTTTTTTTTTTTTTGACTAAAAATCATATTATTTCCTCAAGCTTTCGTCTCTTTAGACCAGGGGTGGGGAATTCTGGTCCTGGAGGGTTTTACTTGTTCCTCTGCTCCAACACACCTGATTTGAATCAATGGGTGATTAACAGGCTTCTGCAGAACATGGAGAGATAATTTACCCACCGAATCAGGTGTGTTGGAGCAGGGAAACAAGGAAAACATGCAGGATGGTGGCCCTCGAAGACCAGGATTGGCCACCCCTGCTTTAGACTCAAAGCTCATTTTAATCTGAGTGTCTATCCGTAAAACCTCTGCTTGTTTCTTTGCCCTCAGGCCTGATAAAGACCGCCCTGCCTGGCATGGACAGGGAAGTCAAGGAGCACTACCAGGTTGTGATTCAGGCCAAAGACATGGCCGGACAGATGGGCGGGCTCTCAGGAACCACGACGGTCAGCATCACCCTCTCGGACGTGAACGACAACCCGCCGCGCTTCGCTAAGAGTGAGTACGGGGCCTTCTGGACCGGAGCGCACGCCGAGTCCTTCGCCTGCCGCCAGCCGGTGCCAGGCAGGCAGGCAGGCGGGTGGGCGGGCAGCCCCCATCTGGTGTCAGTTTCAAAATGAATCTGGATTATTGCGGGGGAGCTCCGGGTTGTGTGCGGACCTCTTAAAGGTAGAGAATAATTAAATATAGAGCCATATGATGGAGCGAAGGGTCCCGCAAAGTGCATCAGATCAGCCCTGTAATCCCTATTAAATGAAGAGAGTGCATTCACGGGGTTTTATCTCCTCTCTGTTAAGTCTTTGCCTCCATAAAAACCACTGTTCTCAATTTAGAGCTCAAACTGTCCTCGGTGCATTCGGTCATCAATATTTATCCGGACCGAATCGCTTCCCTCTTCCTCCCGTGCGAACGGTGCGACGGCAGGCCAGATTGGATTGACAGATTACCGTCAGAAACGGCGAAATGCCTGGCGGCGGCGGCGGCTGAGGGTGAGGGGGGCAAACGCGTGGCCGCAGATATTCCACCGCCGCCGC
>NC_051450.1:8863176-8864996 GCF_001649575.2 Kryptolebias marmoratus | reverse complement strand
GTAACGGGACACCCAAAGGAGGCAGAGTGTCAGGAAGCGATATCATTGTTGTCTGCCGGAGTGATGCCTCTTCTTTCTCAGCCGATGCTAAATACCCGTTAGCCTCGGGGAAACCTTCTTTCGGAGCGTCCCTTTCAGAGTGTGTGTGTGTTTGGAGTTAGGTGTCACACAGACCTGCCGACTCAGGCGTTGCCAAAACGCTGTCAGCGTGTTTTATTAGAGTGTCAGAGCTGTTTGTCTCCGCAGGCTGTGCGCTCGCGTATATCACAGCCGCTCTCCTCCGCTGCCGCCGCCGCCGCTGCCGCCGCCGCCGCCGCCGCCGCCGTCCCGGTTATTTATTTAAACATACGAGACAGGCAGCCATCAATTCACCGCCCCTTCTCACTCAAACCAGGAAATCATTTGGCAAAATCAGAGCGAGAGAGAGAGGGGAAAAAAAAAAAAAAACCATCAAGAAGAGGCAATGAATTTACGCAGAGCAAATTGGCCCAGAATTTATGTAGCTTCCTAATCTTTGAGCGGAGAGTCGATACGGCTTGTAGCGAGTTGTGTGAAAGAGGCCGATTTGGAAACAAGGTATATTTTACAGCTTCACAGCTGATCTACAAATCATTAAATCCCTTCTCTCACACCTCCTCCTCCTCCTCCTCCTCCTCGGCTCTGATTGGCTGTGACTCAGTCTCTCCGCGACCTGAACTTTTGCGGCCTCGCTCTCTGACTCATCCACTTACGTTGCCGCTTTTTTTTTTTTTTTTTTTTCACATCACCAAGGTCAAAACGGAAACTCTCCGGTCGCCGCTGTTTCATTTTTGGCTCACGCGTTTTGAGTTTAGGTTGGTTTTTCTGCCCCCCATTAAGGGAATCGACCAGTTTAGGGGGGTCCTCGCCCTGATTAGCAAAATATTAAGGAGAAGCGCGGATTCACCGGCCGGGGGGGGGGACTGATTCTGCTGGGAAAGAAAGCTTTGACATGAAAAGAAACACAAAGGATGAGACCTCGGTTGTCATGGCCACTCACACACCTGAGCTTTTTCTAAATAATAATAATAAAAAAAATGCTTCCACAGCCTGATTCCGATTGACCAGATTTAAAAAAAACAAAAATGAAACTTACATTCTTTGTCCGCAGCGCTGTACGAGTTCAGAGTGCCCGAGTCCAATGAGCTGGGCTCGGCGGTGGGGGTCATCCGGGCCGTGGACGCCGACATTGGCCCGAACGCCGAGATGGACTACAGGATCATTGGGAGCGACGGCCCCGGCATGTTCGACATCACCACCAACAGGAGCACGCAGGAGGGCGTCATCGTGCTCAGGAAGGTCAGCCAGTCCGAGAGCTTTAAAAGTTCTTGTTTCACCGCCGTCACTACCTCCCCATACAGCAATGAAACTCTTAGAAAGCACCTCCTGGATGCACATCTACAACGGGTTACCCTTCGGAGTCGACCCGATTCAAGATGGCTGCGCAAAAACACAAAAACGCCAATAACTCAGTCCAATTTTAGAGATACTGACTTAGGATTTGGTGTGACTGTAGCAAAGATTCAGTCACGACACGCACTTTGAACATGAGCTTGTTGGGTTTGTTTTAAGGTTTGACCAAAACAGCTCAAAGTTCATAATTTCTCAAAAAAAACCCCAAAGATCTTTGTTTAAAAACCTGCGGCGTGAAATGCAAGCGTTTCGTCAGGGCTCGCCAGGCCTTTAATCTGGACTGTTTCAGCTTGATTTACTCGACAAATGTTTCGAAGTATAGATTAAAGCGGCTCAGCGCCAACGCAGCTGTAAGAGCTGAATGCTTCATAAGCGCTGTGGCCCCCCCC
>NC_051450.1:8854659-8862886 GCF_001649575.2 Kryptolebias marmoratus | reverse complement strand
CCCCCCGCCGCACGAGGCTGAAAAGCAACTTGGAAGCGCGAGCGCGTTGCGTGTGTACACAAGACCCGAGGATTGTTGCTGCTGCTTGAGCTGTGTAGACATTGTGTAAATCTTTTTTTTTTTCCTTTCCCTAAAAGGACGCTGGAACCGAACGGCAAACACGGATAGGTTATTAAACTTTTGATCTCAGAGATTTCAGCGCTTGTTTACTTTTTTTTTTTTTTTTACCGCGGCTTCTGGTGCGGGTCTGCCGCTGCAGCGAGCGCACACCTGAACAACCGCACGCGTGTTTACACAGCGGCTGAGCACAAAGGTTGAGTTGTTTTAAATAAGTCCTTTATTAGGTACTTTTCCACACATCAGCACGGCGCAGTTTTCCTGGGAACACCGCTCACGTTGTTTTGTTTCTGGAATATTTACAGAGGAAAATGATGTGGTTTGGCGTGTTTTTGATGAACACGCCGCTGGTTGGATGTGTTCGTTGCGGTGAGTGCTTCAAACTAAAGGCCATGTGGCGTGTGCTTAGATTGAGAAGGCTCAAAACAGGCCAATGAGCAATGAGATCAATTTTCTTTATTAATGGAGCAAAAAGTCACAAATATTAATGTAGTCCAGTTTAGTGTAACATTTATCACCTGCAGACTTGAATGTTTTGGCCTCTGTGTGCGTTCTTGTGTCCATTAGCAAAATATCCCATGGACCACTGGACTGATTTTAATGACCTCGGTCCAATTCAAGATGGTCGCCACAGTCAGTCAGCTTTAGCTAACACAAACGGCTACAAGTCAGTCAATTTTACGAATACTGAGCTACAATTTGGGGTGGTAGTAGCTGACAGTCATCCATAACTCATACGCTAAGCGCTAACTGATTGCCCAAGATCGTGCATGACGGTTTGACCAAAACGCCATCATTCTTCACCGTGAGATAATCTTAGTTTGAAACTCTGTTGTGAATGGCTACATTCCTTCAAGGAATGCTGGGTCATTATTCTTTAAATTGTTCAGTTTTATTCTGAAAAACGGAGCCAGAGTTGACGGATCGCGTCAAACCTTCACTTTAAGTCAGCTTCGAAACCTGAAGCCTACACGGTACAAACTGCCCCTTTTAACAGGAAGTGACCTCCAGCAGCAATGGGACTCCATTAGGTCCACCATCTGCCTCGACCGGCCTCGGATTAAAGCGCCGGCAGCATCACTGGATTAAATTTGCGCATCTGAAGCCACTCTGAATTTCACCTTGAACTTGATACAATAAGAAACATCCATGGACGGATATTTACTGGAAGCACTAATTGTATATAAAACCCTGTTCTTTAAAAGTTAAAAACAAAACAAAACATAAAAAAAACCAAGAGATGTGATTTAATGTAGCTAAATTAGATGAAAATCAAGAATAAATCTGCTCGACATATGGTGGAGATGTAAGAAAGCGTGGGCATTTTTTCTTATAAAGACAGTCGGTGTTTATAATGTAAATTTCTGGATATTCACAGCTTGATTTTTGGCGCTGTTTACACGCTGGTGTGCAATCTAAAATCACACGCAGGGATGACACTGTGTTGGCTTTGTGGGATCACTGTTTATCGGCCTCTAACAGCACAGTTATCAGCTGTTTTAACAAAAAGGAAAACTTTAAATGTGTGCATTATTCCACCTAAGAGTTGGACCAAAACCAAAGATTAAACCTAGAAAATCTGACAAACACAGTATATAGCATTGTTAAATATTTATTCACCCAAGACTATGAAAAGCTTGTATCTCACTGGGCTGCCAGGCACAAATTTGTAAGAATATATATAGAAATTGTCACTTTGAGTCACACTGAATTGGTAAATACGACACATTTGAGTAACTGCAAATAAATTGCAACAACTGTGCGACATTTCTGTTGACGGTGTCACAAATTGGTTTCTTAGGTTGCCAAACCCTCCCAGAGTTGCTTCATATTTCTAAATCACCAAAACCGAGTTTAAGAACAACGTCTAAGCGAAAGTTTCGGACATGTTTAAAAACTCCTGCTTATGCCAAAGCGAAGCCTCGCCGCTCCCACGAGGAAGCCGAGAGCCCTCGCGGACATTTTCGAGCCGCCGTTCATGATTTTAATGCCGGCCGTCGCAGCCCGTTGAGATACGGGTGAAAAAAATTTAAGTTCAAGTCGCCTTAGCTAATAAAGAAGAGCAAACAAACCAAACGCAGTGAACAAAAAAATGGGATTAATGACGCTAAAAGTTGCTAGGATAAATATTTTGCTGAACAGGGTGGTTGCATTTTGTGGTGATGGAAGCAAAACTGGTGGTTTGGGTTAGCTAAAATAGATTTAGTGAAGTTTTTTATTCACTTAAAAACTAATTAAACACATTTTTTTAGTGCTACGTTATAGACTAATGTAATAGTACACATTTGACTCCTTTGTGGAGTAGTTTTGAGTGTATCTTTCAGAATTACCTCGGTTTGGAAAATCAGGGGGAAATTTTCATGGAGGACGTAAGCTAACAGCTAATCAAAGTAGCGCGTCTAAATAATAATATTCCGAAACAATGAAAACCTAAAACCTTTCTATCAAATAATATGAATGCTTTATTAGGTATTGATATACTTTTATTCGGGGTAGCTGTTTTTAAATTGGAGCTTTTATCTCAACCGGTTTGTGTTGCTACGCTGGGTTAGCTACATTAGCATAGCATCTCTGCTCCAGTCTAATCCACACACGTCAACTGCAGACACTAAAAATAAGTTACGGAAGTAAAGCCAATGTGCCTTTATTCCAAGAGAAACAATATCTGCAGGGTTGCTGGCTTTTCAAGGGCGGTTTGGTGTGAGATTTGGACTGCGGGGTGGCGAGGAGATCACCAGCAGTCAATGAGTGAGAGTCGGGGAAACGGCGAACCGGTGAAGTGGCTTATAAAACAGCAGGGATTAAAGATTTATTTTCTGTTTCGCTGCATTAAAACCCAAATCAGCCGTGGCACAAGGTGTACTTGTTCAAATTTTCAGGGCTAAGTCCATGTTTTTCCTCAGAACCCCCGACTGCAGCTTTAACCGCAGGGATTCACAAGGAGGTTAAAAACAAAGAGGAAAATCGCCAATAAAATAAATTCAAAAGACACCCAGAAAACCAACAGGTGCAGTAAAAATGGGTTAAAAACTAAATAAAACGGAAAAAATGGAACATAAAGGATCCGATGGAACTCAGACTAAACTCGACTTAAAAGTCAATATAAAAAATTGAATTTTCAGGCAGGATTTAAAAGACTGGAGTACGAACGTCATGGGGCCCCTTGTTCCAGAGTCGGGGGGCCGATCCCCTCTGAGCTTTAATTTAGCCCTCAGCTGCACTAAGAGCTTCTGGCTGGAAGATCTCAGTGCTCCGTTAGGCTTAGAAAAGTCAAGAAGTTCAGTTGAATGCAGTGGTGCCGACACATGGAAAATGTTTAAAAAGGGAGTAAAAGAATCTTAAAGTGGATATGAAAACAAACGGGCAGCCGATGTAAATCTGCTGAAACTGGGGGGATGTGGTCCTGCCTTCTGGTACGTGTTAAAAGACGAGCAGCGGCGTTCAGGACTAACTGCAGGCGATGGACAGACGTTTGGGAAAGACAGACATATAGAGAACTGCAGCCGTCCGGTCTCGAGGCGGCGAAGGCATGGACAAGAGTTTTGAGGTGTTTTGGAGGAAAGTTAGATCTTGCTTTGGTAATTTGACGTAACTGATAAAAAGTGGTTTTGACAACTGTGGATACTTGGTTCTCAAATAATAAAAAGGTCTAAAAAGATCTCTGACAGTGGAGGAACAACGAGGAGTCAGAGAGCCGAGGATATCAGCGAACTCACTGAGGAGGAGGAGGATCTCCAAGTACGATCATTTCAGTCTTGTTTTCATTCGGGGTCAAACCGTCCTGTAGACAGTTAAACAGAGACATCCGGTTTAAAAGGGAAATAAAATTGGATGTCCTCAAATGTTCCACTTTCTGAACGTTGAACCCACAGGAAGCGTATATAAAGAAAAAAAGAACAGGACCCAAAATAGGACCCTTGAGGTACACCACAACAAATAGGTGCCGAGGAAGAAGAGTATTCCCCATGAAGACGATAGACTCAAGCCTTTGTGCCCAACAACGGGTTCAGGTCTTGATAAAATAATTCTGTGATCGACTGTTTTCAAGGCAGCAGCTGGATCTAAAGGAACTAAAACAACCGAGCGGCTTGAATCTGCATTTAAAAGATCATTATTTATTAGATGGATTTATAGAAATAAAAGAGGTCTGAAGCATTCACAGAGCGTCAGATTGGGCTGTGGAACAATTCCAGCTAACAGCATCTCAGTGCAGAAGCGTAGCTGTCTAATTTTAACCAAAAAGGTTGAACAACACACTAACATGCCCGGTATAAAAAGAAAAAAAAAAAAAAAGGTGCAAAGACCTGTCTATTTCTCTTCGCTCCGTCAGCCAGAAGACAGACAGGAGACTTATTAGATTTCAGCGTACACTTGCTCACACTTCCAGTACATTTGTTTTGTGTGCGATCCATTCTTCCTGGAGGCTGAGACCAAAGCAGAAATATTGATGCTCAGTATGGATCGCGGCCTTCAGCTGCGGTGTGTTTGATGTATTCAACAGTATCTGGCAGTTGCCTCATCGGGCGCCCTTCTCTGCAGCCTCCCATCGATCTCCTCCATCATGCCATCATTAAGTGCTGGATGACATAATTGCCTTTTGTAGCTGCGGCAGCCGCAGTGAGTATGTGCGGGGCCGGGCGTGCCCTAATCCTGAACCCCGAGTAATTAAACGGGCCCGTCGTCCCGTTCGCCGCTCACGCCGGCTCTTCAAAGCAACACGTTCCCCCCCGAGCAGACGCACCGCCGCCCATCCCGCTACCCTGACACCAAACGAAGAAGAGGAAAGATTTAAAAACATTAAAATCTGTGCTGCGATTCGTGGCTTCAGGAAAACAGCTCGTTCCATCTGGATTTCGTTTTCTCTGCGACCCCGGCGTGGTCTCCGGAGGACGTTCGCTCTGATCCAGCTGCTCCTGTTCAGCGCTCATTAAAAAAAAAAAAAAAGCGCAGCTCCTCAATTACTCCCATCAATCGGGGGGGGGAATACCTTCACGGCCTTCGACTTCAGAGAGACAAGAGCAGCTCGGAGCAGGAAGCCAAAAAACACAAAAGAAAACAAACAGTTTCGTTTAAAGTGAGACAAACGCGAGATGAAATAAAAAGGTTGTGGATAATCGACACGTTCGGAAAATAACAAGGACGTTTTCGAAAAAAATGTGGACTTAGTGGGGTTGTATTGATAACATATCCCAAGCGATTCAATCGCATCTAAAACTAGGAGAAACTTTAAAATGATTCCTTCGAGCAACAACAACAACAGAGAAGTGATTCAGTGATCACGTGACCTGAATTAACCCCGTGCTGAGGCTTTGATCAGGTGAAAACGACGGTTTCAAGTAGACATAAAAGCCTGTTAAGGAAATCAGAAAGAGTGCTTTTAGAAAAAGCTACGAGGGATGAAAGAAAAAGAAAGGAAACAAAATTAAGAGAAAAAAAAAGGATGGTTTGCAGTAAAACACGTTGGAGGTTGTATCATAATGTGGGTCTGCTTCGCTGTCTTTGGTCCTGATGACGCCGAATGCACTCATGACGACATCAACGCCCTTCCGAACCAGGAGCGCTCAGAGAGTTCAAACCTCCACCACAGCGTGATCAGAAGGCGGTGCGACCCGGATCAGAATCTGGATCAGCGCCAAAAACTTTAATCACATTTCCTGAAGATTTCCTCTAAATCTGTTCATTAGTTTTTACCTGATCTTTGCTAACAGGCAGACAAACAACTGAAAACAGAACTTCCTTGGTGGAGGAAACAGAAGGGTCACATGTAGGAGCAGAGACAAGGATTTAACCTGTGACCTTGACCTTTGACCCCATGACCCTTGAACTCAACACGCATTATCTTGGACCCATGAGGTGTCCAGCTGTGCAGTTTGACATTCCTACATGCCACAGCTGCAGACTTAGAGCACTAGGTCAGCTGTCATATTGACTTTTGATCCCTGTGACCTTGAAATCAATGGAGATCACCCTCTGACCTAAGTGGTGTCCAGCTGTGCTGGTTAATTTTTCTCTGACACACGGTTGCATAGTTGGAACACAAGGTCAACTGTGACCTTTTCACCCCGTCACCTTGAAATCAACAGTGATCACCCCTGACCCATGAGGTGTACAGCTGTGGAGATGGAGCCCGAGAGCGTGACCTTTGACCTGATCACCACCAAAATCTAATCCCTTCTTCCTTGTACCATGTTTGACATTTCCTGAACATTTCCTGAAAACCCGTTCGTCACATTTTGAGGACTCTTGTCCACAGACAGACAGACAGACGCTACTGAAGACAGAACTGAACCGTTAACTGGTTCTGCGGAACCAAAGGAGGCGTGGAGTGTAACTCAGTAGCGCCGACGCAGAGCGCTCCACGGACAGTGTGTCAGATGCTTCTTATTGTAAGTTCAGCGGCTGATTGCACAGACCATCTGTCACCACCACATTACACCTATGAGCCGCGACGCCGGGTTACGTGCACCGACAGTTACAGCCCTGTGACTACCTCACCTGGCGGCGGGGTTGACTTCATTAATCAAACTAAGAAGGCGTCTCAGGCCCGACGGGCTACTGTTTCAACTCACGGCGTGATTGGCCAAAGTTAGCCATTTTAAAAAGAAGGCTAAACATGAACAAGAAACATTGAACAAGAAACATTGCAGTGTGTGTCTGTTAGCAAAATATCTCACGAACCACCAGATGGATTTTAACGAAACGTTCAGAAAGTAATAACTGTATGTACATCTACAACTGATTACCTTTTGGAGTCAATCCAATTAAAGATGGCTGCTACAGCTAATCAACTTTGGCCAGCACAAAAACAGCTATAATTTAGACAATTTTACAGATGTTGAGTTACAACTTGGCAGAGTGGCAGCTGTGAGTCATCTGTAACACATACTCTGAGCTCTAACAGATTGCATGACATCTTTGTTCAAAGCTTTGCCCTTAACTTTTGGAGTCAAGTCTGTCTGTCTGTTAGCAAAAAATCCTGTGAACCTCTGGATGAATTTTAACTAACCTTTGCAAAAATATTAAGTAAGCGCGTATCTACAACTGATTAACTTTTGGAGTCAATCCAATTCAAGATGGCCACCAGAGCTAATCACGATTATAGAACACAAAAATGGCTATAATTCCATCAGTTTTATAGATAATGAGCTAATGTTTGGTGTGGTAGTAGCTGAGAGTCACCCCTAACACATACTAAATGGTTGTAACTCTTATTTTTCAGAATAGTTTAAAAGTCTGGCATAAAATGCGGCGGGTGATATGGTTTCCTTCAAAGAATGCTAGGCCTTTAACATGTAATGGTGTCAATATTCTGATCAGCCTTGTAGAGACTAAATATAAGCAAAAGACGCGTCAACACAGGACTCAGTTTGACTTCTTTTTCTTTCTTATCGTGTACAAAAAAAAACAACAAAAAAACTTTAATAAACTCTTTTAAATCATAAAAGCAGATGTTGTCTCCGCAGCTCATTTCATCTTTTATCTCTTGGAAGTCAGACGAAACGCAGCGGCGAAATTTCGCGATCCACTGTCACAACACTAATCTCTCACGCTGATCTCTTCATTTAAAGGAGAAAAAGGAGAGAAAGAAATAAAACAAACAAAAAAAAAACACACCAAAAAGAACAGATGTCAACCCGGCGAAGATCAAAACGCAACGTTGATTGATTGTTCCTGAGCCGCGGAGCGCAGGAGATCAGGAAATCAAGCTGAAAAACATCTAAAGAGCTGACAGAAAATTAAAAAAGTAAAAAATAAATTAATTAAGTAAAAAAAAAAAAAAAAAAAGAGGTTGTGTGGTTTACTAAACTAATTCGATTTGGAGTCCTAAAACAATCCCATTTTGGTAAACGAAGGCAGTCGTGTTTCTGTCATGTTTGGGTTTTTTTTTCCCCCTCCTCTGGAATGCGACACGAGTTCCGTTTTTTTTCAGCGGAAACGTCTGCGGGTTCCGCTCTTCGGCACGTCCGTCGGCGGCCTCGTTAGTGTCCTTGACGACGCCGGGACCGTTGGCACGCACTCATTAGACGATCGGAGGGACGGTTTAATGAATAAAAACTAAATCTGACCTCAAATTAAATGTGACAGGACGCTCAGATTAGCTCCCCCCCCC
>NC_051450.1:8849225-8852853 GCF_001649575.2 Kryptolebias marmoratus | reverse complement strand
TTTTTTTTTTTTTTTTTTCCCCCGTTTTTATGATGCACCGAGGGAGTTGGCTCTCAAGGTTGAAGTTCCGCCACTTTACTGCGGGTGTCAAATATGATATCATTCTCTTTTATCGCCGGCCATCAACGAGGAAGCTTCCCCGTGGCATTTAAAGCTGCGGCGAGGAGGAGGAGGCGGAGGAGGAAGGTGGAAGTTTGCGACCGTATTCACCCCCGCGGCGACTCTCAAGACGCGCGAGGCCGCCAACGACCCCGTCGTTGGGACTCGCGAGCGGAAAGTCGCCGAAGAGACGCTCCTTCAGTCGGGCGGCATCTGGTGAAACCCGTTAATTATCTCCAGGCCTCGAAAACGCCAACACTGCTCATATTTAGAGGACACCGTCCCCCATTAATAGTTCAGACTTTGCCTGACTGAGACATGATTAAAGATCCCTTAAACGCTCTTAAAAGAAAAAAAGGAAATTTAATCATTTTAACAGCCCGACGGCAGCCGCTGACAACGAGCGAAGGCGACAGAGCACCACCTGATATATCCCCGACGTGTAGGTCGAGGCAGACGGAAGGTTTTAATGATCTCCCGATTTACAGCAAGTCACTTCACAGAGAAACTAAACTAAACGCTTGATAAATGAAGCTATTTTCAATGAAAAAAAAACCCAAAACACTACAATTTAATGCGGTTAGGTTTCCGATTTCCCAAAATAAACTTTAAGATTTCGTCGACATGAGCTAAAACGGAAAAAATCTGCTCTAAAGCCTGCGTCTCACTGTTGGTGAGGAGCTGGAGACGCATATTTTCACTACAAACGGAACTGAATAAATTCCGACATTTCCATAAAGTTTGTTGTTGTAGTTTAGTAACTAAGGCTACGTTCACATTACAGCCAAAAATGGTCCAAATTGGACGTTTTTGCCCTGATTTCTTTTTTTTTTCCCCAAATCTGACCCAGGTCACTATTAGATGTGTTTGATCAGGTTATACACATCAGATGGCTGGGAATCGACACCAACACGCGGTGCTAACGTTGGCGTCGGATCGGATCGATCCCACCAAGATGTTGGTATCGGAGGTCGTTCCTACTTTCAGGATGTTAGACAATAACGTTGTTGGCTCTGATTCGCGCAGCAACTTTAGAGTCGACAGATGCATGCTAACGCGTGTAGCGTCCGTATTTCCATCAGGCTCGATTTTTGGCGCCGTTTATTGTCCGTTTTGGCTCCAGTCCGCCACCATTTGGTTTCAGATTGTTGCGACACGAAAGCAGGGCCCTGCGGGGACAAACTTTTGCGTCGTTTTGCGAGCTCCCTGGCAAATGGCGTTCCCGATTTGTCGTCAAACAGCGAAGTAGAGGCTTTAGCCGCCGAACTATTGTTTAATTCAACTCTGTAAGGTAGTGGCAACCCATCCCCCGTTTTGTCCCTGATGACCATAAAGAACATTTTTTATAATATTTTTTGCTCTTTTGAAGAGCAAACTCCTCTGGTTTAAATAAAAAAAGGACCTTTTTGTTGCACGGATAACATAAGAGAACTGAAACAAAACAAAAAAAAAGGCCAACAAACGTCAGGATCTGACACAGGAAAGACTCGCCGGCTCCGACGTGCACGAGGGGTCGAAGCTGTCGGATAAGGGATCGGTCCTCACGTCAAAGCGTCCTCGGCCTCGCGGACGCCCCACCTGCTTTCTCCTGGCTGTATTTCTAGCCGCAGAAATGGAAATCTGCAGGGCATCAACTTGGCAGGTGGTGAAACTCTTCGAGCCTGCCCACTCGCCGGCTTTAATGTGCAACTCAGGGTCAAACGGGAAGAACTCAAAGCTCGTGTTTCTAGTGTTTTTGAGCCTTTTACTTACTTTAGCGTTTGAACGTCACAAACAAAAGCTCTAAAAGCATCGCCGGGTAAAAATGATCCCGGAGATGTGGTTTTTTTTTTTCTTTCTTTATTATTTGCCGTTATTTGTTTTCCTGAAAGTTTCGACCATTTCTTCTTCGTGAACCCCTTAAAAATCTCAGACTTCAATTAACCCCGACGTCGGGAAACATCGATGTCTGACGCAACCACATGGATGTTCCGGCTTCTGCAACTGAGGTGAAATTGTTGAAACCGTCCGTTCATCACCTCGCGGTGATCGCACAGAAAAAAAAAAAAAGGAAAAAAAAGAGGGGGGTTCGGCTGCAGAGTTATCAGAACGTGTGTGAAACGGACAAAACAGAAAAAATCTGTTGCTCCTCAATCCGTGTATGGGTCGTTCTTTGGTTCTTTTCTTTCAAAATAAAATTGCAAAAACAAAACAAGTATGTGTTTTTTTGTTTTTAAAACAAAATTTGAAAAATGGCAATAGCAAAAATAAAAAAAGGGGTACGTTTCCGTTTTTTTTTTTAACTGCGATGGTTAAACCAAAGACAAGCTTTTATTTTGTTGTTAATTCAATAGGACCTTATGGTGGAACTGGAAATAAAGACCTGAACTCCCGACACATAACGTTTTCAGTTACCAGTAGGTGGCGGTAATGTACACCTTCAGTTTCTTGCCAACCGCCATTAAAATCCACAAGAAGAAGAAAAACTTTTTCAGTTAGCACTTCAAAATCTACCAGTTTAAAAATGGATCCGTTTGTCTTATTTAGAGAGAATCGACGCATTTCATTGAGAGCTGATGATCTTACCGTCAACAAGATTTCTTTAATATTCCAAGTAAGTCATTAAATCAGTACATTATCGCCACCTACTGGTAACTGAAAAGGTTACGTGCCGGGAGTTCCGGTCTTCATTTCCGGTTCCACCATAAGGTCCCGTTGAATTAACAACAAAATGAAAGCTTGTCTTTGGTTTAACCTTTGCAGTTAAAAAAAAAACAAAAAAAAACGTACCCCTTTTTTATTTTTGCTATTGCCGTTTTTCTAATTTCGTTTTAAATACAAAAAAACACATGCTTGTTTTGTTTTTTGCAATTTTATTTTGAAACGAAAAAAAACAAAGAACGAACCGTACACGAATTCTCCTCGAACGTCTATCGGCTGTGCTCAGGTTAGCATGGTGACATGGTGAAGTTTCATGCAAAATATTTTGTTCTTATTCCCATCCGGGGTTTTTCCGGTTGTTCGAATAGTGCTAAACACCTGTGCGACCGGCCTGAATGCGCACTGGAAACGCCTTCACTCAAACCGCTTTTTATCGGCGCACGTTCGGTAGTCTGAACACGATCCGTCCCGAGCCAGGGTGAGCACTTATGTGTGAGCAGATAAAATATCCAACATTTGTGTAAAAACTACACCTTTAGGGTTAAAACTGTAAGAATTACTGCGACTCGATCTTAGCACCCCTTCATTTTGTAATATTTCTTACATTTAACTGTTCATTTCAGAGACCCTACAATCAAGTTAAACCCATCGCCTTGTTTTTTTTTAAATGTACAATAATATGTCATTGGGTAAAAAACAAAGGAGAAGATGAAAAATAACAGGCATGATTTGTCTTGCGACGGCAAAAATGACGACCTGCTGGACGTTTCCCTCGAAGTCTGTGAGGCGTTCGTGAGTAGGTGCTCGTTTTAAACAACCGGGAGAGAAACAAGTCATCGCAATGGAGGAGGAAAAAAAAAAGACAAATGAGGAAAACGATAAAATAGAG
>NC_051450.1:8830623-8849137 GCF_001649575.2 Kryptolebias marmoratus | reverse complement strand
GATAATGTACGCTGGTTGTTGTTGTTGGTGGAATTAGCGGATGGCTTAAGTTTGTTGACCTTTGTTTGGTCAAAGCAGTCAGTCGACCAACTTCGGCCGCCTGTTCTGTCCCGGGCGATCCTCCGTCGGCAGTCGGGGGTGGGGGTTCGACCCCGGCTGGCTTCTCGGGGAAAAAGCAATCAGCAAAGCCCGCGTCTGACACCGATTTAACGAGTTTAGAGCTGCAGTCTGGCCCGGCGGGGCGTCTGGAGAGGAAGGTGAAGACACCGGCAGGCAGGCAGGCGGGGGACCTCGTAATGCCCGCCCGCCACTCCATTAATCACACCGGTCGTCGTGGGAAGCAGAGAAAACAACCCCGACACGTGTTTGTCGGCGGCCATTTTCTCTTTGCTTCAACTCTGTCTTCAGTGGCAGTTTAGCGTCCGAGTTAAAGCATCGAGCGTTGGAACCTTGATGTATATTTGACAAAATGGTCCCTGGGGTTTTCTCTAATCAGCCCTCGTTTGACTTATTCTTCAGAAAAAAACAAACAAAACCTCTAAAAGTGGCCACTTTTGGAGTCTTCACTCCCTCTGTGTGTGTGTGTGTGTGTTTCGCGCAGGTACACTATCGATCGGCACACGGACTTGGACCGGGTGTTCAGCGTCCACTCCGGGAACGGCTCGGTGTACGTCCTGAGGGAGCTGGACCGCGAGGAGAATGCCTGGCACAACGTCTCCGTCATCGCCACCGAGTTCAGTGAGTGCGAACAGCCGGACGGCTCGGTTTTTTTTTCCCCCGCAGCCGAACCGGACCATCGGAAGCGGTAGCCATCTCCGGATGTTAAAGCGACGCGTTGGCTGGCAGCTGGTGTTTTCTCCTCCAGTTCAAGGAGACACTTGTATGAGTTTTGGGGAAGAAAAAAAAAAAAAAAGGACCAATTTGCCTGGAATTTCCTCCCACTGCCTCATTACAGAACTACATTTTTTGTACCGTCTATTTTTTTTTGACTTGCAGCTGTTAATTTAAAACTTTCTGCCTTGTTTTTTTATTGGGGGGGTGTGATGAAACTCAAACGCAAAAATCGCTCACTTATTTGGCCATTCCCTCCCACTTCTAATCTGTTCTAATTAACTTCACGTCCCTCGTTTTTTTTTTTTTTTTTTCTGTCAGCGGGACTTCAAACCTCTGCGGAGATTTCTCCCATTCAAAGTCTTCTAATTAGCAGCGTCTTAACAGATTAAAAACAAGAGTAATATTTGCAAAAAATAAAAAATAAAAAGCTGATCTGTTGTAGCCTCCTCCCCACTACCCCTCCAAAAGAAGCTGTTATTTTTTAAAAAAAGTAATTTGATTTGGGTATAATTAGTTTGCCTGGAGACGGGCAAACTAAGCGTGTTCTGTGAGGTGATATCGTGTCCACCATTTTGTGTGTCCCCCCCCCCAGACAACCCGCGGCAAACAACCCGCGTGCCCCTGTTCGTCAGGGTGCTGGACATCAACGACAACGCTCCGACGTTCGCCAACAACTACGAGACGTTCGTGTGTGAGAACGCCAAGGCTAATCAGGTGGGTAGCGTTCCGCGCGCAAAGCACGTCGCCATGGTTTCACCCGGCTCCTCCGGCGTTGGGGATTAGCCGTCCAATTAGCGGACGGCGGGGAGAATTTGACGTAAATTAGATCTATTTTTGTCATCCTCTCACAGGTGGTTCCAGATATGCAAGTTCTTTTTTTTTTAAGTGTAGTTGTGTGGAGTAGATAAGAGTAGCAAGTGTCTTACCTGCAGCAGGCAGAAGTTAAAGTGATCTAAGTCTGGGGATCAAACAGGTGTTTGCTAACAGCTAGTCAAGTTAACGGCTATTCGAACTAACTGGTACTCGAGCTAAATGTTACACAATCTCTACTTCAGCTAACAGCGTTTCAAGCTAAAAGCTACCCTATGCTAAGTGGTACTCAGAAAAGAGAAAAGGAAACTGAATTGCCACCCTCTAAAACAACTGAAACTTCAAATGTCTTACAGCAATTTGGGCGTACACAAATACAATTTGCTTTTATGCCTTGTCATCTTTGGGTGGCGTTTTCCTTAATGAAGCTTTATTTATTGATTACATTTCATACCGGCTACACATAAAACATTTATGACCTTCATGTTCAGTACATAAAGCTGCTTGCTAACTACACTTCCCCGAACTACTCAGAAATGAAAGTTTCAATTAAAATGGCTAACCAGGTAGGAAGTGACAAAATATCAGACCACTGTGGCTAAAAGAGGGATTGTTGGAGCATACCGTGCTCTGATTGGTCAGAGCCTGATCTAGCTCCGCCCTCTTGTATTGAAGCAAATGGTAAAATAAAATAATAATAAGTCAAAGAGAGTGCTCGTGTTCTAAAACTTAGAACTCTCAAAAAAGCCATTTTCTGGTTACAGGTGTTGTTTGTCTGGAAGCAGACGCTCGTATCTTCGCACATCTTTGTTTGCCAACAGGAAACAAAAGCTTTTTATTTTTATTTTATTTTTTTGTATTCTTTTCTCCTCTTCAGTATCTGTCCGCGTGAAATCCTCCCCACACCCCCTGAACCAAACACCTCTGTCTTCCAAATAAACGTCGGGGGTTATGTTTGTCAAAGCCGCCGCCGTAAACGTGCAACCTGCAGATAATGACGAGCTTGGTCTGCAGCCATCTTTAATTAGCCGCTTTAAGAGCGGGAGCTGGTGTGAAAAGAGAAAAGCCTCACTGCGGCGACTTTAAGGACTTTAATATCGCTGGTTGTGTTGCAGGTAAATGAAGGACCTCGACCTTTTAGCTTTCATCAGTTAAAAGTCTGTATTATTAGTTGATTAGCTGCTGAAAGTCTCATTTAATCACACTAGTCTGCAGAGAGGCTTGAAATGTTTTACAGACTTTGTTTGCGCCTGACTCCCCCTCCCTTTTTTTGAAGCTATGTACATAAAATAAGTACGGAATGACAATTAAAGAGTCTTTAAATGCTTTCAGTAACAACTCTGCCTTAACCTGTTCATCTCAGCTTTTCCCTTAAAGAGCAAACCTGACTCCTGAATTAAAAAAAAAAAAAAAAAGCGTCGTTTTCCCTCATTAAATTTTGTGTTTTAGAGGTGAGTCGTGTTGTCGTTCGCCATCCTCTGCTACCAGTTTCCGTACTGTAGCGGTTATAACGTTCGGGAAAGAAACATCGTTTGTCGCCGATGGACCGTCCTCGGCTCATTTTCGGTCCGTTTACCCCAGGGGGGAGGGACAACTCAGACAGTTTCCCCTTTAATCAGACCCTCCAGGATTTTGCGATGTTGCGATCGCAGCTATTAATGCAAAATCAAGCAAACCCCGCGAAATCGCAACTTTTTGCAACTTTGCCCAAAACACCACAACTTTAACCCAATATTTATCGTTTCTAAAGTGATTTGCCGCCATTTCTGCGGTCTAGTGTCTTCTTTGTGGGTTTGTGTAGTGTGGAATACAAAATAACCCCAAATAACTCACGAAGACGACACGTGACGTCACTTCCTGTTGACATCAGAATGCCGGGAGCGTGCAGGAGCAGCGACCGAAGCCAAAATGTGCGCTAATGCTTCACATTTGCCCACAAAGATTTCAGCAAAACCAATTTCCTCCCCAGCTGCATGAGAGTGGGGGGGAAGCTGTTTTGCACGTCCTGCAGTGTAATCATCAAACATAAACGCATCGACAAACATTTTGTCTGCAAAACATGTGAGGAGAGCTGCAGACGAGGGACAATCCAGAAATGGTCATGAATGTCAGTTTAGAAGCTATCAAAGTTCTCAAATAAAGCACCTTTTGAGAATGTCAATGTTTGTTGGTAATTATCTTACAAAACTAGGAAGTATTTTTGGTTCATATATTAAAATTTACTTGTTTTGTGGCATCATCCTTAAACAGTCCCTCCAGGATTTCGCGGGCATTTTTTGTGATTGTTGCGGGCTAAAATGCCTGATTTCACGGAGCATTTTCCTAAAGGTTGCGATTTTTTTTTACTAAAATCAATAAAAAACCATAAAGTTTAACTATTTATTCTAATATGGCAGAGACTTAGTATACGGACCAGCGCTTGGACTTCTGTAGACATCTTATGGATGAAGCCGGAAGCAGAAGCCCCGAACAAAGGAAGCGTCCACTCGTATCGATCCTAGGCTCCGCCCGTTCCAGAGGGCCGGAGCACGTCCCTCATGTGACGTCAGTAGTTTTTTACGTGTAGCCTGAGATGGCTTTAACCGTTTCAAGGCAGCCAAGCAACAGGTTTTCCTCCATTTCTCTTCAGTACTTTTATCTGACACGTAAAAAAGGTCGGCGGCGTTCCGAAGCGAGCCTCGAATCAAGCTTAAAAACAAAAAAACGAACCGCGTTTTTGACGCGAGCCTCTCCGTGAAGGGGGAAGCTCGAAGTGCAACGACGGGCTCGTAAACGAGGAGGACGCGTACTCTTTTAAGCCTGATAAGGAGGAGGCGTTTTTAGGACACCTCTGAGGCCTTTTCCGGATGATGGATGGTCCTGGAAGATAAATCAAGGCCTTATTGAACGCCACAGACCTCTTCCTTTAACGCCGCAGAGCTAAAGTGTAAAGTGCCTTCCAACCACCAGCAGCAGGTTTGGGAGATAAATGTTCAGCTGATTTTATTTTATTTTTTTTTAACCCCGGTTACCCTTCGTCTCCTCGAAGCGTCTCTTTATTTGATCCGTCCTTGAAGCGAACGACCGACCTGTTACCTTGAAAAACTTCCAAGTTTGAAAACTTGTTTTTATTTTTATTTTGTTGGATATCATCAATCATGTGTCTCGTAATGCTTTCATGTTCCATTTAGTTTACACGCTGGGAGTGTTGGTGCGCCGGAGGAGGGAGCATAAAAAACGGACACGAGGATTTGTGGGGAGAGCAACAATGAAGTTCGGTGCAGCCGAGTTTATTTTTAAGCGAGCTATTTCACCCCCCCTCTTTGAAAACACTCAGCCCTTGGAGAAAATCTGCTCATCTGTAACAAAATAAAGCAGTTTTTTTTTGTTGTTTTTTTTCATCCCTGAAGTCCTCCTTAGAGCAGCTGACACGCAGCCAACGCTCCACCTTGTGACTTCCATCGGTTTGGTTTGAGGGAAGGTTTCCGGAGGCGTTCCGGCACATCTGCTTTTTGTTTTTAATGACACCATCCTGGAAAAACCAATAGGATTCTGTTGATGCTGGAAACCCCCCCAAACACACACCCTGCACGTGTTCCCGGAGGCTCCTTTCTTTCTTTTCTTTTTTTTTTTCACCGTTTTCAAGCCAAACCCATTCATCGCCACCCACCATTAAAGGGCAAAAGGATGACAATCATTGAGCAATCATTGGATGATCGTCTCAGACTGAACAACCGTTGGAGTCAACCCAATTCAAGATGGCCTCCGCAGCTATTTGACCCTAGTCGTGGTGGTGGCGCTACAGCCGAGTCGTTTCCCAACATAAAATGATCCGAGTCTAAAAGCTCTGGCGTGAAAGGCAGCGGGCGATATGCATTCCTTCAAGGAGGACCTCTGTCTTTCATTTTATATTCAATAATCTTTGTTTGCTTTGCACAAATCAGCTTTTCAAGCTGAATCCTGCGTTTTGTGAGCCACGTTTGGGATTCGAAACCTTTATAAGTTGCCTCAGATGCAGTCCGGTAAAAAAAAGTTTGAAGTTGGAAAATGAGGTTCGAAGCGATGTTTTAAGTTATTCTTGTTTCTGAAGCCACACACAAAAAAAGGCGGTTTATGTTTTAGTTATTCGGAGCTTGTTTTTGATTGTGCTTCCCGTTCCAGAGGATCCATACGGTGAGCGCCACCGATCCCGACGAGCCCCTCGGAGGACACCGCTTCACCTTCAGCCTGGCGCCGGAGGCGGCCGGGAAGGCCAACTTCTCCGTCCGGGACAACAAAGGTACGGCGAACAGTCGCGCTCGCCCCCCCCGTCCCGGCGTTGCACCCGAGCGGTCCCGTTGACCCCCCCCCCTCTCTTATTTTGTCTGTCAGACAACACGGCGTGGATCCTGACTCGGAGGAACAGCTACAACAGCCTGCAGCGCAGCGTCTACCACGTCCCCGTGGTCATCTCCGACGGCGAGTTCCCCGTGCAGAGCAGCACCAACACGCTCACCGTCCGCGTGTGCACCTGCGACCGCGAGGGCAACATGAAGCTGTGCAACCCCGAGGCGCTGACGGCGAGGGCGGGGCTCAGCACCGGAGCCCTGGTGGCCATTTTACTCTGCGTCATCATTTTGCTCAGTAAGTTCAGGGGGACCCCAGAACTGGCTTTACCTCAGATACTGACCGAAAACTTACTGCAGCTGAGCTTTTAATGCCAACACTTACGTTTTGCTTAAGTCATTGGCACTAACACTGTTTGTCTGTTAGCAAAATATCTCATGAAACACTGGCTGAATTTGAATGAAACTCTTAAACAGGAATCACCGGATGTCCAGCAACACCTGATTAACTTGAAGGGTCAGTCTGCTTCAAGATGGCTGCCGCAGCAAACTGATCTTAGTCAACACAGAAATGGCTCTAACTCAATCAGACTTGGGGTCCGAATCGCCTGCCCTGAAGGCTAAAGCTGCTGTCGTCTGTCCGGGAGAAGTCCCGAAGTCGACTCTCGTCCACGCAGTCGAAAACGGCATCGTTTCGTTGGCGTAGCATCCTTCGGGCGCCGCTTCCCGACGCAAGGCCCGGGCCGAACCGTTCCTCGAAGGAGGGTTTGCGGGGAGTCCCGTAACCGTAAAACAGTCTTCTTGACTTGTCATGGGGTGGAACAGAGCCCTAACTGTGATTTCGCAGTCTCACGTGAGGTCGCGCTCGATGCAGTTTCGAAGACTCGTAGCGAGCGAGCGACGGGGGCGCCTCCCTTCGATCAGCGCTCGGCCTTTAATTCAAACTGGAGTTCAGGCTCTGGCAGGTGTTCGAGAGGTGGTTTTATATTTACCCCCCCACCCCCTCCCCACCACCGTCATTTGATTAATCTCCTCGCGGGCGGATTACTCTGACAGTAGCGACAGCTGGTGTCATAATTTAGTTCGAACGGGAAAAAGACCGGCGGCATGTGAGCCGACGGAGGGAAAAACGTGCTTCGCCGCAAACTCTGAAATCTCTGACATCTTAAAGCCGAACCGGTCTACCAGGAGGAGGAGGAGGAGGTCTTCAGCTGCTCTTCATTTAGCAAAAGAAAAAAGAGCAAAACGAAACATTAGGAAAGAATCTAACAATGATTTACCATCGGTTTGATGATCTAAAGAACATCAGCGAAGAACAAAACCTTCCGTGACCTCATTGGCGTCGAGGATCCCTGCGGAGCGCGTCGTGGCTAATTTGACTTAAATTTATTTCTGTCGCGTTTATTTCGAGGTCCGAGTCTAAATCAGGAGTGCCGCCGCTGTCAGTTAACGTCAAACAGGAAGGGCTTTCGTCTGATCTCGGGAAGGGCAGACGAGCAGTCGATTGGCCGAAAATGGACCTCAGAAGGGGTGCCGTTCGTATATTTTCACTCTGGTTGCTGGGTTGTAATTTGGAGTCCATGCAGTCAGATTAATATTAAACTACCTGTTGACAATTTGGCCAATGAAAGACCGTTGGATTAATAAGCTTCGCTTTGACGATTACATTTAGGACCTCCTCGAGGTTCGGAGCCCGGTGTCTGTCCTATCCGGATCGTTCTGAAAGAAAGTCTTGCTCCAAGCGTTGGAAGGTTTTCTGCAATTACTGTTTTTTTTTTTTTCTAAAGGACGTCAATCGTCAACCTCCTCCACAGTCTTGCCGTTGTTTTCAGTTATCACCGTCGCCGCGGACGCTCGTTCCGCGGTTTTTGCGCCGCATGCGAACACAAGACGAGCCGCCCGAAGGGGAGCAGATGAGCAGATGAGCTCCATCCCCCTCTGGGGGGGGGGGGATAAATGGAGAACAACAACAGGAGCACTGTGAGGAGCTGACGTCAAAGATTTGGAGATAGAATCTTGTGACAGTCTCTGGAAACAGAAAAAAAAAAAATAATAAGACTGGATGTTAAACCGGCAGCAAATCAAGTGGATTGAATCAATTAGAAGAGACACATTTCCTGAAGGAATCACCAAACTAAGATCTTTTTATGTTGAGAAACAATGGAGCCGTTTTGGTCGAATTTCGCAATTTGACAGGATTTTGCTACGACCACTACAAACTGAAGCTGAATATCTGTTAAAACCGATTAAATTACAGCTGTTTATTTCTTCTCCGCAGCTCCGACGCTTTGTTGCTACAGTCCAAGTCGTCCCACAGTAACATCTGCTCCTCGGCGCGGTACGGGCTGCTTCATTAAAAGCTTGATTGATTAAACGTCCGACTAAAGTCAAAGAGGGCGGACCGGCGTCGCATCATCAGACGCCATCGTGGCCGCGGCACCCCGACGGGTCCGGGTCCTTTCATGTTCGGTGACGGCGGCGGCCCTGAGCCGGCAGAAATGCGTAATGCGTCTTTTTGTGGTCGCCAGATTCAGTTCTACAAAGACCCCGAACATCAGTGAAAGCCCCCCCCCCCGGGACGGTCGCCGGGCCGCCGCGACGAGGAGAGCGAGCGGAGAAGTCACCAAATGAGACTTATTTGTTCTCTTTGTTGTTGTTCTCGCCGCAGTGATCGTGGTGCTGTTCGCCGCCCTGAGGAGGCAGAGGAAGAAGGAGCCTCTGATCATCTCCAAAGAGGACGTACGGGACAACGTCGTCAGCTACAACGACGAGGGGGGAGGGGAGGAGGACACGCAGGCCTTTGATATCGGCACGCTGCGCAACCCGGAGGCCATCGAGGAGAGCAAACAGAGGCGGGACATCATCCCCGAGACCTTCTACCCGCCGGCGAGACGGCCCGCGCTGCCCCCGAGCCGGGACAATAACGGGGACGTGAGAGACTTCATCAACCAGAGGCTCCAGGACAACGACAGCGACCCGACGGCACCGCCGTACGACTCCCTGGCGACCTACGCGTACGAGGGCAACGGCTCCGTGGCCGAGTCGCTCAGCTCGCTGGAGTCGGCGACCACCGAGGGCGACCAGGACTACAACTACCTGAGCGAGTGGGGGCCGCGCTTCAAGAAGCTGGCGGACATGTACGGCGGGGACGAAAGCGACAGGGATTCCTAACGGCGCCGCCCCCCGGAGGAAAACACGGACGAGGAGCTTCTGAACCCGACGCCGAACGTTGAACCCTCCGGCGGAGGGGGGGCGCCGCGGCGGCGGGGAGAATGTGAGAAATCCGAGAAGGGACGAGCGCCGTTTGTGCTCCTTCACCGCCGTCGCCTTTGAGTTGTCCCTCCGGTGACCAGACGTAGGCTTTGTGTGTCCAGTCAGTGTTAGTAGCGTTTTTTTTTTTTGCAGGGACACGGACAAGACTTTCTTCTTTTTTTTTATGATTATGTTTGTGTGTGTGCGTGTGCGTATATATGGGATCTAATCGAAGCCCAAATATATCTGAACTTTTTGTTTTTTTCCAAAGCTGCCTGTGACAGACGCTCTCTACATGCAGTTTCGTAAAACCAACAGATATGCCGATGTATTTTTCAGTGTTTCTGGGACAAAAAAAACAAACAAACAAAAAAAAAAAACCACGCTGCATATTGTGAGTTCTATCTTAGCTTGTGTACGTACGGTAATATGAAACAATACGCTGTACAGGTTTGTTTTGGTTTTTATCCTCCAAGGGTTTTTTTTTTTATTATCTTCAAAACAATCCCTCTCCTCTTCTCCTCGGCGACATCTGCCTCGCTCGCAGTAACCACTTTCAACGGTTTCGGCTCGGGCTTCGATGGGATTTTTTTTTTTTGCGAGGCAGCCTTCGCGTTTGTCGCGGCAGCTGTTGGAGCGAAGAAAAAAAACGAAAACAAAACAAACGACACGAAATAAAACTGCTAATGTTTCTCGAAAAAAGGGACTGTGGGATCTGCGGCCGAGAACGAAACAAAAACACCCACAAACACAACAGTTAGTCTTTTTTTTCCCTCGTGTTTCCGTACGGCTCGGAGCGTTTGCCACGAGGCGAGCCGAGATACCAAATAATTCCTTTCTTTTTTTTTTTTTTGGGGGGGGGGATTTTGCCAGAGCCACTCACTTTATCTGTTTAGACGTTGAATAGCGAGGCGCACATGCTGTGGTTTTAATCCCAACCTTACGACGAAGATTCCCAGCCCTAATAAGGAGAATGCTGGGTTTTTTACCGGACGTTTTACCGAATCTGAAATGTCAACGCTCCGTTGAGTCCCGGCACGGAATCGGATCAGATTGATCGTTCCCGTGGTGCCATCTCTAAATTGGTCCTTTTTTTTGTCTTATTTTATGAAAGTGAGCCCACGGGTTGAAACGTTTTTTTAAAAAAAAAACGGAGCTGCAAATTGGACGTCCTCGACTTCGGGATCAGACTTTTTTTTTTTTTTTCCCCGAGCGGAATTAAAGGAAATCCACAGGTGTCGCGTGGCGTTCAGAGCATTAAAAAGCAATCAGACTCAATGTTTTTTTTTTCTAACTGTTTGAAGAACATCTACGCGACCTGCCCTGATGAATGTATAACGGAGCAACTTGGTAACGTAAAAAGTGCCAAAAAAAACGAAAAGCAAAGAACGTCAGTATTTTTCAAATTTTCTTTCCTTTCTAAAGAGGCCTCCGATCGTTACGGTCCGCTCCCTTCTCATTACATGCACTGTAGTCGGCGTGGAAAGGCAAACCGAAGGCTCCGGCTTTCCCCCAGCTGGTTTCCTGCGGGAGCATCAGCCTCTTCCATAAAGATGTTTATCGAGGGGCGCCTGACCTTTGAGCGGAGCCGTATTAGGCTTTTAAAACCAGAAGATTGTCCTCGGCTTCGGAGAGAAGGTCAGAGCATCGACGAGGACACGTGGGCGGGTCGAGTTTGCTTTAAATGGGATTTTAGAAAACAAAAGGAAAACGATCCTTAAGCAGCAGTCTTTTTCAAATTAGTTTAAGACCTCCGAAATTTGTGGGGGGACAATAAAAAAAAAAAAAAAAAAAAAAGCTTTCAGACGCCGGAGGAAGGGAGGTCGAACGGAGTGATATCGACACGAAAGAGCACGCCGGCTCCAACACGCTCTGCCCTCACTTTAACAAAAGGCCAAACTGTGAAGAGGCTGACATTTGTCAGAAAATAACACAACACAATGGCATAATTGCCGCCGCGCCGCTTTCTTCCCCTCTGTCGTTTAAACAAGCCGGACGATTATCTGCGAGCGCCCGCCGGAAACGCACGCGTTCTCCCCAGTTTCGTTTTGCGACGGTAAGCGTTTGAATGGGTTGAAAAAAATAAAAGCCTTCGCTGCTCGAAGGGCCAACGTGTACGGCACAATAAAAGGGACAAAACTAAGAACACTGAAGACTTTGCAGAGGCTGTATAGTTCTATTTGAAGGCTGGTCCTGCTGAAGTCAGGCAGTGACCAGCCAATGACGAGGCGACGACTCCTTCGACTCATGGTAAGTCAAATATCCAAAAAACTGTGACAAGATGTCTCTCAAAACGGTCGCCGAGTTGCTTCAGGCGCTTCAAACTGAAGTTCCCAAAATCCGACGGCGCCAGAAGCTGGATTTAGATGCCCTTCTACGTCCGAGGCTACAGCCCCGAATGTCCATAGGTCTGGAAATTCAACCCAAGTTGGATTTCTGCATAGTTTCTTTTTTTTTTTTTGACCTTCCGGTTTGCTTTTCAGCCGGCAACTTGGAAAAGTCTGCTGCAGAAGCGCATTTAGCATTTTCTTCCCGTTTGCATCCCAAAATACCACTCGGCTGATAATAAATTTGCCCTAGTGACTAGCATCTCCAAGCTACACATTTCCTCAAATGGGCGTTAGCATCAGAATGCTATCGATTAGCTGATCATAGCTAACAACTCCAAGTCTGACAACCGACTGAGTCCTTCATTGCTTTAGCTCATAGTAGCTAAAGCAATGAAGGACTCAGTCGGTAAGCTGCTAATTTGATTTGTCGTCTTTCATTTAGCGGACCTTTCTACGCCAGCTACGATGCTTGATTTACCGCTCAGGTGGAAAGAGTGGTCGTCTTGTCAAAGGTCGCCAACGATCGCTCGATTGTCAGCTAAATATCAGCTAGATTCACAGCCGGTTTTGGAAGGAACACTGCCTCCAGCTACAAGTATTAACGCTGCGTGTCATTTACCTCAGTGTCAGATTCTCAGATCGAGGAATTGTGACTCGATTGTCCCGAATTTGTCCCTTTTTTTTGCCGTGCCGTGAGGGGTCTCATGTTGAATTCGACGTACTTCCTTCTTCGGCCCTAACATCCCCCCGTTTTTCCTGCGGGCCGTCAACACGTCGCCATTGTTTCAAACCGCTCTGAACCAAACTGCCTCCGACAGCGTGGCCGTTCGTTCTCTTTTCGTTTTGCGCGCGAGCGCATCGATGGAACTCGGCGGAGGAGAATCCGCCGCCGCCGCCTCCTCGCTCCAGATGCAGTAGATCCGTGGTTGTCGATGTGCAGGTCGGTCCCCGCCGGGTGGAAGGGGGAGGTGGGGGGGCCTCGGGGCCTCTGCTGTGCTATAATATGTCAGTGGCAACGTGATTGAGCAGTTTTTTGTCGATGTAGAACCAATCTGAGAGGTAGTGGTAGTCTAAGGAGCCCACACATCACTGGCCGTTCCATCTCCACCTTCTGCTTTGTAAACCGTGATATTTTGTACTGAATATTTATATGACACAATTAAACATGTTTAAAATCAGCCTCCTTACCGTCCTTCCTGGGGTCTTCTTCCAGACGGCTCCAGCGGTCGGACTCCGCTGCCCTCAAGAGTTGCGAATAAAAACTTTAATTTGAATTGCGATGACAGCCATGGGCTCTCCGCCCTCACAGGTATGTATATATTATCTGCAGCCAATCTCAATATAGAAGACTCCACTCCGTGACAGATAGTTATTAATATGTCTGCTGTTGTTAAATAGCTGGATCCAGAGGCTACAGAGCTGAGGAAATTATTAATTAGACAATCTATAATTAAGATCTACTAGACAGCCAATTGTACTTTAGCGTGAGGGTAAAAGGAATGGAGGGAAGGGAGACAAGAAGGAAAAAAAAACACATTTTGATTATTAGAGAATGAGTGGCAGATGCGAGACAGATGGAGACTGTTGTAAGTGAGTATAATTGACTCAATCCTTTTTTTTTTTTTTTTTAGAGGTTTAGGCTTCTTATCAGAAGGGTGAGAATTATTAGAATGAAAGCAAACTGATTAGTCGACTAATTGGAGCAAACTTTATTTAACACTTTAAAAAAAAAAAAGAAACGCCTTGTTTCTTAGATTTAGTTTGATCTTGTAGCCCGGTGGTTTAATGATGAGCCGTCACAGAGCAGTGCTAGAAATAAAAAAAAAACCCAAAACAACCATTTTAACAATATTTCTTCTTGTTTTTTGGCTTTTTCTTGAAATCTTTCAAATCGGTCCCCGGTTTAAGATCGTGTGAAACAGGCATCGAGTCATTTCCAGCTAGCTCCACCTCGCTATCCGGTCAGCCGCCAGCCGCGCCTCCTCTTTGCCTCGCTCGTCGGCGGCGGCGACGGGCTGCCCCGGGATTGGCGCGCCGTCACTTCCTGCCCTCGTCGGCCTTGTCCGTCTCCTTCTCCTGGCACTCGCGCTCGCGCCTCATCTCCTTCAGCTCCTGTCGGTATTTGCGCTCGATGAAGCGCTTCTGATGGGCCATCTGCGGGAAGTTGTCTGGTGACGGGGGGGTTGGGAGGGGAAGAAAAAAGAGGGCGGGGCGGGAAAAACAAGAAAAAAAAAAATGAAGGAGTTAGCTAACGAGAAGGGACAAAGAGAAAGAGCAACGTAACGAGGAGAGGTCGGTTCCCGGATGCGGTTTACGCCTTGGAGCTGGTGTCATGCTGTCACCTCGGCCAAATTAGGTCAAATGTTGCGATTAAATTGCCCACACGTTGTTGTTTTTATTAATAATGACAAAGTTTGTGGCGTCAAGCCTTAAAAGTTAAAGCTGAAACGAAACCTTTTTTTGAAGCCAACATCAGTGAAAGTTTAGCCATAAAATATGTTTATTGTAGAAATTTTGAATAAAAAATAAAAAATACTCATTTCTGTTGGTACTTCTGAACATTGAAGAAACCACTCGGGTGTTTTCGGCTTTTTCCATGAACAACACAGAAGTCTGACGTCCGATGAGCCGCTGAGGTTCAGCCATTCATCAGTGAGTGGATGAATACCAGTACAATATAGTTCAATTCGTTGGAATTAATTGTTCGAACCAGCCAGAAAATACCACTGGAGTTTTATTTTTTTGGGCTTCCTGAAAGATAAAAACCTTCCTCAGATCTGGATCCATAAACTCCGATGTGGGAATTACTATCAGAATTCAGTTTGGACCGCTTCAAAGAGAACCACCGCTCCGACCCTCGTTAATGTGGTGGACTGGGTTCATGACAAAAAAACCAAACAAAAAACAGGATCTTTAGCAGCAGCAGTTCTATTTTTAATTTTAAAAAAAGGGCAAATGGAGAGGAGGACGTCTCCACAGAGAGACGAGAAATAGGAAGTTTAACTTCAAACGTGACGTGAACCCGCGCTGTCATTAAAGGTCTGAGCTGCTTACAGGCCGACAGCCTGAGATCGGTTGTGATTCAGAGGAAAAAATAAAAGCAATCCATGTCTGATAGTCTTAACCTGCTGTTGATTAGTTTAATTTAGTGTGAGAGTTCAGAAACCCTACTCTGAAGGGCGCTCACGTTGTTTACAAGTTAGCATCAGGTTAGCTTCGAGTTAGCATCGTTAGCTCTCTCCTGCCATCTTTATGTTGATTTGCAGTGTTGTGTACTGATGTCATGACAACGATCTGGGGTTTATCAGTTCTCACTGTTCCCAATTCCCAACTCCGTCATTATGCGCCTTGTTTTGTCGGCCATGACGGTTCTGGTGATCATCAGAATCCGAATCTGAAGAGTTTTCATCTGATTCTGGAGATCCAGCCGTCGGTTCAGGTTCACACTGGTGTGGTTGTATATCCATTACTCCCACCAAGTCTTCCAGCATTTCTTCGTGTTTAGAAAAGGCTTCTTCTTCCATTTCCACTCCTAAACAAATGGATTGTCCTTGGCCGGCCACGTCAGGAACCAGGAAGGAACTCCGCCGCACAAATCACCTACTTAAATGCTAAAAACAGTTTATTTAACTTTTAGGTCAGAAAAATGGGTCCCTGCAACGTTCTGTGGATGTGTTTGACTAAATAACATCCATGGAATGTCCACTTTGTGAGATCTGATTTCAGTTCAGCTTTAAATTTACACTCTTGCGTTGGTTTTGAACACGTAGCTGCTCATTTCCAGGCCTTCCTTCCTTCCTTCCAAGCCGACAAATGCTCCTAGTTGGCTTTCAGACGCAGAAAAACAAGGGCGCGTTATTTGGCTGCACCAGCCGTTAAGTTTCCAAAGAAAAGTTCTGAAAGCCCTCGATTTGGGTTTGCTGCTTCCTGCCAACTTGGCCGAGGCCGCTTTCCAAATCTGATCAACTCATTATGAATCTGTGAGGAGAGAAAAAAAAAAAACCTGACAAATATAGAAAGGACGAATAAATCTGTCCAGGTAAGGCGAACGCGAAACGTGGGGTGGGTGGCGCTCTCAAGAAGATGAGCTAAAGGGGCTAACTGCAGCATTAATAATTATTAGAAGGAGGAGGAATAATATGCAGATCAGGGAGGCAAAAAAAAATAAGAAAATAAAAAATGAAGCATGAAAAAAGTCACGGTCGGGCAGGTGAAGAGACTTCCAGCGCGCCGCCCTCGCCGTCCTGTGAAAGTCACACGTCTCCAAAATGTCACGTTTTAATGAACAGAAGCAACGGCCCCGGGTTTTTTCGAGCTTTGCATTTTTCAGAGAGTTCAGTGGCTTCTCCGGAAGGTCTTAATAATGCTGGATAACGCTGGGAAGAAAGTATAAAATAAATAAATAAAACACTCGCTAAGCTTCAATGAAGTGGCAGCTGGCGTCTTAAACCGGCTCGCTCCGTCTCATCAAGAGTCACAAAGTGAGATGAATTCCAATCGTTTTCAAGGCGGCGCCTAATTAGAAAACAAACCGAGGCGACATATTGAGGTTTTAGAACTGATAATTGTTCTAATATTGCCTCATTTTGTGTTGGGTGGAAAGGAAAGTGTGTGTGTGTGTGTGTGTGTGTGTGTGTGTGTGTGTGTGTGTCATTAATTGGATTCATTTAAACGCGAGTCGGAAGCGTGATTGAGCGTCGCGCTTGATTTGGAGGTTTTCGTCATCCGTGGGTTTTTCGGTAAACATTTAAAAGGGCAACAGAGAGGGGGCGGAAAAACACCGATTCTGTCCTGGAAATCTTTTCGTTGGCTTGGGAACGTCGTAAACAACCCCGTCAGCGGATCTGTCACCGCGTCGTCAAACACGAGGTACAACGCGAACGCGCAAAGAGCATTGTTTTAAAAAAAAACATGTCCGAACTTCTGATTCTTTTGTCTCGTGGTTGACGCCGTCGCTCTACGGTTTTCTACGTTTTTCATTTCATTACGCAAAAGAAAGAAAATAAAACAATTTCTTTTCATCTGTCACCTTCAACTTCCTACAGCGAGCCTTTTAAAACGTTTTTTTTAATAGGAGAGCAAAGCTTAGCACACCATTAACGTACCTTTTAGCGTAGAAAAGGCGTTCAAGACGGATGGAGGTGCAGTTGGAAGCCGTCCCGCGGCCTGATGAGGTTCAGTTTTTTTGTTACATTCTCTTTGGGAATTTCCGAACGCGGGATCGTCCAGACAAATAGGATTAGAGATTAGATAAGAGGGGCCGTGTCAGCGCTCAGTTCGAAACTCGGCACACAGAACGCTGCGGAGTTGCATTAGTGGGTTATTTGCACATCTGTGAAGGCACCATTAATCCTGAATGATACACTCCTGGTTTTACAGCGACATAACCTTGTAATGGGTCTTTTTCAGCCCACTTTTTTGGCAATAAGGCTTCAAACCCCATTCTCCACGCTTTACAGCAAAACACATTTAAGGAGTGCGGGCAATAAAATGGCTGACCTTATTAGATACTTCAAACTGTTTTAGCGTTATGACAAAACAAAACTGACAACATTTCTGACCATTAAAACTGATGCTGATCATGTCTGTATATCAACCAATAAATTATGTTGGCTGCAAATGTCAATTAGGCCCAGTTCCATTTTAGAGTGACACTCCTAACCTTTAGGTTTTGAGTGTCCTTTTGGCCGTTAATTCTAAATTACAAATGGTGGGTAAAATATTCCCCTATGAAATGGGACAGACTTTCACAAAGCCAATATGCCAATATGTGTCACTAATCTGAATTTGTAGGCTAAAAGCATTTTTTTTTTGTTGTCTGCAGCAAAACAGACAAATGTTTGAAAACTAAGACAACTTAAACATATGGAAATGCTGGTGGAGTTTAAAGTAAATAAAACAGACTGAATACAAATGTTGCTGCAGTGCTAGTTAGCATGTAAAGTGCTAAATATTTGTTAGCATGTATGATGCTACATGCTAATTAGCATGTATGGCACTCAACGTAGTTAGCATTCAAGATGCTAAATATTAACACAAATGGCACTAAATGACACTAAGCATGTAAAGAGCTAATATTTGAACATTTGACACTAAATGACAGTAAACATGTATGGTGCTAATTGTTAGTCAGCATGTAAGACAAAATACCAGTTAGCATTGAAGGTGCTAAATATCCGTTAGTAGGTATAGTGCTAAATGCTAGTTGGCATGTTTGGCACTAAATGCTAGTTCGCATAGATAGCGATAAATGCCAGTTAGCATGAAAGAAGCTAAATATCAGTTAGCAGGTATAGTGCTAAATGCTAGTTGGCATGAATGACACTAAATGCTAGTAAGAATGTATGGTACAAAATGTTATTTAGCATGTAAGGTGCTAAATGTCAGTTAGCAGGTATAGTGCTATATGCTAGTTAGCATGTATGGCACTACATGCTATTTAGCATGTAAGGTGCTAAATGTCAGTTAGCAGGTGTAGGGCTAAATGCTAGTTGGCATGTATGGCGCTAAATGCTAGCAAGCAAGTATAACGATAAATGCCAGTTAGCATGTAAGGTGTTAAATATTTGTCAGTAGGAATGACACAAAATACCAGTTAGCCTGTAAGGTGCTAAATATCAGTTAGCAGGTATAGTGCTATATGCTAGTTAGCATGTATGGCACTACATGCTAGTTAGCACACGTGGTGCTAAATATTAGTCATCATGTATGCCATGAAATGGCAGTTAGCATTTATAGCGCTAATTACTTGTTAGCCTGCATGATGCTAAGTGCTTCTTCTCATGTATTTACCTGTTTTTGGTTTACTCAACACTCTGAAATGTACACTTAAAATGTCAGTTTAAAAAAGGTCAAATATCGTCACTTTCTAACACTTTATTCACCCCCTACATCCCACAAAGATTCCAACAGGACTAGATGTTTGTGTCTAAGCTCATTTTTGTTTAAAAAAAAAGAGATACATTTGATAAATCCCAGCCCCCC
>NC_051450.1:8823407-8830544 GCF_001649575.2 Kryptolebias marmoratus | reverse complement strand
CACCCCAAACAAAAAGGGAGAAGCAAATCTTTAAAAGATGCTGAAACATTTATGTGAAATATGACTTTCATCGAATACTGCCGACTTGTTTTAGTTTTTCACACAGTGCGGAAGCGGCTCTGTTAGTAGTTTCCAGGTAATTTTCCACTGAGTGTTTACATTACTGTGCTTACTCAGAGCACGCCCTAATTTGAAACGGCACGCATGACAGCTGCCCAGTGGTTTGTGTCTACTCGCTGAGGCTCACGTTTGACTGTGCAGTTTTCCAGTCACAATTCATGACCATGCAAACTAAGTGCAAATTAGAGTCTTAATGCCTTTCACTAAAAACTATGTGTGCGTGTCTGTGTGTGTGTGTGTGTGTGTGTGATGGGAATATAAAGACTTATCAGTGCCAAAAATACAAGAAAACAAATGAAACTTTGTTTCATCTCCGTCATCCAATATTAGTTTGTTGCAAATAGGAGCTGCAAGAGTGAGAGCGGCGGTTTTTATATAACCCTAAACAAAAGAGCACTTTGTAACCTAAGTTTACACATTTTTGCCTTCTTTGCCTAGTGTGTCTCTCACTGTCATAGGACTTATTTTCTCTCAAAACCCCTCAGTGCACACATCCAAACTCTCATTGACTTCCATTGTATCGGACGTTAGAATCTTCTCTTCAAAACTGGCAGTGAAGGATCTTTTTACCTTGTCGTATCTACTACATAAAACACTGTTTACACACAAAAGACGTGTGAGCAAACGCTTCCGACGCTCACGGTTCAGGAATTTATTTTAGTGCGACTTGGAGTTTCTGCACAGGGACTGTTTGTCGATCCATCCATCCAGTATCTGACGCTTGTTCCAGAGTTCAGGTCAAAGGGGCGGCAGCCTGAGCAGGGAGGCCCAGACATCTCTCTCCACAGACACCTCTTCCAGCAGGATTCCAAGGCGTTCCTAGGCCAGCTGAGAGACGTAGTCCTGGGTCTTCCCCAGGGTGTCCTCTCACCTGGACATGCCTGGGACACCTCCCTTAGAGGAGAATCCTCACCAGATGCCTGAACTCCCTTAACTGGCTCCTCTTGAAGTGGAGTCCCTCCCTGATAACCAAACTTCTCACCTTACCTTTAGGCGAGAGCCCAGCTGAGAGAACTCATTTTGACCACCTGTATCCAAGATCTCGTTCTTTCTGTCCCTACCCAAAGTGAGGGTAGGAACGTAGACCAACCGGTCTTACAGCTCAGCTCCGTCTTCACCACAACAGACCGGTACAGAGGACACGACATTGCGGAAGCTGCACCGATTTGTGTGTCGATCTCACGCTCCATTCTTCCCTCCCTCGTGAACAAGATATCGAGATACTTAAACTCCTCCACTTGAGGCAGCACCTCAGTCCCAACCCGGAGAGAGCTGTCCACCCATTTCCTACTAAGGGCCGTGGCCTCAGATTTGGAGGTGCTGGATCCTCATCCCAGCTGTGGAGATCGTTACACGATGACGCCAACAGGACCGCGCCCTCTGCAAATAGCAGAGACGGAATCCCGAGGCCACCGAACCGGACCCTTTCTGCCCCCACTGAAATTCTATCCATAAAAGTCACGAGCAAGAGTAATGACTCTGGATTTCTGTCTTATTAAGGGTGCCGTCAGGGAGTGACAGGCGCAGGTGTGGGGTTACCATGGTGACCAGACTGAGCCGCCGGCAGCAGCTTTTAACATTTCTTTCAATATTGGTTTTCTTGACTCCTCTTCTGCAGTTCTGTGTTTTTTTTCCCCTCTTCTGGAAGCAGATGCAGAGGGATGCTGGAGCGAAGCGTCATCCATATGGTTCCTCTCAGGCGCCGAACAGAACCACTCATTTAAGAAGCACCCGATTTAAAGCGCAGAGAGCGGCGGCGACGTCGACATCCTCGCGTTCGAAAATAAACCCGGCGGGGCTGACTGACTGACGTGTCCAAGTCCTCCACCGCAGCACAAAATCTGTATTTTCTTTTAATATCTCCGCCCTTTAAACATGCGATAACAAACGACTCTCAGATGTCAGCTTGGGCTCTATGAAGTTTTTTTGTTGTTGTTATTTTCTGTTTGTTTTTCATGAACTGGATTGCACACGTTGGAAAAAAAAAAACATCTGATTTTTCAACGAGCACCCATATAGTGGTTCGCTTGCCTGCAACAAGCTGGCATTTTTAAAACTCAAGGGCCTCCTACGGTATATGAAACCCCGGCCCGAAAAGCCCAATTTACATATAATACGCGTTTGACTTTCCAGAGAAAGGATGAGCGTGCTCTCCTCCGTACAACACTCTATAATTTGTTATTAAAGCAACAGAAGGAAAGAAAGCGCGCGATAAAAGCGGAATCCCATTAGAAAAAGGAGAAGCGTCAAATGGAAAAAAATAAATAAAAATCAGGTAAAGGAAAAAACAAAAAAACATGCATACATGAGTGTCTCTTTCCACGAGGCCTTGGAGAGAAAACTACATACTGCTGTTAAAATATGGAAATAACCTTTTTTTTTTTTTTTTTTTTTTCCCTGGGAGATGACTTGAGAACAACCCACTCAAGAGAAAAAAAAAACGAAGCTTAGGACATTTGCATTACTTAACATGCAGCACAAGAGCAATTGACAAAAGAGTAAGGTTGCGCCGGAATACACGAGGCCTCTGATTCCAGCCTGTGCCGGGCGTCGCCGAGCATATTGAGAGTTCTCAGCCATCCGGCGCCCTGCGAGAAAAAAGGAGCCGATCGCCTTCTGCTAACGTGTTAGATCCTGTTTTCCATCTCTTTTCTGTTTGTTTGTCGGCGACGCGGCAGCTCCTTCTCGAGGACGCAAGTCGACAATCTGGATCTGGGGTTCGAAGCCGTCCCCAACGGCTTTATCCCTACGGTGCCGGAATGCGCCCCCCACGCCATATCGCCCCTGATCGGCTCGTCTGCTTAAAGGACGAGCGAAGGGTTCGGCCCGGAAACTGCGAGGCGGCTCCGCGACAGTCGGCCGAGTCTATCAACTGGAGCTCAGTCGACAGGCCGGTGGAGCGGTGCGGCGGCGGCACTGCTGATGAAGGGATTTTCCTGCCACGCCGAAGCGCAAACAACACCCTCGAGCCACTGAATAGAGACTCTGCATACTGTTCTTTACTCCCCCCCCTTTTATCTGTCTGATGCTTTTTACTCGGAGATTAAGGGGTTTAGAGGAAAACCGAGTAAAGAATTTAGTTCCCCTGCAGCAACGGGCCAGATAGAGGCTCCTTCTCTTATTCAACAGATATTGTTTTTGTTTGAGAAACAGGCAGCTGGAAGAAAGCTGGGGGAAAGAAGAAAGAAAAAAAAATGACAGGAGGCAGCTGAGTCTTAGAGAGAGATCTGAAACAGGGTTGTTTCTGTAAGGATAGATGAGAAATGGTTAAGCCGTTTCCGTGTATATTTGATGTTGCCTTGGACATTTTGGGGTTCAGGACGCTCAACTTCTTCCCTCCCGTCGACTTTGCACGCCTACCTGGCTGCTCTCGGCTTAATTTGTTTGCGTTTTTTTTTTTTTGTCTTTTCGATCACAAGGTAAGTCTGTTATACAAGAGGAGTGGATGGCGCAGCCGGCGCTGCACCGAGGGCCAATAAGACAATCAATGATGAATTACATGACACCGGGGCTAATGTCCTTGATTAGTCTTGCTATGCGAACAAATGAAGCGAGGCCCTTGACAATCACACTGGAGACAATGCGGCTCCAAGTGGAGTTGATGTGCTAGGCGGTTTCGGCAGCACATGAGCTCAAGTCTCATTATACAAAACTCATGGTCAGGAGACACACAAATCCTTTAAAAGCTTCTCTGAATCCTGCCGGCTGGCCTTGCGTGCTTGTTTCGGCACCAAAAAAATAAAATAAAATAAAAAAAGGGTTTGACAACGCGGCAAAGGGATTCTCGGCGAAACTTCCCGTTCCGAAGTCACGAATCTGCGCTTAAATCGCGAATCTAACAAGAACGCCTTCCACGTCGATTCATTTATTTATTTTTAGTTAAATCAGATTTATTTTTTTTTCTGCTGCGTTTGCACCTCCTGTCCACAAACAAATGGGAGTTTTTGGTGAGAGAAAACAAAGATATCTTTAAAAATAGGACAGGCGATACAGAGCTTTTCACAAACAAGGACACCACAAACAAATAGATTGATATTTTTATATTTTCACAGCTTGTCTCGCTTTTTTTCCCCCAACCCTGTTGCCGCCGAACTTCATGTGCTAAAAAGGTTAATAACAGAGGACGCTGTAGCTGGTACACAAACAGAGTACTGGGAGAAACTTCAGCAAAGATAAGCTGCTGCTTTGTATTTTGACATGCCGTTTTTCAGGCTGTTCTCGCCCCCTAGTGGTGTAACATGGGTACTTCAGTGTTTTAGTTAAAAAATATACATATATATATATTTTCCTGTTCAAAAATAGTCAAAGTCCTGTAAAAACTTAGTAAAATGAGTTTTAGGACCACACATCAAACAGACAGAATCATTTTTTTAAATGTTTATAGTTAGAAAAATCTGTATTAACATGTTTGGTAGCATGTAGCTAACTATCGCTGCTGTTGTTTTTGTTCTTGACTACTTTGTAAAACATATTTTTGAGGATAGAAAAGTTGGAGAAAACTTTTGTTTCTTTCTTATAATGATAAATTTGTAGCTTTAAACTAGCATGCTACAAGCTAGTAGGCATTAGCCCGGTGTAGAGGATAGTATTTTCTCTAAAACGACATTAAAGGCTTTACTTTGAATTCTGGTTTTCATTCATTTATTCAACGTTGTTTTACTTTTTGAGGACTCAGAGCCAGCTGGAGAAGGCCCTTCTAGCCTTTGGACAGGATTTTTCCAAGCTGCGGTTGAGCATTTACTTCAATATTTCTATTTCTGTGGCCACTGTAGTTTTCTGGGGTAGGTGGAAGTGGAGTTATTTAGTTGCAGTTTGTAATGTATGCCACATTACGTCACTGTTGTCTCCCATTCTTGTTCCTTTTTTGGTTTGTCCAATTGCTTCAGCCTGGAATGTAACTTGGAACAGAAACATTGATAGGAATTATGCTATATAAATCCTTTCAGCAACATTTTGACATTCATTTTAAACTATCTGGGGACACCTACAGATAATTGTAACACAAAGGGGCCAAAATTAAAAGCTTGGTCCAAACCAAGGACTAATTTTGTTCAATAATTATTTAAAAAATACATAAATTAACCCTGGTTTTAGATGTAATATGTCAAATCATTTATATAGAAATATCAACTACAGTTTTCTGGTTACATACTATATAGAATTTAGAGCAATTTTTCTCTATAAAACAGCTAAAAAGCCATCAACTGAACTTGAAACAAGAAGAAAATACTAAAAAGGACATTATACATCGAAGCAAAATTGCTCAGATATCGTTTCATGTCAGCAAGTTTATCAACAAGAGTTTCCTCTGTCCCATTTGATGCTCTTTGTTGCCTGACACGTGGCAACACGTCCAAATCTCAACGATTATTGAGAAATTCAAATTGAAATGTTTTTCTTTCATGACTTCAAAGTAACGGGAAGACGTCACCAAATAGGCTCGGTTTTCTTTAAGCAAAATGAGAACCGGATTTGTCCCAAACTGGAGGGAGAGAGCAAACAAAATCTAAATGTTATCTCGGGGGGGACCGAATAAAATGATACCATGGGCCAGATCTGGCCCGCGGGCCTTGCGTTTGACTAATCACACTTGATTTATTCCCTGAAGATTCATCTCCTAAGCAGACAGTTGTCATTTTAACATTCAAATATCAGTTACTTGAAGTTATTTTTTTTAGCTTAAATGCATGAATGTACCTAAAAACCGACTTATTATTATTACTTATTATTTGAACTGAAATCTTTGTTGCCTTATTTATGTAGTTTTAGTCGTGGCAGACATGTTTAAGTTGAGTTCTTTGCAGTTCTTTCCAGATGGAGGACAGACTACGGGGGTCCATTTTGCCGCTGGCTGTTCAAAAACAGCTTGGTGTCTTTAAGCTACTACATTTAGGACTTCCAGCAATGCATGTGTGCATTATTTTAAAAAAAAAGAAAAAAATTGACATGTTTTTAAGGTATTTCTTCAGATGAGCAATGTTGGGATTTAGTGCCATCTAGAGTTGAAATTTGAGAATGCAACTAAATGGTAATAATGCCTTTCCAAGCCAGCTGACGTGGCTGTTTAGAACACACAGACAGTTCTTTTTTAAGAGTCAGCGTTTGCTAAAATGAACTGGTCCACCGTGGGAACGTGTCGGCATGAGAGAAACGCGTTCTATTTAACCGATGTTAAGACGGCGCCGCCGCTGTTTAGGAATTCATTTTAGATCGTTTTCCCTCCGCCTCCGCGGACAGAATGCGCTCGATAATGCCGAACGGAGTTGAGAAAAAACAAAACGTGCGGCTCACCTTCAAAATATCAGGCGGAAAGAAGGAGTTCATGGAGCCGACGTGGAAACTGTTAGATTTAAATTGAGTGCGAACGCAAAGTCAAACAAAGCCGCTCCGCTGGAGGCGTGCCGCGCCGAACAAGGGGAGCACTTGAGGAGACGGTTTTAAATTAACTGACCTTTTAAAAAGGCATCGCTAATCTAGTCACATGAAACAGCAATTTATGAGGGGAGGGGGTTGGGGGGGGGTGTTCATTTACTAGCAATGAGCATCTATCAATCTTGGTGACAGAGGAGTACACCAAGGGAGAGGAAACGGGAGGAATTAAGGGAGGGAGGACGATGCCGGAGATGGAGTGTGTGTGCGCTGAACTACGGCCCCCCCCCCACCACCACCCCCGCCTTGATAAGGAGGGAGGGAGGGAGGCGAGGGGCACAGAGGGAGCCGGAAACAGACGAGAGAAGCGCTTGAAATTAGAACACCATAACAAATATTGTTTCCTTTAAAAAAAGAAAAGAAAAGAAAGAGCGCGAACGGTATATCAATCACAAGCGGACGGGGGCCTCGTTTAAAGCCGGAAAGGATGAAAGGATGACCTCCATGACCTCCGAGTGTCCCCCCTCCCCGAACTGACCCGACGAAGCCATTCGTGTTCGCCTCCAGGTAATTAGTTGAGTAAAGACAAAAAAAAAGAGAAAATCTACAAAACGCACGGGCAACTCTCCACACGCCGGATGTAGCAGG
>NC_051450.1:8818867-8823359 GCF_001649575.2 Kryptolebias marmoratus | reverse complement strand
GGGGGTGAGTGGGGGAGATGACGGGTCTGGCCTGGTAACCAACCCCGTAATTGTATTTTGACTTGGCGGCAAGCGAAGTCAAATCTGAAGAGGAGCGCCAGAGTGTCGATCGGGGCCTGTGAAGCCTTGCTTTTCGAGGGCTTAAAAGCGCGACGAGAATTAAAACAAAACAAAAACAAAAAAAGACTAAGTTTTTATTTTTTTTTGGGGGGGGGGCTCTCGACTGAAACATCCTGTGCGATGACTGACACGGGTGGAGGGTGCTTTTTTTTTTGTTTTTTCCCCCCTGGGCCTGGTGCCTGCCCTCTGGGCTAACACTTCAAAAAGACGAGCGTCCTGTATGTGGCAGCCAACCGGCTGGTCGGGAAACGGCGCTCTGCCAGCGGCGCTGCGTACGGTACGGCCAAGGCTTCGGGTCGACAAACCGAGAGGCTGAAAGTGGGAGGAAATGCGTGCAAATGCAAGAAAAAGAAAAAAAAAAAAAAAAAAAACTTGATCCAGACCTTGTTTCTTTACGTTCCGCTTCCACCGAGCCCGACTTTGGTGTGATCCTTTAAAGTGATCCGGATCAATAGTTTTGTTTCAGGCTCTCTGAAGGCCTTTGGCTGCTTTCTCACTCGTTTTCATTCCAGTACCTGATCATTTTCAGTACTCTTTTTATTTTAAGCAACTTAACTCTGACCTACGAATCAATCGGGCAGAAAAAGGCACCGAAACTCAACAGAAGAACCAGAACAGGAAAGTGAAACCCTTTGAATTGGATCATTAAGCTCTTTGTTACCATTATCTAGTTTGTATCCATTTCTTTAGTTGAATCTATAACAAATGTAGTATTTTAGCACCAACAAGGTGATTCCTAAGGAGTTATTACAAAGTTGATGTTCAGTAGAAGATCGACTGAAAGGTGAGGAGGGTCCCAGGTCCTGATTCGGGTCTTTGATGGATTTTTCCCCCCCGTTTCTTAAACGAATGACCTTCAGATTCTGTTCCATATGCTGGAAAGAGGTTTTTATCTACATGACACTAGAGATGGACACAACAAAGTGTTTGAAAAGCAGAGAAAGAAGAAAGAAGATTTAGGACCATCGCTCGTTTCACGTTTTGGGACTCGTTCATAAAACCGAGGCTTTGGGCACAGAGACGTGCTCTGCTGCTAGTTCTGCTAGCCTGGCGTTCCTCACATGGCTCCATTTTTACCTGCTCAACGGACAAACGTGGAGCTGGAGGCACCGGCTGCGTTAGCGAAGCTGAACTTACCCCATGACCATCGTTTCCACTTCATTATCCTTTCAAAATAAAATACAACCAGACGCTGGGACAGCAATAGTTCTTATAACTTGTCCATTTTAACTAAAATAGGAATATCTGGAAATCCCTACCTGTCTATCCTCCTTTTGTCCTCTTTCTTCTTATTTATCTGGTTTTTTCACAACCAATCAAATGATTTGGAGCACAAGGATTTAGTCCAAATTAAAGAGTCTTAAAACCTTCAGACTGGATCAGACGGATCAGCATATGCCTGTTTTTCACATTCAAACAACATAAAACTCCTCCCTAACACTATTACACTCACACAAATTAAAAGTTCTGTCATTTCTCGAACAATCGTAGTTATTCCGACGACCTAAAAATCCCACATAGCTTCTGTTCGTCCCTAGTTTTCTCGCGACAAAAGCTTTTCAAACTTGAATTCTTCCTTAAACTCAACATAAAGAACAAAAAGCAAACATCTCGGGAGGAAATTCACTCCACTTCTGTACACGACCGATCCTTAAGTCTCTGCTTGACGGTCCCTTTTAAAGGCCACAATACACTGTTTTAATAAAAACAAGTCTCAGAGACCCATTTTAAAATATTACCCCCCAAAAAAAGGAGAACTTTCGGCTGCTCGGAAAGGACAGAGTGGAGAAATCCCGGCTGGTTGGTTTAAAACTATTGCACTTTTTGTGTTGCTGAACTCACATTTTTCGAGGGCATCCATCGCCGCTCCCATTTCTGCCTGTTGAATGCTGGATTAGAAGGGGAGACGGAGACAGAGAGAGACAAAAAAAGAAAGAACGAAAGAAGGGGTTTTAGCGTATTCAAAGTGTTGAAATTCAGTCAAAAAACATAAATGAAAAGAAAAAGGAGGATTAGGAAAAGTGCATTATATTTACTATTAATGCGCCCCGTTTGCCTGACAATTGTGGGTAACGTTTAAAAAAGCCCGGAGGTGCGCGATGAGGCGGCTCGGAGCTTAAATCGTGGAAATGCGAAAACGGGAAGCTGTCAGGGATCTCGCGAAAGGGACAAACTTATCGCCGGCTCGGAGGTGGGGGGTAGTTCGTGGAGGGGATTTCCTCACGATGAGATGTTTGTTGGATTTACGTTTCATTTCTCGCAGGCTCAGCTGCGGCTTTATCGTATACACCCCCCTCTGGCTCGAAGGAAGAAACAAACAAACAAACAAACAAACAAACAAAAAAGAAACAGGCCATCGTGTAAGGAGTCTGTCGTCTTCGTGGGTACAGCGTGTGACGACACGAGATGTGCGGCCAAACGCTTCAGAATCCACATCCGGCCTTTTGTGTCCGCGGAGCCAGTTTTGTTTGGGCAAATAACAATAAGCGCGGCGGACATCTTGAATTAGGGCGACTCCGAAAGTTAGGAGCCTTTCGGTCCTATGGAGAAGTCGCAAAGTCGGCTCTCGTGCACGTGGTTGCGTGACGAAAATCGCGCCATTTTTGTTCCTGAAGCAGCTTCGCCCGCTCCTTCGTGACACGAGGAGCTTTTTTTCCCCTCACTGGTTTGCGCCACGTGTCGTGCGACTGGCCAGAAGCGGTTGTGGGCGTGTTTATGACCTTTATTGGCGCCATTTTGCTTCTACAGAAGCAGCTGGAGGCTGTTGGAAAATCCAGTCGTCTTTCCAGCTGCTCCAACAAAACTTACAAAACGACAAGCTCAAAAACACACAGGCGGCTCTTCGTGGGTGTGGCGGCCGGGAGGAAGTGCGCCTCGGCCTTCGTTCGCTCGTTATCGTGCGTCGTCAAATTTCCAATCGCCGAACGGCGGTTTAATAAACACGTCTGTGCAAGGACAGGAGAGCTGAGAAGCTGTAGGAGCTTCCTGGGAGTTCTGAAAGGTGTGTGACAACGAATGGCTCCAACCACGTGACCGCGAACCGACTTCCTGTCATAAATCTATGTCCGATGATTGCTTTCTGAGAGTTTCATTGAAGGAGGTCGATGCTGAAAGTCAGCACAACGCGTGGCGCTCCCAATATGTGCCGCGTGTGACCCTCAGCTGCTCCCGACCTGAGTTTCAGCTCCATATCTGTCAAACAGACCAAGCTGCGGCCTTTTCTGCGTTTCCCACGGCGAACGACCACGGACAGGTCCTTCACCTTCGGGGCAATAACTTCCCGCCAGGATCGCAGCTGCGGCGTCGCCTCGGTGAGCGACCGCTTTCATAACCGAACTGATGTCAAATCAATGAAGGATCGATTCATTTTCATTCCGCATCATGTCTCTCCCAATAGAACGGAGCTTAATCGGTATGATAAACACCATCAATAAAGTGGAGCCATTATCCTCGTCTCGTTGGGTCTCATTAGGCTCCGCCGTCTTACTCACCTCGGGCCTTTGCCGCAGCCGATTCGCTCCCCTTTGAAGTACACGGCGACCGTGTACGTGCGGGCGTGCGAGGGCCCCACCGTCTGCAAGGTCCTGCGGATTCAAACAGAGAGCGCAGAATTGGAAAAGAAAATCAAATTCAATAAAATAAACGCCTCGAAAGGTGTGGGTTGGGGGGGAGAGGGGGGACTCAGGGACGTTCGGGGGGGAATAACGAGAGCGAAGGAGGTTAAAACGAGTCCTCCATTGGCAGAAAATATAAGCAAAAAAAAAGGGCGAAGGGCAGCACTTTGATTTGCTACGTTTTGCGAGCGAGCGTCTGAGGGACGCGTAAACAACTTTTAAAGCCCCCCCCCGTACTCATCTTCAGATACACAAAGCTGCGCTTGGTTAAATAAACAAAAATAAATAAATATATAAAAGTGACATGTTGGGAGGGGAACTTAAAAAATAAACGAATGTCAACGGAGAGGCTCACGAGTCGCCGGCGCACCGGAAGGGTAAACGAGTGGAATGACACCCGAAGACGGGGGACGGAGACGTCTCTAAGGGACGGCGGGAGGGCGTCTAATCCCGCGCTGCTAATTAACAGATGTACCTCGTTTAAAAAGGAAAGAGGAAAAAAAAAAAAGAAAAAAAAAAGCAAGCTGTCAACGTTGTTCCATTCCTGCAGGGACTCAGTTGTTTGAAATGCTAACATTAGCGTAAACATGGCGGCTCCGAGCTGCGACACAACTAAATTATTCACAGACAATTTACTTATTTCATGAGAGGAATCCATTTTTAATGCCGTGTGGTCACTTGTGACGCTTTATCAATAATGCAGCCCCCCCCCCTCGTATGCCCTTTCTCACTTACAAATGAGGGAGCACGAGTAAATA
>NC_051450.1:8815165-8818019 GCF_001649575.2 Kryptolebias marmoratus | reverse complement strand
GCAACACGTGGAGGCGTTCCTCTGCTACAGAACAAACTGGCCAGTGTGAACGCGATGCATTCTTTATAGAGCCGAGCCGAGCCGAGTACAGTAGAGCTGGACTTCTGAAGAAGAGCCGGTGTAAAAGGGGCATCAGTCGGCCTCTGACTCGCTCTTGTCTCGCTCGGGGGTTTCGCCGCCCTTATCGCTTGTAAACAAATTCAGATGGACCTCGGAGAACGCCCGATGGGTCCGACGCCAACATGAAGCGCTGTAAAACTTGCACGATCCCGACTTATCGACTCAACGGGAGGGGTCAATGAGGAACTTGAGAATATCGGCCGCCATCGAAGTATTCGGCGACGGGGAGCAGCTCGAGTGGTAACTACACTCCAGGGCGTAGCAAAAGCTGCCCGTTTCTCCGCGGCGTCGCTTTTTCTTCCCCGTACGCCCCGTGGATGCGCCGCTTTGAGCCCCCCCCCCCCCGAGCTCTGTTTTTTTCCCGTAACACATCCTCGGGGTCAGCAGCGTTGACAGCAGACGCGGTATAACTATATGTACGTACGCACGTGTATCTGCTTTTAATGGGCGGAAAGAAAGAAAAAAAAAAAAAACATGGAGACAGGAGAAGATGTTCAAATAAATAAGAAGGGCCTGGAGAGAGAGCTGGATTGTGGGACATCACTGTGAACAGAAATGATCTGTTTCAAATTGCCTTTGTGCCTCTGACTGACCTCCTTTTTAAGAAAAGGTTGTTTGGACGTTTCCACGGCAACAAGGAGCGCCGCTTCATGGCAGCTCTCTAAAGTGAGCTACCAAACGACACTCGCTCCTTGACCTCTTGTCAAACACGAGGTCTCGGCAGGGGTGTTTATTTATCACAATGGCGGCGACCTTTACGCGGTCATTCCGAGCATTTAGGGTCCTGTGACAGAGAAGGGTCTTATAAAAAAAAAAAGCTAGCATCATGTATTTTTATGGCTTTATAGATGCTATTGCCTTCTGATTTTTTCATTAAAAAATGAGGTTATTCTGTTGATGGGGGAACACATATGGTTAGATGACACAAATTTTTGAAATTTTTTACAGAATTTAACGTAACAAAGCCTGAGCCGACGTTAAGCTCCTGGAATGGCGTTCCCCAAAGCCTAGACCTCGGCCCCGGTTTGAGGAAGATGAATACAAACTGGGTTAGCCTGATTTAGCCAATCAGAATCCAGTTTTTGTGTCAAAGTTTCAACCATTGAAGAATTAGCAGATGCTCATTAAAGCTAGAAGACCAGTTTACCCGCTCCTTTTATTTTACACTCTCTTAAACATGTTTCATTGATAAATGCTAATCAAAACTAGCTTTAGAACAGCTTTTTTATTGCTTTGAATGGTTTCATGGTATTTTCAGGTATTTCATATATTTATGATTGAACTCAAATCCATTCTGTGTAAAGCTGGATTTCCACCATCCCTCCTTTTTTCTAAAATTAAAACAGCGAAAGTCTTTTTCGAACCATTTATTTCATTTTATAATCCAACTCTTAGCGTTTGTGGTTTAAACCTTGGGCTGATGGTTTTGTACAGCAGTTAGGTGCTGCTGATGTGAAACTTTACATTGGCGGTTGCCTCAAACGGCGAGTATCAGAGCGCCCCCCACGTCTCTTCGGAGCTCTTACTTGTACAGCGGGATATCGGGCTCCTTGCCCTCTGTTCTCAGGGTCAAACAGCACTGCTGCAGCTGAGATTTGGGGTCGTTCCAGTCCTGGTTCAAAATGAACTCCTGCAATACACAAAACACATTTTTTGTTTTTGTTTGTTTTTCTTTAAAAATCGCCCCCTCTCTTTTTTCTTATCAAACCCGCCCCATTCTTTCGAAGAAATCGGACACGAGAAATAAAAATCAGCTGTTACAACCCGTCTGCTTCAGCCGCTTTTGCTTTTATTTCATTTTTTTGCCTTCCCCTCCCTTTTTTTTTTTAACACTCTCTTTTTCGGAATCACTTATTTGGTCACTCTCAGACTTGGTCTCCCATCTGTGTCTTCGCGGTGAGTACAAATCACAGGCTACTTAAGACAAAAGCCAATCCCGGGCCGGAAATAAAGAGCGTCTGGGAGTCTCCCAGGTGTGTAGCCCTGATACATTTCTCTTATCCAAGGGGGACTTCTAAAAGCCCTTCCATTAACAGGGAAGCAGTCTTGTCATAAAAAGGCAGACTTTGAATCCAGAACTGTCTGCTCCTATTAATTTTCTACAAAGAGTGCTTCTGCCGCTCGCGCTCCCCCCGCCTTGCTTTCGCTTTACTGCCTCCGAACTCTCCATCTCTACTTTCCTTTTTTGTTCCCTCCATCCCACTTTCGCCGTCTCCGAGGGAAGGGGAGGAGGAGGAGGAGAGCGGGCCTTCCGCAACTCCTTCAGCACCGAAGCGGAGGAATTCGGATGTTTCGAGAAGAGCCGCCGCCGCCATCGCGCGGAGATGTGCGAAGCCCAAACATAAGGAGAGGGGGAGCGTTCGTGCACCCGGTTTTCGCCTCTCTATTTCCATCTAAATTGGACGAAGCGGCGCAGTGTCTCGAACGCCGTCTTTCCAGAAGGCCGTGTGAGGAGACGTGCCGGCCCGCTTCGCAACTTTTCTCTTGGAAGTGGAAATGAGGGGCTCTCTGGCGGCGGCCATGACGCAAAAGCTCAGCTCCTCCAGAGCTGAGGGTCCTCCCCGGAGAGGCGCACCAAGACAGCAATTAGCACGGCGTGTCGGACCGCCGCAGCGAACTTCACAAGGAGAGGTTCCTCTCTGCGTGGCTACGCGCGGGGGGGAAACAGCCATCTTGGGTGTTTTCTCTCTAAATTTGGACGCTCGAGGATTTAAAAAAAAAAAAAAAAAAAAAA
>NC_051450.1:8805963-8814954 GCF_001649575.2 Kryptolebias marmoratus | reverse complement strand
CCCCCCCCCCCCCCCGCCGCCGCCGCCGATGCATGCATCCCTGCGCCGCTGCCATTAAAGACGACTAAAATAGCAGCCCGGGCCGCCATTATGAGAGGCATTCAGGAGCCAAGCACCACTTCAGGCCCCGCATCGATTAGGGCTCGGCCATTAGCTCCCGTCCTCATCATCTCCTCAGGTGCCCCCTGCTCGGCAGCTCATCGATCAGGCGCGGGCGGCGCGGACGGCTATCAATAGGAGCTCACCTTCAGCCGAGGGAAAAAGCAGACGTTCATGAAGGTGTGAACGTACTCCAGGTCTTTGTCGATGTAGAGAGCGGCGATGAAAGCTGCGAACGACAAAAGAAGGGCACTTATTTATGAAGGTGCGGGGAGAAGCGACACAAAAAAAAAAGAGATCGAGCACGATTAGGCGCTTGTTCGGAACTTTCTCCGCTGCTGACGGTGAAAACCGGAGGGCAGGCGACGACGGTGGCTTTCCACAGTGAGAGTTTTCCCAAAAAACGGCCTTTTTATTTATTTATTTTTTTAATCTGACGGGAAATGGACCCGGCGAGGGCCACACAGAGTTCAGAGATACATTCACGCCGTCTCGAAGATAAAACTGTACGTCAAGCTGCAGCCTAAGTGAGCTGGGAAAAAATAAAAATAAAAGATCTGAAATGTAAGCAGAAGGTTGCTGGGGGTCATTTTCATCTCTCGCCCCCCCCTTTTTGTTTTCCCGCCATTAGCCGCCGCCACGTTCGCTCATCTCCGTGACTTAAGACGGCGGGACGCGAGCGGGGAATAGTAGGTAATATTCTCGGGAGGCCAGCGAGGGCCTGCTGTAGCCGCGGGGCACGGCGCTTCATATACGGAGGAGCTGCGCTCATTTCCAGCGCTGCCCCCCCTCTTCGTCCTCAGCCGGTGTCGTCGACTCTGCTCCGGGGCCCGAGCTCAGAGGAACGATTTGAAAGGCAAATGAAATGAAGCTCCGCGTTGTTTTGGGATTCGTGCGTCAAGTTCGGTCGGCTGAAAGCTAACCAGGAGGACATTGGTCTCGTTTCTCTCTTTTTTTTTTTAATTTTTACTTGTTTTTCCACATTTTGCCTCCTTATTCTACCATTCCGTGGATCTACATTGGTCTATAAGCAACATATCTCATGAACCACTCGACAGCTTGTAATAAGACTCTTAGATGGATGCAGACGTGCAACCGATTCACTTTGGAGTCCGCCCAAGTCAAAATGGCACCACAGCTGAATGACCTTGAGCTAAAGCTTGATGTGGTAGTAGCTGAGCGTACTCTCAGCACGAGATCTGGCTGAGATCAGGCATAAGTAATAATGAGCTCAGGCATAAGTAACTGAACGGGTTCTACCATATCTTAAAGGTAAAACCCACTATTTTTCCTGAATATTCAACTGTTAAAGTCAAATCTTGACAAATAATGTTCAATTGCTGATAAATCGTAGGGGATTGTTGGGTACTGATCTTTCTGTTCTCACAAAGTGCAATATTTGATTTAAATCTCAGCCAGAAATGGGCCCTGATGGTGAGTAGTACTGTAAAACGGGTTTATTGTTTCTTTTTTTTAAAAAGTGATTTCCTTTTATTTTACTGGCCACAGCCCCGCGAGCGGGAGAAGGCTCCGAAACTGACAGCAATGAGTCTGGGACCGAAACAAGGAAAGATTGATCGATTTCACCTGTCTGAGAGGCAGCTGGCAGCTCGCTCCACGTCCCGCTGTGTGGCCCCGTCAAATATAATATAGTAGCCTAATGATCCCAGAAACTTGTGATTATCAGAACCTGTGGTCCAATATGGCCTGCGGGCCTCGCTTTAATGTCCCTTAATGGTGCAGCCTGCAAAGTTATCACCTGGGAGGTATTAGTGGTCGCCGCGTGCAAGTCTAGCTCAGAGTTTAAAGACATTGATGTTAAACACGCTACGACTGGCAAAAGGAAGGGATTGAAGCATCTTGATTTGGTAAATGTGTCCCAAAAAAGCCTTTAAATGCGCCATTTTTGGTACGAGTTATCGTCGGCCAATGTTATTAAGCTGCCTGGTTTTAGTGTGATGGGTTCCTTAATATAAAGGGAAGCATTTTACCTTTTACTTATTTATCTGTAAGTTCATAACGAGGTAAAACTGAACCCCTGCCTCTGAAATTCAAGTGTCCCCCTGGACCAAAAAGTAAAAAAAAAAAGATAGAGGCTAAAATCCTAGCCCAGGACGCCGCTTCGAGAAGGACTAGGTAACCAATGGGAGCTGATTCCTGTCACTTAAACAGTTGTGACGCGTTTTATTTTCTAGTATTTGATACCTTGTTCGCAAACTTTAGTATTTTCTTGGTTAAAAACATTTTAGACAATTGGAATGGTTAAAAATGCAAGCATGAGAGTATGCCGTTTGTAGAGAGACATAGCTCTGCGACTTCACCAATTTTTATTTGACAAAAAAAAGAACTGGGACAACCTACACCTTAAGGTAGTGTTTCCCTGGGCTGTGACTGCCGACGACTGAGTCTCCAAACTCTCTTGTGACGGTCTCAATTCCTCAATATACCCGACAACCTTTCTCTCAAAACAATCAGAGTCGTCACGAGTGTCTTGAACCCGTCTCTGTTTTGTCACAGGCGTCCCCAAAATGTCTCAAGAGCGCAAGAGCTGGCTTTGGACACCAGCAAAGAGAGCTCCCCTTCGACAGAAAACCACATAGATGATAAATAATCGTTATCAAAAAACTGGTCCACACTGGTTTGGAGTGATGCTGTCGGGAACTTGAGCCCTACATTTCACAACGGGACATCCGTCCAACTTTCTTGTCCTTCACGAAGCTGTAGAAGGACTCAGCTGTTGGAATTTTTTGGTTGGTTTACAACAAACTGAACCATTTCACGTCCACGCTGTCTGTGTTTGGTATTTCCTGCCTTGTTGGTGTTCCTGTGTTTGGCTCTCGATACGGCACACTTCTGAGCGATCACGAAAAATACCAAAGAGACCAGATTGATTTTTTTTGATCTTTGATTGTCAATTTTGAATTAGTTAAATTAATTTTTTGTCTTTTATGACTTTCTTTTGATTTATGTTACCATCAAAAACACTTCATTTCCCTTTGAAATCCTAAACGTCGGCAGCTGCTGAGGTATAAGGTATGGGCAGAGGTGAGTAATGAAATAATGTGCGCGGCCTACAGTATAGTTTTACCAGCCATGCAAGTAACCACGCAGCTTGCTGGGCACTTGGTCACAAATACTCAGAATCCAGTGAGGTTGGAACTGAAAACTTGAATATTTTCTTGTAGTACTGAGTCAAGTTTGAGGTACCAACTAGTCTCCAACAGTTGCAGCCCAACGAGATACTACATTTTAGCACGACTGCAGCAAATATAAAGGAAAGAGGTATCTTAAAATGCATCTAAAGTGTTTCTTTTATAATCATGAGCTCCTCATTGGAGATCTGTATAAGATGATTTTGAAAATGACAGCTGGCCTCAAAGGGTTTCAAACGATTTCAGACATATTAGTTTTTACACGAGTTATGAAAAAAATGTGAAAAATGTCACTTTTCCCATTTTCTCAGTCTAAAACTACGGAATATCTAAGGGTGTACTTTTTATGCTTTTAGTAGAGCTGAACTGAACCTTAGTTTGTCTTAAATCCTACTATTATTCTCACTATTCCTAAATTTTAGTCAGTTCAAATGCTTTATCAGTGCTTAAATGTCGAGAAAACGTCTAATTTTAGAAATCTTTGGTCCGATCCGAGCTTCTAAAGAAAACTAACTGGACCCAATCTTGTTCATGTTCACCAGCTTACAGCAGTACCCATATTTCAGAGATATTTTGTTTCATTTTTGGAAATCTATGACTGTGACATTCAGTTTCCTCTAATTTACAAAAGCCCCGGAAGGCCAAAAGTCTCAACTCAACCAGAAACTGACTCTTTCTCTCTCGAGCAGCCAAATCTGACGTCTGTAGTCTCATTCGACTTCGTTGACGGTTCTGTAGATTTGAAAATATGTGTTTGAGTGCAGGAAAAGCGCAAGCTTATTATTAGGTAATTAACTAAAGGAGATGTGGCAGCTGGGGCTGGTGGAAGAGTAAAAAAACATCAATGGATACTTCAGTCATGTTAAACACATAAGAAGCATTTTTCAGTCTCTTCAGGAGAGAAGTGACTGCGTTTGACATGGAACACAAAGAGAACAAAGACTCCAAAAACGTGCTGTCAGCTTAGACTGCTTTCGTGAAAGACGGGGGAAAATAAAAAAAGGTCTGAGGACTGTCTTGTGATTCATCTTTGTGCGACTGTAAGCGGGTCGAAAGGTTAATGCGTTACGTACACTCCAACAAGTCAGCCAGGGTCTTGGTCCGCAGCGCTACGGGCCGCTTGGTTTTGTCGTTGGTTATGGCGAACTCCTGCATGCCCAGCTCCTCGGCCACTTTGGCTTGAGTTCGATTGTTCACCAACGAGCTGCGGAGAAGCTGCGGAACACACACACACACACAAAAAAAAAAAAAAAAATTAAGACACTATTTTTACGTCCTGTCGGTACAGGAAGGTGAACGTGTCTCGAATGGAAGAAATAAATACAAGTTTGAAAAAAATAAAAATAAATAAATAAAAAGGGGAAAATGGAATGAGGAATAATTCATCAAAGCTGGAAAGAAAAAAAAAATGTTTCAGGGAGGTTTCACATGAGTTTGTTAAATATTACATGTTGACTCGGAGCTGAGCGGATGACAACATGTTCGACTTGTTCGGGTACATTTAAGGCTCTAAAAGGAAAACACAGACATGGTAAATATAGCTGCACGACGCAAGGAAAGGAGCAAATGGAACGCAACAAGACCGTCTGAAGCCGTCTTGCTGTGATGTGCCCTCTTTTTGCGGTACGCACGCAACCGTGACTTAAGTCACACAAACACTAGTTGAATAGGCAATTTTTCTTTTCCTCTCAATCTGAAATCCATTTCAGATGTGGCCCATGTTGACTCCCGGGCATTGCTAGAGCTTCCAGTCTCTATGGAAGCTTTTATTCAAATGACGTCAGAGCTTCAGAGAAGGAAGAAAGAGCTGCAAATAAATATCCACTTGGAGAGGGTTCTTGTTCTTGTTCTAGACCACACGTGTCAAACTCAAGGCCCACGGGCCAGATCCGGCCCTCTGTAACATTTCATCCGGCCCCCAAGATAACTTTTAAATTTCATTCAGTCCGGCCCTCTAGTCTTGGATTCTTATTTTGCTTTAAAAAACTGAGCCTAATTAGTGAAGTTTTCTCTTGACGGTGACTTAGAAGCCAACAATATATAGTTTTAATTTCTGTATGATCAGGTTTTTGTTGATGGCTTTTTTAAAAAAAATCTGTTTTAATGTAAAAAAAATAATTTAAAGTGAGGTGTAAGAAATGACTGCTAATGATGTGCTTTTTGAAGTTTGATCTATTTGTCTGTGTTCATTAAAGTCTAAATTCTGTATAATCTGTAACTGGGAAAAGGTAATTGATATTTCTATATGAATGATTTGATATAATACATCTAAAACCAAGGTTAATTTATGTATTTTTTAATAAATATTGATCGTGATTGGCCCTTGGCTAGGACCAAATTTTTAATTTCGGCCCCCTTGCGTCACTGAGTTTGACACCCCTGGTCTAAACCATCTCAGTCTCCCTGGTCTTCACTGGCACAAAGGTAGCAAAACAGAAAAACAGAAGAAGAAAAAAAAAAAAGACAATGAAGTAATGTAGAAAGAGGAACAGGTTCTACGGGAGTCACAGTAAGCATTGACCATGGTGGGTCCAGTTAGCTCTAAAACAATCAGAACGCACATTAATCGAAAGAGAAACTCACTGTGTTGCATCCTGGTAATCATGAAATGGACATTTTTATTGTGAAGGACTCTGATTATCTGATTACATTTTTTTTTTAGCTTGGGGAAAAAAATAAAACAAAAAAAAAGCTGAATAATTTCACAGATGGCTGTTTAATCATCTTTAATCAGCCAGAAGCGGAAGCAGACTTTTTTTATACCCCGAGACATCCAGGTTAATAACTCTGCTACTTGTGTGTGTGTGTGTGTCTGTGTGTCTGTGTGTGTGTGTGTGTGTGTGTGTGTGTGTGTGTGTGGGGGGGGGGGGTCATGTCAGTTTAGTAGAATGTCCTACATATTGGCTCAGGATGGATTGTGTTCAGACTGTCAAATGTATGTAGATGTATCAAGACCACCTGATTTTCAGAACCTCATCAAACTCAACATATTTTGATACAATTAGATTGATCGATTGGAGTTTTTAAAATCAGTCTGCTGGTTACTAATTCATTGTCAAAAACTGACCATCAGAATGGGTCTAAAATAATACAGTTCTTAAACAGGCAGCAATAGGAAGTCCTGTGTTTAACTTCCTGGAGCTTTCCTGCTCACATTGTGCTGAAGCTGAGGAATCGCTCTGATTGGCTGTAAATTTTCAGATTATTCCTTCGCGGATAACACATCGCAAAGCAGTTGACCGAGCCAGCTCCCGCTCGGCTCTTTGCCAACTGATATCATAAAACGTTGTATTTCATCTGAGTGGAGAAATGAATGAACGAATTAGCTCGATCAGTTAGCTACAGCGCTAACGTGCGTCGTTTATTTAAACAGATTAAGAACAAACGGAGGATGAGAGGGTTGTGAGTGGGCAGGTGGTCTTCCTAGTAGATGGAAGAAGTTCAGACCACCTCTGGTGGCCTTTGGAGGTGGTTTGGACCACTTCCTAAGATGGCTGTTATCCATAAGCAATAAAGACAGATGTAAGTGCCAGTTGTGAGCTGGAACTATGACTGATGTCAAAGCTTAGAACAGGTGTGGGCAATCCTGGTCCTCTAGGGCCACTATCCTGCATGTTTTACTTGTTTCTCTGCTCCAACACCTGATTTGAATCAATGGGTGATTAACCATCTTCTACAGAACATGAAGACGTAATTTAACCACTGAATCAGGTGTGTCGGAGCAGGAAACAAGTAAAATATGCAGGATAGTGGCCCTCGAGGACCAAGATTGCCCACCCCTAGCTTAGAAGGTACCAACTACTGATAACCATCCGACAGAAGATCAGTTCGAACTGGTGAAACTATCCCTACAAGGGTAAATATTTCTCTTGGACACAACTTTATTTCCGCAGACACTTGACAGCTTCCACAAAAGGAGAAGCGCAGACAAAGATGTGTTTGTTATTGAAAACCACAGAACAATTTGGTCTCATGACAATACCCATCTGACAGAGTACAGCAAACACACAGGTGCAGCGTGAAAGGAAGGAGAACAGAGTTTTTGTTTTGTTTTTTTCCTGCGGAAACAAGTGAGAAACAGAGGCGGGCGAGAAGCTGACCGAGACTTGATTCACAGACTGACAGGGAGGAAAAAGATGAAGAAGAAAGTATCATAAAGGGCACAAAAGCTCTAAAATACAGCTGTAACCTCTGGTAACAGACGTAAAGAGCTGAAGTATAAATGGGGAAAAAAAAACTGAAATTGCATGTCCTGCGAAAAATGCAGTGTGAATGATTTAACTAAAAACTGAAACTGTGCTGAAATGTTTTCATCGCTGAAATGTCAATTGAAGTTGACTTTGAACAGTTAAAGTTGTAGCTAGAAGTAGTTCAATGATTGCTGAAAGTTGCTGAAGAGGCTCATACTAGGCAGAAGAAACCCTTAAAACAGCAGAAAAAAAAAAACATGAAAACATCCCAAAAAGCAGAACAGGACCTAAAAACAGAAAAACAAACCCTTAAAACAGCAGAAAAAAAAACATTAAAACAGCTTAAAAAAAACTTAAAATATCTGAACAAAGCCTATATGTTGAACAAGCTCTGCGTGATGTCACACCTGAACGTTCTAAGTTCAATCACCACGGCAACGCAGCACGACAGGAGGGTCGGACCAAAGTTTTTTACCATTTTTAAACTGAGATTATTAAAAAACTATACAAGATATCAAAAAGCTGAATCATACAGTAAGAGTTGAAAGTCTTATGTTTTGTTTAAACCTTAAATGGTGTTTCTAGGTGGAAGTTTGCTGAAGAAGTTAGTTTCCAAACACCAGTAAGAAATCGACAGTTTAAAACGGAATTTCAATGGGGAAAACAAATTGCTGAAAAACCTTAATATTTTAAAAACTTTAAAATATATCAATACCAAAAGTAATAGCTGGAATGGCATTAAAAAGCTGAACGTTTCAATACACGAACGGCTGAAATAGCTCAAAAATTGTGGGATGAGTTAGATGCCGTAAAACGTACGGAACAGTTAAAAGTAACGATTGTGTGAATGTTCTATAAGCATTCACACAAAGAATGTGTGGAGATGGAAAAAATAACCTTGTAAGAGGTTTGGGTGATGACATCTGATTTGAGTGATTTGATCTTACTGTTAAGTGTCCTTCATGGTGGTCAGGGAAGTGGATGAATAGATATTCGGTGGCAACGAGCTGCATGATCGAGTCCCCCAGGAACTCCATCCTCTGATTGTGGCCCCTGCACAGAAGGGCAGAAAACAGGGAAAGAAGGTTACAAAAGCATACAGGAGAGACAGCAAAGGGGATTAAATGAGGGGAACGTCTGGGGTCGTGTGGCATCACTCGCTCTCGATAAATCTACTGGGCTTTCAGAGTTTTAACGAGAGCGGCGGCGGCGGCTGAGGCGCGTTTCATGTGTAGGCCGCTGGGAGCGGCGGCGCTGACAGGGAGTGTGACAACTCGGGGAGGATCTGAACGCAACCTCGAACACAAAAGGTACAAAAACAGAAGCGCTTAACAGGAGAAAAAAAAAAAAAAAAACCACCTGCAGGAGAGCCTGTCAGCAGAAGCAGCGACTGGGGCGCGCAGGTTTCCAGCCCATCTTTTAAAGTTCGCTCTCCGTGAAAAACGCTTGTGGCTACGCTTGTGATTCTGCACCTCAGCTTCTCGTCGGCGCCAAAGCAGGGGGAGTGTGCTGTAACTCTCTGCATGGTGTTAGACAGGGCAGTGAGAGGT
>NC_051450.1:8787878-8805860 GCF_001649575.2 Kryptolebias marmoratus | reverse complement strand
GGGTGGGTGTGTGTGTGGGAGGAGGGGGGGTGCATGCAGGGAGGTATATTCAGCAGCGAAGCACATATCCATCTATAGCTACCAGCTCCTGGCAGGAGTCTGAAGATGACGACGGGGAGGTGGGAGAAGAAGAGGACGTCGGTAACAAAGAGAGGAAAAAAAAGTCTCAGAGTTCACTGGCCAGCTTTTGGCGTCTCTACTTCTTTTTTTCTTTTTTTTTTTTTGAAGCCAAACAAATCTGAGGGGGAAATTTCATCATCAGGACTGCAACAATCAGTCATTCTGACTTTTGATGAATGTCTTTAATTAGATTTCTCTGCTGACTAATTCACTGTTTGTATTATTTCACAACCCCACCCCCCGCCACAAAACTTTAAAAGTGCACAGTTATTACGGAGGGCACAAGACATAAAACGAACTTTCGAAGGTAAGAATTTGGTTTAGGAATCACGGCTGTGAGTCTTGAGTCGCAAATCCGTATTCTAGGTGGCGCACATTATTTTGCACATTGGTGGCCGTCCCCATGTTTGGACCAGTACCGGTCCATGGATCATTTGGTTCTGGTTTGCACATAAATAAAACGTCTTCTTTTTTCCCCCTCACCAAACAACACACACAAAACTTAAAAAGCGCCCATTAAAAACAAAAGATTTCAAAAAACTTTGCCAGAGAACTTCTTCCCTACTTGTCCATGGCACGGTTGTCTCGTATAAAACTGGTCCATGGTACATAAAAGGTTGGGGACCGCTGCATTAGAGAACATTTTAGAAAATGGACCTGAACACTCTTGTGCACACCTTTAATGATCTATAATTTGGAAAACTAAATTGAGATGGGTTTGCGATAACCTTGTTAACTCTGGGACTAATTTGAGAGAAGATTTTCGCTATTTTTTTTATTTCTTTTTATGAACATATTCAAAATTCAAGGGACAAGCAATTCAAGTCTGCAAGCCTCTGTGACTCATGGAAGGAAACTATAAACCCCACAAATGTTTCGAGACTGATCCGGGCCTTTGGAAAAACAGAACTTAACTTCCTGAGACCCGGCTTTTCTGCACATTTTTATTTTATTCTGTTCAACTCAAAAATTTCAACATTTTCTTTTTTGTTACTGTCAATTTTGCATCACAAGGTAGTTTTTTTAAAAAAAAAAGCTATAATTCTGTAGTTATTTGCAAGTGCAAGTAGTGGCAGCTGCAGCTAGCTGTAGCACTTCCTGGGCATTTCCAAAAGGAATCTAATTTTACTTCCATTTGAAAAAATGTGCGATTTAAAACTGACATTAAAAAACAGAGCCTGAATAGCTCAAAATTAAACTAAGGTCGTCAAAAGTGCGATCTGCAACAAGGAATCGATTCCACCTTCTCACAGAATCTCACTTAAAAAGATCTGAACTGTGGTTTTAAAGGACTGATGTTTCTGTGCTGCTTTGTGCCCATCAAAGAAATTTGGGCCGTGGACTAAGAAAAAAAAAAAAAAAAAAAGGTACAATGAGCACAACAACACTGGAGCACACAGTAACAAAAAGGAATCGGGTGTCTCAGAGAGCAGATAAAGGTCGAGGCTGGGGTTCACGATTTCGACCCATTCAGACTCGTATAAAGAACATATTGTCAATTCAACACAAACTGGAGCTTTATTCGAAAACTTTGTTAGTGCTACGTGCTCTCGCGTTGTTGATTAGCTTTTCTCATGCTGTCCTTTTCTATTCAAGTCTGTTTGGACTTGAATAAACTTTTGGGCCATGTTTAATCCTGTTTCCAGATTTCTTGTCGTACTCCAGACCCTCTGGACTTCTGTGAGCTGGACAGAGTGGCATCATTTCTTTGTGCTCTTTTTGGCTGGATCGGCAGCTTCGGTTATTTAGCTTTGGTTTGAAGTTTGATGCTAATCCATGTTGTTAATTAGTCATAAATGCACGACGTTAGGAGTCTATAGGCTCTTTCACGATGCACTTCAAGCTGCCTTTCTGAATAGACCGGGGTGTTTTTTTTTTAGGGAAATTGAAGTCAGCTTTCCAAAGATGTGATAAACTACAGTTAATTTATGTTTTAACAAGGGAAGAACAATCATTTTTCCCACATTGGGCCATAGATGTTTGGATTCTTAATAATAAAGATCCTTATTTAAAAACTCCATTTTGTGTTTCCGCTAATATTTAAGTTTGTTTGATGATCTGAAACAGTTAAATCTGACAAGCATGCAAAGGAATATAAAATCAGTGAGGGGTCAAACACTTTTTCACGCCACAGTATGTGTATATATATATATATATATATATATATATATATATATATATATATATATATATATAAAGCTTTTGTTTATTCTTTCAAACAATCGGGAAAATCCACAGCGATAACCTTTACGAAGGAATCTATATTTAACATTTCTGTCTTGTCAGACAGCTGCTGCTGTGGAGGCTTCACTCTGATTGCCTCCCAAGCCCCTTGTCTTCCAATTTACCGGATGCTCCGGTTACCATTAACAAGCAGCTACATTATTCAGCTCCTCCACCAGTGCCAAATTTCCCTCCTTTTTTTTTGTCACTGGGCAAACAAGTTATATATGTTGACTTGTCTGTTCCAGACAGAGAAAAAAAAAAAAAACCCTCTAAAGTTCAATACGTTTTATCTTTGAGGCGAGAAAGCGTGTTGGAACCACTCGACGGCCCCTCCAGCACCCTCTGGCAGCCTGATTCTGATTGAAAACTAACTGAATACAAGCAAGTTTTAATCTGCAAAGCATGTTAGGCAGTCAGTTGATTATCAAAGTGTTTTCAATCATTTCTCTTTTGATTAATTAATTGGTTAAGCCCACTGTTCACTGATAGAAGACCACTTGCTGTGCAAAAAGAAAGAACGAAAAGGGAGAACTTTAACCCGTTCTGTCTTTTTTTTTGAGAAATCCATTACGAATTCCCAGCCTACGGTGATGTTGATGGGTGCTTGTTCTTCAAAAACTTTGGGAGGGGGAAAGAACAAACTGGAAAAAAAAAATATTTTTTTGAAGATACCCGGGTTTTTAAAACTTCCCCAAAATCAAATTCAAGGTCATTTTTTTTTCACAATTTTAATCACTTTCCATTCAAAAATACTCAAAATGATGTCACTGCCTTATCACATTCAGTTACAAATGTATTTTGGGATATTATTTGTTGCTTTGGCTACAAAACCTTTTAGAGAATGACCCACTAAATAACTGTGGAATAAATTTGCAACTCAAATTATCTTCGGCCAAAACGTACAAACAGGCAAAAAAAACAAAACAAGGATATAATGATAACTTTAACTACTAGATACTACATGTTTTATCTCTTAAAATGGTAAATCTGAAAACATCCTTTCAGCTATAAGTTTTAATTTAAATTTAAGAAATCAACTCAAAGTTGGTGCTTCATGACCCCAAGTGGGGTCGACATTTTTAGGTTTAGTTTAGGTTAGTAGGATTTCATTTGATTACCAAATATACTGCTGGCATCTGCTTTGGGAATTTATTGAAATATTGATATTGCTCCCACAGAGATCTTGCCATTGCAATAAATTGTTGCTATATAGTCCAGACTACCCAACTTTAAGAACCACTGAACTACAGAGAGGTTAAAGGTAAACAAAGCAAAGTTTTAAATGTCTACTTATAATACATATTTATTACAATAACTTAAATTTAGAGCAATCCTTTGTTTAAAGGAAGCCTGTTTTGAACGAAGTCAAAACCATCAAACTCTTTTCTTAATTTTATTTTTATAAAAGACAAAAGGAGAGATTATTGGCTCAAGCTGTTTTAAAACGTCATTAAATATTTAAACGCTTCTCCAGCTTTGAAAGCGTATTAAAACTCGAGCATTATCAAGGATTTCGAGCACCCAGACGAAACTGAAATAACTCGAAATTACTGTTTGACAGATTGTCCAATAAGCACCAGATGAGGGTGTTTTTTCTTTATTTTAAAAAAAAAAACTGCTGACTCAGATCCTGTTTTAGAGTTAAGTCATTAAAACTAATAAAACATTTTGAGTTTTAGGACTGCAGATGAGCTTCAAAAGAAGCGGAAGATCAGTATTACTTTGAAACGGTTCCTTTTTTTTCTTTTTTTACTGTCTTTGACGTCCAGGACGGTGATTCATTAGGGAGAGAAGGCACTACCTGATGACCACATTAAAAATGATCAGAGGGCTTCTTAATGAAAAGGCTCTGCCACAGCTCAGGAGAGCGTGAAGAGCTGAATTCAGGACGAAAGGAGGCTCGAGAGAAATCGCCTCTCGCCTCGGCTGCATATATCCGAGCGCCCGATTTCTTCGAACTCCGCAGCGTGAGGGCTAAAAATGGCGGGGGGAGGGGGGATAAGGCGAGCAGAGTTGGAGCGAAAAAAAGGTGTAGTGGGCTAATTTCACTCCTAACAGGAGGCAGAGGCAGGGAGGAAACAGCGGGTGACAGTGAGAAAAGGAAACGAATAATGGAGGTGAGGGAAGATGGAGGAGTAAAAAGAAGAGATACAGCGGGTCAAAGACGAATGCGTGAGGCGGCACAAAAGAGGCATCCGTTATTCACTTCGGCGGCAGGAGCTACAATGCTCCAGAAAAGGTGGGGGGAAATTGAAGTAAAGTGTGGAGCCGGGGTCTTTATTCACCTTTGAATTTGATCTAAAATACCTTTAACAGCGCTTCTGAGCGGGCAGCAAGAGGCTGTCAGCTCCCAAAGACAAGAGTGCTCCATTTTTTTTTTTTTTTCTCTTCCTCCTCCCTATTTTAAAACCATTTACCTCTTGAAAAAAGATGTTCCGGTTCCATAGGAACACACGTGAGCTGCCCAAACGAGTGACCTGCAGCTACTTTTGGCTGTTTGCTGGTCAAGAAGGAAGTGCTCTTTTTGAAAAACGAAGAAAAAAAAAAAAGTGTAGCAACTGTTTCTGCTGAAAAAAGAAAAAAAAAACATATTTCCCTGACTTTATTTGTTCTTATTATGGCTAATTTGGATCACATTTGCTGCCTTTATAGCATCGGTTCTTAAACGTGCTACATAAATAAAAGCATATCCAGGTTTGAAGGTGTTAGACTGACATACAGCGTTTTAGCGACAAACTTGGGTAAAATATGACATTAGATTGGTTTCTTTCTGTTTATTCTCACTAAAACTCCCACAGGTTTGTTTACATGAAGCGAACAGCAAAAGTGCAATAAAAAAAATTAAAAAAAATATCGACACGATTCGACCCGGGAAGCGTTTCTTTCGTTTCATTAAGTGATTCACGTCGACTTTGCCGAATCAGTTTGATGAAACGAAGTGGCGTGAATGAGCGATTCACGGGAGGAGCGATTGATCTCTCCCCGCTCGCGGCGGAAGCCTCAGCGCTCTCCTTAAAAAGGACGACCTCCGTGCCCCGCCGCCCGCCGGCTTGCTTCGTCAATTAGGTCGGTGCGTCCTCTTTTGTTTCTTCTCAAAGTGAAAGGCCGAAAAAGGCCGAGCTGGGGGTCCCATCTCCGCCTCCTTCCCTTCCCGTTATCTGACCTGGTTCTTCACTCTATCATGTCGACGTGGCCTACTTCGGTCTAACCTTTGCTCCTCGTGGGCGGCCATTGCTCAGCTCCAGCTATCAAGTCAGTCGGCTGGATTTAGGTCAACGTGCCTTTGGCTACTAATGAGCTAACGAACATAAATTACCTTATAAATATATCAATTCTTTCCCCTCTTTTTTTATGTTTCGCTCCAGGAAAGCTAAGAATGTTGAGCGAAACCTAAAATTCGTTGGGCTGAACTCTCCCCTCGTCGCCGTCGAGTTGGTAAAGATGCCGCCGCGTTCAACCTTGACTCGGAAAGTCCTTAAAAAAAAGTAAAGCTCGGTAGGAGACGAACCTCTGGACCTCTAATCAACTTGACTGACCCCGAGCGGGGAGAGGTTTGACATTTAAGTGATGGATTAGAGCGAGCTCAGGACCGTGTGTGTGTGTGTGTGCGTGATGCACGCTCCCAGTGAACGCGGAGCGGTGTCCTTGTGGCAAACCTAAGCAAGCAATTACGGAGCGCAACCTGCCAATAAGATATCAAACGTGCACTGCCAGGGCTAATTTGCTTTAGCTGTCAAACTCACTATTGTGTTGAGTCGGAGAGCTCAGAAGTGAGTTAAGCTTCGATTGCAAACAACCGCCTCGTAGGCTGAATTTAAAAGAAAAAGAAAGAAAAAAAACGCACCTCGAACTGGAAAGACAAGTCTCATTAGCTGGGGCGCGGGTTAATGAAAATTGCAAATCTTTTTATTTATTTATTTATTTTCATCTTTTAAACTTGCATCCCCGTTAATAAACGAGGGGAGCTGCGCAACCGCCCCGATCAATTCTGAGCTGGCCCTGCAGAAGTTTGCAACTTTCCCCGATTATTGAACAAACGTCATAACAGTAGAAGGAATGGGGGGAGGGATAAAAAAATAGAAACTTTTCAAAGTGAGCGCCGTTCTACTGCTGTGAAATGCTGCAATTAACAGGGAAACAGAGCAGAAACCACATGTGTATCTCTCTGAGCGGAACACGCAGCGCTATCGTATGTATGGCGAGTTCTGGCCTTAATTAAATCTGCATCAAAAAGAATGATTTAAGGCTAGACTTGAAGAAATCACTAGGTGGACTGGAGCATGACGGCGAGAGAAAATACTTATCTGACTAATGAGAGATGTGGCCGCAGTGGAGGAGGAGAAAAGCCTCGGCTCGGGACAGTTCCGTGGTTTAAAACTGCACTTCCCATGGGGCAACGGGGTTATGGCCTCACAGTTACAGATACAGATACAGATACAGGGACTTATACGCTTACTTGGATCTTTTTTTTTCTTCGAACTGGGAAACATATACACAGGAATCACGGCAGATTCCACTTTGGGTGTGGTACAGATCTGAAAACACGTTTCATCACATTTGAAGGAAACAACAGATACAAACTAGAGCTGGGCGGCATCCGTTTTTTCCAATTTTACCTCCATATACGATATTAATGTCTGCCATAAATGACTCCTCATGTCTTACTATTATGTGGAATTTAGACCATTTTAATGGCCTCCAATCGATGTTGCTTAGATTCGATGCAACATGTCTTTTTAAGAATTCCATCATATCACAGAAGCATGTATATTGGTATGAGCAGGGGCGGCTGGTATAAGTGGGCTAGCAGGGCTAAGCTCTCCCTGGTGTTTCCAATAAAAATGTTAAAATCTCAAAATAAACACAAATTTACCAAACAGACCCGAGAAAATCCCAGAGTCTTTCCGAAGGGCCAACCTTTTACAGCCCCAATCATTTAATGTCTTTCCTGGTACAGAATGATTGACATGCGTCTTGTCCCGCCCCCTTGGTTTGCTGCTTCAGCCCAGGGTCGGCCCAAGGCCTCGGGCTTCAGCCAATGAGGGCGGACGTACAAAAACGGGCCTCGAACTGCGAGTGTATGTGGGCGTGGTTTGGCGCAGACTGATTAGTTACGATGGCGAGCGAGATGAACATAAACGAGGTGGATTGTTTCATTTCTCACCCGTTTTCCTTCATGTCTTTGAGGGAAAAAACAAGAAATGAAGCGGTTGGGGGCGGATGGACCAAAGGATGTTTAAAAAAAAGGAAAAGCGGCAAAACTGAAGTTTTTCTGTGACCCGGTTTCAGCGAAAGGACTGGCTAACAAGCGTAGCTAACAAATCTCTTTTCTGCTTTCTGTCTTTGCAGCATTTTATTCGAAATCTCTCAGCCCACCCTACAAATGTCACCACTGGATACGAGCGTCACATTATGGTACAGTACAAAATGCCAAATAGTACTTTTTAAAAAAGGAAAAACCAAAAAAAAAAGACACAATTTTCCCAGAATCAGAAAAAAACACCCGTCTTAGTGGAAGGATCTAAGTCAGCAGGTCATATACAGCAAGATAAGGTTTGTCACCTGGCAACCTCCCTGTCAGCATGAGGGATATTGAATAAATACACTAATGACTTGCCGTAGTACTTACATAATATAACTGCTTACCTCTCGTCTCTCTCTGCTGCAGATGTCCTTGATCAGCGGCACCAAGGAGCTATTTTTTCACTCAGCTGATTGGAATTAAACAGGCAGGTGTTTGCTTCTGCGCGTTCTTTTCAACCAGTCATGCTTTGCTCGGCATACAGTGTTCAGGTTGCATACTTCTCCACTTCTTTTTATGTCGGGGTTGTTAATGAGATGTAGTTAAAATAAAGCACGCGCCTGCTCTGTGACTTACTCTGTCATTATCGGTTTGCCAGACCCTCCAGGATTTTGCGATGTTGCGATCTCAACCGTTAACGCAAAATCAAGCAAACCCCGCAAAATCGCAACTTTTTGCAACTTTGCCCAAAACGCCGCAACTTTCCAGCAACGTTAACCCGATATTTATTGTTTCTAAAGTGATTCGCCACCGTTTCTGCGGTCTAGTGTCTTCTTTGTGGGTTTGTGTAGCGTGGAAAACAAAATAACCCCAAATAACTCACGAAGAAGACACGTGACATCACTTCCTGTTAACATCAGAATGCTGGGAGCGTGCAGGAGCAGCGACCGAAGCCAAAATGTGCGCTAATGCTTCACATTTGCCCACAAAGATTTCAGCAAAGGACCGCGCAAAACAGTTTCCTCCCCAGCTGCAGCTGTTTTGCACGTCCTGCAGTGTAATCATGGAACATAAACGCATCGACAAACACTTTGTGTCTGCAGAACATGTGAGGAGAGCTGCAGACGAGGGACAATCCAGAAATGGTCATGAATGTCAGTTTAGAAGCTATCAAAGTTCTCAAATAAAGCACCTTTTGAGAATGTCAATGTTTGTTGGTAATTATCTTACAAAACTAGGAAGTATTTTTGGTTTATATATTAAAAGCTATGGTTTTTTATTGATTTTATCCATCCATCCATCCATCCATTCTCTTCCGCTTATCCGGGGTCGGGTCGCGGGGGCAGCAGCCTAAGCAGGGAGACCCAGACTTCCCTCTCCCCAGCCACTTGGGCCAGCTCCTCCGGGGGAATCCCAAGGCGTTCCCAGGCCAGCCGAGAAACATAGTCCCTCCAGCGTGTCCTGGGTCTTCCTCTGGTCCTCCTACCGGCAGGTCGTGCCTGGAACACCTCACCAGGGAGGCGTCCTAATCAAACGCCCGAGCCACCTCAACTGGCTCCTCTCGACGTGGAGGAGCAGCGGCTCTACTCTGAGTCCCTCCCGGATGACCGAGCTTCTCACCCTATTATTGATTTTAGTAAAAAAAAATTGCAACTTTTAGGAAAATGCCCCGCGAAATCAGGCATTTTAGCTGCAACGATCACAAAAAATGCCCGTGAAATCCTGGAGGGATTGATTAACTGTACCTGTCCAAAACATTCATACTGAACAGTCACTGTATGAATACGTGTATCGATTCGCCCTGTAATACCTCAGTAAATGGTTTGATCCTATAACCACCCAACCTTCCAGTTGTAAAGGCTCCAGCTCCATGAGACGTTGCAAAGTCGGCTCACGGTCACGTGGTTGTGAGACGTTCGTTTCCGCGCACCTTTCATCGTCTGCAGAACTCAATTAGCGGCGCGCCGGCAGCGACGGTACTCACAGGGTGAGGTGGTTGAAGCCTACGGTCCTCAAGGTGAACGCCCTGGCCAGCAGGCGCACGTGTGTGAACAGAACGCCGATCGACTCCTCGAAGCTGGTCAGCTTCTGGAGGACCGGAGACGTTTCAATCAGCTGCCTGTCCGTCTGAGGCTCCTGCACCTGGAAAAAGAAAAGAAAAAGCGGGTCAGGTCAGGTCAGCAGAAAGCGGTCAGCGCTGACGTCCAGGAGGAAATTTACTAAACCAGGCAAATCAGCATGAAGTTGTGAACACTTAACAGCTCTGTTGTGAAAGTTTTAAAACTCCACCAAAGTACAAAAAACAGTTGCAGCTCATTTTAACACTGATCAAAAAGTCTTAATTATCTTCAAATTAATTGGAATATAGATTCATTTTTTAATTAATAAAGCAAACTATCAAAACAACCATCTACTAACAAGCCATGCGATAACTTCAAGCCGTATTCGAACCTTGAAAACACCTTTTTTTTAACATTTAACTGTTTATTGTTATTTTTTTCACAGTTGTTTACATACAGAATGCATATGAACAATTTTCATTCAACTTTACATAGAATCTTTCTTTTTTTTTAGCCTCGTCTCATCCTTTTTGTCCAGTCCTTTATTGTTTGTTGCTGTCTTTTGTCTTGAATACTGTCCATTTCGTCCACTTTTCTTCCATTTGTGTTTGCTGAAGTCTCAGACGATGAGTCTGTTTTTCCATAATGTAGATTTCTTCGATTATCCCAGTCCACTGTTCCTGAGTGGGGGTGGATGATGTTTTGGTCAAACGCGCTCAGCTCTGATAAACAAATGCTTCCTGTTAAATCATGGGAGACAGCTCTAAAAAAAAAAAAAAAAAAGTAAATAAAGTCGTGCTCAGCGGAGTCGTTTTAGCCCGAGTGTCAGAACGGAGAATCTCTGCAGCTTGTTCTGCTCCAGGGGCCTGTTTAGAGTGTGTATTTTTACTCCGACTGGAAAAAAAAAAAAAAAAAACTTGCGGTGATCTGCGGCAGATGGAATCTCTCCGTCATTAACTTTTAAGTCAAGCGGCTTCGTTTCTACCTCCTTCTAAAAGCTGCCATTTCGGCAGCCTGCTAATATCTCTGGTGACTCAGAGGTTCTGGAAGTTTTTTTTCTCCCGCTTGTTTATTAGAGGACCGTATCGGAGATGACTAACACTGGGAGGCTTCAGAACTATTTTTTTTTTTTTCCTTCTTCTCCTCGTTTTACTTTTTATTTCGTAACGTGTGATAAAACACCAGCCTAATCTTTAAACATTAGCGCGCGGAGAGGCGGCGAGTTCAAATGCAGACGGGTTCAGCTGCTCTCCTTAACCACAATATTTGCTCACGACTGTGCTCATTAGAAGAGGAAATGTTATGCTAAGAAAATAAGTGCGCGCGTGTTTGTTGAATCAAGGAGATCTGCTTATGGGGGCAGTAATTAAGCTGCCGGAGTCGCGTAATTGGTCTACGTGTGGTGCAAACGCTAGCTTGACCAAGATATCTTTGCCACGAAATGTACAAACGCCGAGGCCGGTGATTGCGCGAGGACACTCAAAGAGAGCTCAGGAAAAAAAAAAAAAAAACACGCTCAGCTGACCTTGTTAGGCAGCTCTGTGGCGCCGTTTGGTGCACAGTGCCCGGAAAACGAGACCCAACTCGAGGCTATTCGACGGGGAAGACGGGCACTTCCCTTTATTCCCCCCCCCGGCATTCCTTTTGTCTGCGCTCCCCACAAAGCAGCGGCTGGTAAACACATTTTTCAAAGTCTCCCGTGTCAAGTCGGGCGCACGGTGCACGAGATGTATTTTTAAACTCGGTATTTTAATTGGAGCGCTGCCGGTAATGTCACGGCTCCATCTTCCAGCGTGTAATAAGAAATATTTCACTGCTGTCTTTTTTTTTCTTCTCTTCTTTCCCCTCTTAATTAACGGAAGGCGTTTAAATGTCATGAATCGCGACTAACAACATCTGACGAGTTCGGCACTCGCAGGAGCGGGGCGATCCTTCAGGGGGAATGGCCAGCAGCAAGGCTTCAAACGAAAGGGCGAATATATATAAATATATATATATATATATATATCAACAGAAGCCATGGGAAAAAAGAAAAAAAAAAAACATGTTTGAAATGGCTTCAAAGCATCCCTTTCAGCTCAGTCCAGACCGAAAGCGGAATCAGAGCTGAGGCCCCAACAAGCTTGACACTCGTGTACCTCCCTGATAAACTAAAGGAGGGATTTTTGTAATCCACACTCGACGTAAACGACGTTCTGCTAAATTATCCTGGAGAGCCGGGGGGGTTGGAGGGGTGACGACGACGATGCGCTGGTGGGAATCGGGAAGAGGAGGCTGTAAACCACGAGGCGCACCGCAGCCCTCTGTAGGGCAAGTCGGTGGCACGGCTAATGTACGCCAAGAAATCCGCGCGCGCATAATTACACATATCGTGGCGAGCTGCCATTGCCGTCAGCTCAAACCTCATTAGGGCTCTTTCACTCTTTCACTTCTCCTTCCCCATGTAGGTGGCGGAGGGAATTAAGGTTACACCTTGTTTCCTTTTCAGCGATAATTTTGGGCTTAGCGTTGGAACTCTCGGGGCTCTTCCACGAATATGCAGAAACCTTCGTCGTTTTCTTTTTTTTTCCTCCCTTTTTTTTAACTTCCAAGAAGCCAGGCTTCCTCCTAACTTAAAAAAAAACTGTTTTTCACCAATAAATTTTGGATTTTTCTAAATGTCTGTCAAAGTTCTTTAGGCTTTGGTTGCTTTTTCACTCAGGTTCAGTCCAGTTTTGGCTCATTTTCAGAGGAATGGTTTGTTTTTTTGTTTGTTAGGCCACCTAATTCTGAATCTTTCGAACTTTCAAACTAAACTCTAGAGATGAACCAAAGTTGTACCAACAGAAACCAACTTGGCAAAGGCCTTAATTTAAATTTGCTTTGCTACCAACGGCCTTCCACAATGGCACAAATTGCTCCCATTTTTTGTGTTTAATCTGAAGAAATATAAAAATATAACAGTTTCAAACACATTTATAATCTTTTGGAACCAAACAAATGTTAACCTTACATAGATTAGATCCGGGGTTTTCAGACTTTTCTACTTTCAACCTATAAAAACATAAATCTGAGAGTCTCATTACCCCAACTACTGCTGGCTGAGGTATACAAACATTGGTAATAAGACATTTAAAAAACCATTATAATATAACATATTATGTAACTATTCAACAACAATTATATATATATATATATATTAAAATTCATTTTATGACTGTTTTAAATGTCTTTGTAATAGCTAATGGTAAATATGTTATTGGCAATCACTTTTAAAGTTCAATGGGCTTCTATAAAACTTTTCAAGACCCCAAAACTTGGTGCTTCAGGGCCCAAAGTGGGGTCCCAACCCCAACTTGGCGATCAACAGAAGGACGATGCAGCTCCCACGTCCTGCATCAGGTCTTTGATTGATTTTTATTCCCCATTTCCCACAGATAGGATTCAAAAATCCTGATTATCTCTGGTAGCTATGGGTAGTTAAGCTCTGGTATATATATATTTTAGTTCGGACACTTCTTTTGTTATACACCTATTTCGTTTTCTCACTTTTTAGGCAAAGAAATTCTGTAATAGCCAGGTACAAGAACTAAACAAAGATTTAGACGACAAAGAACTAGAAAGTCTGGCCGCTCACAAGTTGTAAAGAACCTAGGGGATGATGTAAAACTTTTGCACAGTACTGTAAATGACATCATATACCATCCCGAGCCAAAAGATTAGGATGATATTAAGCTACCATGAGGTTGGCACAGTTTAACAGCCCACTGCTGGGGAATCCCCCTGGAGAAAACTTTTGTGTTTGATAATGAAGCTGCAGCTCAGAAGCAGAACTCCCACCACAGAGTCTGCTGCAGATCGCGGGGCAGACCCCAGGCCTCCACCCTTGGTCGTATACCCACCGCTGAGGCCTGCGCGGGTACAACTCGCCGGGAAAACAGTCAGTTTATCTCCTGAGTGCTTACAAGCTCGACAAAAACACCCCGGCTCGCTGCGGATCTTCAACATTTGGGCATGACAAATACGAGGGATGAGGCGGCATAGATGAGCACACAAACGTACACAAACAAGAGTGTTATTTTAGGCCAGACATGGAAAAACACACGAACGAAGAAGAAAAAAAAAAAAACAAACTGCTGCAACACTCGTGCATATGCATCGAGTTGCAAACAAAGAAGAAAAGAACAGAAACAAAGAAACACTTTCCTCTCACAGAAACACATCAGAGAAAAAAAAAAAAGATGCCTGGCGGTCCCTGGAGACCTCCCATGTGATTTGGGACCGTAATCCTGTTACGGCATCTTTGATCTCTTCTGCCAAATCCAAATTTCAAACAAACACTGTTGACACTGTTCAGCGTTTCTGGGCAGATCGTGGAACCCGAAGAGCAGGCGAGAAAAGTGAAGACACGGAGCGAGCGGATGAAAAGCAAAGATGTCGGAGGAGTGAGAAAAAAAAAAAAAAAGAGGCAAATGCTGCTGAAGAAGTGGAGTGGGGGAGTAAAATCAAAAAGCGGATTAGGGTCTTGACCAAAGTGGAGAGCAGCACAATAAGGCTTGTGACAGCTACAAAAAAAATAAAAAAAAGTAAGTCAGCCTCAGCAGAAAAATAACCGACAGCTTTTTTTTTCTTTTTTTTTTCCCCCCACCACCTCTGTTACAGGCTCACAATTCACAACGAACCAACACGCATTCGGGCCAGAGAGCTTCAAAGGCGGGGGAAAAAATAATTCTGCGTCCTGGCGGATGAGGAGCGTTTTAATGAGAGGCAACCCAGACAAAACAAACATCAATAACGAAAAGACGCGTCAACCGACCTGCAGGGGGTGTGGTGGGTAGTGGAGCCAGACTTCCCGCAGATCCTGTGAAGGCAGAAACAAACACGAAGAAGAAGAAACCATTGGCACGAGGGTCATCTAGGGGCGAGAATATAAATAACACGACAAAACTGAAAACACACTGTCAGCAATTATAAAACATTCATTTTAACGGAACAAATAAATGGAATAATACCGGATGCAATTTGGAATTCTTGTTTGAGGCACCAATCTGTTTTACTCCAGCTTCAAACTTAACTCTACAATATATTAACACTTTTGGTGACATTAGTTTAGTAATTATTGAATCATATTTGTTAGGTTATGCTTTGTAATACCTTTATGCTTACATTTGACTTAGCAACATCTGTCGTGTTCCAGTCTAAAGGTTGCGATTGTGGTGTCCACGCAGCAACGGATTCACACTCATGATGGACCAGTGGTGTCCAATCCTGGTCCTTGAGACCGACTATCCTGCATGTTTGAGTTGTTTCCCTGCTCTACGGCAGGTCTTCAACTTCTGCAGAAAGTCTGTTAATCCCTCAGTCGTTCAAATCAGGGGTCAAAACGTGCAGGATAGTGGCCCTACCACTTTTTTTTTTTCTTTCCTTCCTTCCGTTGTTCCTTATTTAGATTATCTATATATATTAGAAATTCTTACGTTGGCTGTTTAGAGGGCCTTGGTACTGTTAGTTAGAGTTCGTACCTGTTTAGACCTTAGTTGGTAATTGTTATGTCAGCCGTATAGAGGGTCTGGTACTGTTTAGAAAGCTTGGTATCATTAGCTTAGCATTCTCATGTTTTAGATTATTTATCCAAACTGTACACTTAGTTTAGTTTATCTTGTTCAGCTTTTGTGTTTAATTACTGCTGTAACTCTGTCTGTAATTTTGTTCTTGTGTTGTAAAGCATTTTGAGTCGCCTTGTGCTGAAAAGTGCTATATAAATAAATGTACCTACCTACCCTACCAGAACCAGAGTTAGACACCGTTGGTTTACGCCGTCTCGTTTTAGAATTGATGGCAAAAATGTCACTGCCATGTCGTGTTTTTGTAGCCAGAGTCTGTGCACTGGGGCCTTGGGGGCTGTTCCCTTAATAAAGAAGTCCCGCCTGCAAAACCCTCCCAACCTGCCAACTGGCTGTCACGATGTCGATCATAGTGGAACACGACGCGTTTCTTTAAGCCTCACATAGCTAAGTGAAACTAAAGGTATTGAGCAAAAAAAAAAAAAAAAAAAACATTTGAATGTATACAGCAGCAAGGTAAGTCCTACGTGACGCAACAACAATCAGCATCAGAAAAAATAATTTTCTGAAGTGTATTTTTAGTTGTTTTTTTTTTGTTCTTTTTAAATCAGGACAAGCGAGAATTAAAAATGTCTGCAGCTTCAACGTCTGACTTCTGGTCCTGCCTCTAGTTCTAAGAAATCCTGATGTTCATCTTGTTATCAAATCACAGTAGGCCACGGCAAGTAAAAGATGGAAAACGCCTCTTGTGATGGCACTAATAAAAGCTGCTGTCTGCTGTCCGTTATCTTCATCGACATTGTCGCTATAAATTTTCTGGAGATCCTGGTGTCGTGCCACCATCAAGAATGTTTGGTTCACCAGGATGGACGACAGTTTGCCGCGCACTGCAAACGGCGACATGCATTTAGCATTGCTTTAGACCCATAGTTGGCCTTACAGATATTATTCAAAGGCAAAGTCTAGGGAAAAGATCGTCGCACTGCACTGGAGGTTAGCTTTTGAGGTTGATTGGCGCACCGAACTTCCTGTGCGCGGCTCGTCATTAAATCCTGACAAGCTCTCAGAGCAGAACGCCGGGACCTCAAACTTTAAGATGGGAGCAGTCAGGGACGTGCAAAGGCTCGTACAGCGGGCAGCTGGGCCCAGACTAGAGTCTGATTCAGGCAGTGAAGCGACCCACATGGAAAAGGCAATGCGTAAGGAGGACAGAGACAAGTTTGTCAGGTGATGCCAGGGTGGTGGCCCGGGAACCCGAGAATGTGTCAGATGTCTTATTACTATAAGTACTTCCTATAGATAGTTGAAGCCATATTTTTTATTTTACCTTTCATTCTTTCAACACCATTTCTCCATCATTAAATGGTTGTTTGTGGGTTCATGTAACAAACTCATCAGGGATTTTGTAAAAAACTGAATTAGAAAACAGCAACTATTCCTTGCCTTTGTTTACAGCTAAATTCGACAATCGGTAGTTCGGAATATCTCAACGCGGCTCATTTGCTTTTGATCTGAGCCACAACTTCTGCTTTAACGCTTTCCACCTCAAAATACGACTCTAGTTCTGTCGACTCTTGTCCTTCCAGCTTTTAGTCACTGTTTCTGTTTTTCAGAAGAAGAGAAGAACTTCACCTTTTTGGTTTCGACCTGGCATCCCTGATTCCATCGTTCTCCCTCTGACTCCGTTTCCATCTGTGGATTGTTTTACTGACTCAATATCGGTCGCTCGATGTGACTGTCTGAACAAACAACTCATAATTGTTGGCAACAAAACCTGACTCTGTTGATTTCACTTGTTTATTACAAATTATGCAGCAGACATTTGGTAGTGACTGACGCATATTTCGTGGTTATTTTTATCATAGATGATACAACATATACAAAAACATTCATATCAAAAACACTGAAAAAAAGCAGATGGAAACGCGCACAAAGCGAGCCGAGTAGAGTGGAGCCGGGACCTTTAGAGCCCGTGTAAAAGGGGCATTTGTTACTCCTCGTGGAGGACGGAAAGGCCTTAACAGAGGAAATTTGCCAGTCAACATAACAGACAAATATAAACCATGTGAGTTTCTGCCACAAGCTGCACAGGCTTTATATTGTCCCAATATAGTCCCTTTTAACTAAAAAAACTTCTAAATTCTGATTTGGCAATAAGAAAAAGAAACCTTAACATTGTGACCGTGTGCCTCTATGTTGGGAACAACAGATTTCTTTGTGCGTGTTTTTTAAAGTCCCATCAACAAGCCCAGAGTGGGTCAGTGAATTAACAGATGAGTCAGAAACTGATGTTCAGACTCTGTCGGGTCTGTATATTGACAGTGGAGTTGGTGAAAAGGAAGGCTGTGATGTCTATTTAAGCGTAAAACATGGGGGAGTTGCTGATGGAACGTAGCTTTGGGGAGGTGTGTTGTCTCTGGAGATAAACATCGACGGAGCTGAACTTTTGGCTGCCTTGCTCGTGGAGGGAAATGTGTGCAAAAAAAAGAAAAAAAAAAAGAAAGAAATCAACAAGTTTGTTCAGCCCTCTGCTTTGAGGGAACCACGTAGATTAAATGGTAGAGAGAAAGAGTCTAAAGCATATAGTAGCAGAGAGAAAAAAGGGAAGAGTAAGCTCTCAAGTTGTTGCCAAGGACAACGGAGCCAAAGGAGGCTTCAGGCATAGGGTCTAATGTTTGGTGAGTCAGTAGTATAGAGAAGTGGATTGGACCTCTAAAGTACAGTATCACTCAGGTGTTTAAAAGGTTCAAGGAGATAAACCTTTAAAATGCAGTGTTAGTCCATGGGGGTG
>NC_051450.1:8772110-8787768 GCF_001649575.2 Kryptolebias marmoratus | reverse complement strand
GGGTGGGGGGGTGGGGGTGTGTGTGGTCAGCGGCATCGAATGGGAGCCTCGTTTTCTCAACCCACCAAGTTGGCAGCCCATTGCCTTGAGCAGCCGATGAAAAATTCATGAAAGCGGTCAATACATTTGAGTAAACGCTTCCTTTTGGTTGCTTGTAGCTAAGCCTGGGACTGGAGCTGGAAAGTACACAGCTTCGCTTGTGAATGCCGGGAGTTGCCGGCTGTGGAGATCACTTAAAGGCGGTCAATAGCGGCCGCTAATGGATCTCATGTTATCACAGCGCCGTTGCAATTTGAGATGCAACGCATCTCCAGCGACGTGTGCACAAACACGGGCGGAGGACGGAAAGGCCGCGATGAGGCGACACGAAGGGAGAGGGGAAAGACGAAAAACTAGGCGACGCGTGTAAAAGTAGCGCCGGCTTGCGATCGCGGTTTAAACCTAGCCATAGGGTGCAAAACGAGCCACCCACATGCTGTATATAGACCCGAACAGCTAATGTTTCAATTACAGCCATTCCAAAGACAAGGCAGACGATAATTAAGCCAGCATCGAGTGGAGATTTCAGAATAACAACAGGTCCCCCCCACTCCCTCCCTACTCTCTTTCTCTCCCTCTCTCTCCCAGCACAAGGAAGGTATAATTACTGGGGGCACAAATCATCATGTGCAGCAGCTGAATCAGAGCCATTTGGAAGATATAACTGGTGGTACAAATAGAGGGGGGAAAAGAAAAAAAAGACCCCAAATGTGTTTATCTGACTGTCAACTGCCTACCTAGAATTAAAACTTAAATTAAAAGCAAAATGAAAGGCGGCTCGGCGAAATCACCTGTGAGCTGCGTTTTAAGGGCTTTCATCAGACTTGCTCTATTCAGGAGGGAATCGAGGCGCACGCTCACTTTCGCACACGCTCGAGCCTCGCAAGCCGACCGTGAATAGGCAACAGCACTATGCCCTGTCCACCAAACAACCCCTGGGAATGTAGGCCATCCGCGATCGGGGCATATTGGTCGTCTTCTTTGACAAGGTTCAGTGCTCCCTGACAAATTGGTCTCTTGCCGCAGGCATGCCAATCAATCCATCAAACGTGGTATTGTAGTGGAAGGATCGATAGAAGATGGCACTGCTGATCAATGTCAACATAAAAGCAGGACAAAGAGCCTTCTATCAGCAAAACAGACAAGGAGATGTTCCAAATTTGACGAAAGCTTGTGTTGGGAGGGTGGTGGAAGAGTAGCAAAAAAAAGTATACAGAAGAGAGAAAGCCTCTTTCAGTTACTGTGAACGTAAATGGGAAATTGGTTGCGGAGCAAAATTTAATCATTCTCCAAGCTATTAGCAACCAAGGACGAGGAGGCAAAAAAAAAAAAGGCTGAATGTATGTTGCCATTTGCAGGATGAAAATATTCGTCGCAGCTGTTGCAGGACAAAGCGTAGAAATGGACCACTGGGGTATCGGAGGGGTTCAAGGTGACGGAGCGAACAGTTGAATGAAGCGTATTCAATCTGCTTATTGTTTTGTTAATCCATTCAATTTTGATTTAAAAAAATAAATAAATAAATAAAAAAGATGGTTAAAAAATTCCAAACTCTGCCATCTCTGCTCGGAAACCCTTTTTATTTGTTGAGCCCAGAAGTGACAAAGGTAAGGCTGCGGTGCCATGTTACCAAAAGTCATTATCTCAGCACCATGGTGACCGTCGTAGTTGTCACAGCAACCTTTGTTGATGTTTTTAGCATGTATGTCTGTGTGGTGTTAATAAAATCCAACAGATTAGCCATGGGCAACTAGAGAGATCATTATTGCGACTGCTCCTAAAAGAGGCACTTCCCTCAGGACGGAACAGTGGCGTTAACGTCTCTACGCTGCGATATTGCACTGCTGTTGACTCCAGGTTGGAAGCAATCGAGCAGCTTCCCCTGAAGAAGGTGCCTCCTGCCTCTCTGCTGACGCTTTAATAACCTCCGCAGTAATGTCATTAGCAAATTAGCATCTATTGTCTCCTCCAGGCTTCTGTGTGCAATGAAGCTAGATTCCATCTGAGGCAAAAGCCCTGCTGTTTGGAAACCGGTGCCAGTAAAGGTGATGTGTTGAGAGGAAAAAAAACACCGGGACGGAAATAGTTTTGAATGCCATGCTAATTAGGGAAAAGTAGAGGAATTAGGGAAAACAAAAACAGGGAACGCTGTCTGAGTAGGTCTTGAGGTGAAAATTGAAATCGGTGTTAAGGAGGGTTTTGTTTTGTTTTTTTACATTTAGAGCTGTCGAGATTTCCGTCATTATGTCACGCTACAGCGTTTAGACCAGTGTTTCACGACCCGCACTGTCCTGTGCAGCTGATTCAAAGGATTTAATTACCTCAACAGCTTGGCATCGAGTTCCGCGTACGCCTGTTAATGACCCACTGGTTTAAACCAGGTGTGTTGAAGGGAGCAAAACGCCGATAATATGCGGGGCCGGACGAACAGGACTGGGAAACGCAAATTTAGACAAGCCAAGTACCAAATCCTGTTTGTAGGCTTTAGCTCTCTACACCAACTACCTCAAAGCCTTCAAAACCACAATAAAAACATTTAGTTAAAAGAAATTATCTTACCATTCGATGAATACACTGCAACTTTTATCCTGATTAGCCTATTAACTGTTTTTTCGGGTTATAGTGGTGATGCAATTCACCCAAAACAACCCCCAAAATACTCCTCATTGAAAATGAAGGGGAAATGCTTGAAATCCTGCCAAAACTTCCCGTTCTGTGAAATATCTCATAAACCACTCAATGGAAGGTACTGAAAAGCTCACAAAATAATCATTGGACAGTCCTCTACGACCGATTAGTGTTTTACGTCCGCCCGATTCAAAAATCACGAAAAAAACGCTAATTTGGCTATGGACAATTGCTTGTCCAAGCTCAAAATTGTAAACAGGGTGTCGTTGGAACGTCATACTGAATAGTTAAGACATCTTATGGGTCAAGGGTGATGCCTATTGATTTCAAGGACACCATCAAGACAGAAAAGAAAAAATCTTGCAACAAGTGGCAGGCCCCTTTAAAAATTCTCCAGGATTTTTTCTAGTTGTAACTATTGGAACGGTAAATGTTCAACAACTTGTATTGGGCCTTTTTAACCCATCCAGGTTCCACAAAGAGTTTCTTATTCACCCATTCATACACGTTGTCATTTATACTTTTTTAAGACAATATACATATCACTCGTACACCGATAAGGATAGCGGGCAGCGAGGGTACAGTGTCTTGCCACACTGCAGGGACTGGGGATTGAACACCTAACCTTATGATAGGGGGACGGCCACCCCTACCCACTGGGCCAATTAATGTGGCTGCTAAGACATTCTGCCACTGATCAACAGCTGTTCCTTTAAACTAAAAGTTTTTACTCTCTATTCCGGCTCATATATGCTCAAATATATTCAGAAAAAAAACATTGATTTCATATTCACTCATTTTAGTGTCTACAGGTGTTTCGGGATTAGCTCAGCAATATAAAGGCTAACTGATTAGCAGGACACACTGAGCAGCCACCATTTGCGCAATCCCATTTCGCAACGCAGACCTTGTTCGGTTTAGAAAATACAAAAAAAGACAGGATTGTAAAATGACTTAACGTAACGTCTGATTAAAATTCAAAGAAAATGAGCATTTTACCACTGTAAATGGAGGAATTTTGCTACCGAATTTGTTCTGCTCTGAGCAGTGACGAGAACTTCTCTCAGATTCTACAAATTTAGATTCCTCTGACTGCTGTGTGCTGCAGGTAAAATGACGACTACTACCAAAGTACTGACCAAAACCCTTACGAAGCCCTCCACAGAAAACACTGCTCTTTTATAAGCTCTTGATTATATGTATATAGTTTACCCTTGACCAGTTTGTGTTGCTTATGAATCATGTGTGCACGAACCGAGACAAATTTCTCCCGTGTAGCACAGGTGGTGAAACAAAGTGATCTTTGTTTTGATAAGATGTCTGCAGTTAAAGATCTCTGGGAGTTATGCCTTTCTCCAATGTTCAGAATAGGATATATATATATATATATATATATATATATATATATAAAATGTGTGTGTAAAGAGAAAAAAAAAAGATGGGGAGAAAAAGAAAATTGCTCGAGCAGCACAAAAGAAATGAAAAAAGTTTAAGTGTTCTAGATGAAAATGTAAAGTGCTTCAGTTTTGCACCGCGACTCATTAGTTTAGTAATGTGCTGTGTAAAGACCCACTCTGACAAGTTAAACTCGAAGTACAAAAGGATCTGAGTGGCTGTGCAGATCTCACACTCTGCCTGTCCGTCTCTGGCCTGCCGCACAATTCCCCACCCCCGTACCCATCATTCCACGCGGCTGGTGTTTGGCTTTCTGGTCTTTGTCCATCTGTCGCCTCTCAGCTTTGTATGACAGAGCAGCCATCAGGAGGATTCAGCGGGGGGGGGGACAAGCCGTCCTATTTCAATCCTCCGTCTGAATGTCGGAAAATTGAATTGAAAAAAAAAAAAAAAAAAAAGAAAACTTCTCGTCAGGACTTGTGTCACGCGCAAACAAATCGTGACTCACCGGTTTTAGGCCTGCGAGGCGATAGAAATTGTACCTTCTCCTGCAATTCACCTGCTACTACTTTTTAAAAAAAGCCTTGCATTCATCTTTAAAGTAGCAGGTTTTACAAGGGTTTTAAATACCCGATACATACATTCGATTTTGTTCCCAACCGCTGATTTTTAGAAAAAAGGTCCTCATTAGAAGTCAGGATTTGTTCCTGTTCTCTTAGGCTGTATTCCCACCTGATAGTCCGGTGGACTCGCTTCGACTGGGGATCAAAATGTCAACATTTTCAGCTGCTGCAGTTCTCATTCACACTGCGATGAATCAATCCATCCAAACCCTTTGGGCGACCTGTCCCTCCCCTCGCCTGTGGTACACGTGCCGAACAAACCACGAGCCATTTCTCCTGCTAGTGATAGAAGGCCCTGTGCTGTAGTCCGCTTCCTGCTTTTGGAGCAGTCTCCGGTCCGCTTGCGTTCACATATGCGTTCGAACCGCGCCAGAGTTCATTTCAACTTAACCGAGACCGAGGATTTTAGGCGGACCAGAGTTCTTTTTTTTGTTCCGCATCAGAGTTCGATTGTTCACACCTCCCCGAACGAAACGGACGTTCTAGGCAAACGAACTAGAGTTCGATTAAAGCGGACTGAACAGGACTGGTGTGAATGCACCCTTACTGCACATAATCTCAATAAAGGCCAGGTTCATTTTAGGATCTTCTCTTAGACATGTTTGGACTTTATCGGTCTTCAAAACGATGCTATAACGTCTCAGTTAAGGTCTGACATTTTTCAGAGTGGGAAGTTTGCGAGCCACGGAAGCAGCTATCACAGTTTTCTGTACTTTGTAATGCTCCTCCCTGCTGATTCTGATTTTTCTTCAGGAACTATAATTAATAATATACAGGGTTTTGTTTTTTTTTTTGTCTGGTTGAATTGAAAATGTGGCCGCACAATTTATAATAAGCGGTTTCAGTAAAAGAGCCTTTACATTTTCTCAATGTAAAGTGAACCAGCGTTCTATGTAATTTTGGTAAGGAACTGTTAAAACTCCATTTACGTTTGCCTCCTGGTTGCAGTTTGCAGGTTTAAAAGAGTAAACTGGACTTAAACACATCACAATGGTGCATTCACTGAATAAAAATTAAATTGGTGGTGGCTCAGCGAGTAAAAAACTCGTCAGATTTTGGCCACAACTGAAGCAATAGGTGTATTTTTATAGCGGAGGGGCCTGAATAATTGTAAATGAAAACTGAATCAATTTTATGGTTAGTTTAACGTTCTGTTCTGATCCAGAGAGACCTTGCTTGGAGTCAGAAAATCTACCAATGTGACAAATACGTACTTCTTTGCGAAGAAGACGGCTTTTTGTGTGTGCGTGACGTCATGTTATCGGGTCCAAAATGGAGAGATGATACGTATAAATCGTAGAGGTGCTGCTCTCTTTCAGGAGATCCAAGTTTGTAAAACCATTTTGCAACTGTCCAATGTTAATAACAAATCTTTAAGTTGCCATTTTTTGTCTTCTGTTGGCAAAATGAAGAAGTTTTTTTCAATACTGAATCATTGTTTTCTCAAAAAGCACCACAAAGACGCCAAACATTACAAAAAGGGATTTCCCGGCCCTACGGCAGTCAGCCAAAGAATTAAAAAATAGTTCATTTTAAGGGAATTTATAAAGGTTGGAATTAAAAGGATTATTTTGTAAAGACACAACCGTTGGAAAACTTTGATTTAAAAAGGTAGACTTTACGCTATTTTAGTTAAGTGACGGTGAGGTCAAATACGGCCAAAAACCTCCATTTTCACACTTTTTGGCACTGCAACCTGTGCTCATTCGGACTCTTTTTGCCAGCAGAGGTCAGATAATTTAATGAGGATATCAGTTGTAATAAAGCCACATGTTCTTGGAGCCAGATGTGGCCATTTAGAGGAGTCTGGGTCCACCTAGTTGCCAAATTTGTAGTGTTGGCATTCAGTTTGTGTTTGCAATTTTTAAAAAAATCCTTCTGTCTTACTGATATTGCGCACACTGATATTGATAGATTTTTAAGACACTCCAGCCCGAATTCTGAAATGCCCATACTTCTTAATTATCTCAGCTCTTGTGATAAAGTTAGACATCTGTGATAACCCTTATAAATCGTCCTCTAAGCCCCGATCGCGATCTGAGTTCTTCGTGCGGCGGTAAACTCATTGTCTGCTCGCGTTGTGTTCTTATGTTGGAGCGGATGGCCCATCTGGAAGTTTTTTTCTCAGCTGCTGCCTCCCTTAGTGATAAAACAAATGTCCCACTGATTTCCCGCCGCGAAAATCTCCTTCTGTGGCAAAACTGTTGAGACTTTTTTTTGTTAAATTAAAAAAAATATGCTTATACTTGCATGTAATATTTGTTTAACTCTGTCATCAACACACCGTACTCCATCTCTGCCTACTTTTAATACACTAGGAAGATGATTTTTTTCTTTTTTCTTTTACCCAATAGGAAATTTTGGCAGGTTAGGCAGCCCTGAAAACATCCGTTCAAGGGAATTCGCCTTTACATCGCAACAGCGCCCGAGAGCTTTTCTTGTCACCTTCCATGGCCACGGGATGGGAGGGTAAAAGAGAAGCAGAAGGTCTTTGGGCTTTTTCATGCAGCGACACCTCTCCCAACACATTCATTCGCCTGGCAGCTCGGTAGGGATTGGTCGAAAGCTTCGGTCGAGCACAAATGCACGAAAAGCAAACGCTACAGTTTAAAGCTTAATAATGATCTTGAACCGTGAGGAGAATAATGTACTGTTCGGGATAGGCATCAGAATACCTCTGTCAAATGATGAATATGTTTAATAGTAACCTTCCTCTGTTCTGTTGGGTTCACACGTTTTTTCAGATTCCCTCCAGAAGCCTTTTGATGTCTCGACGTTGCCGATTCTGTCCAAATGTGTTCGATAGCTTCCTGCCGGTTGGAAAAATATCACGTGGGAGTCGCAAACTGAATCCCAAGCAAACCATCTCAACGGCCAATTAGAACCCTCCCTGCTGGTACATACTAGACAAAGCTCGCGAGTCGTTTAATTGATTCATAACATTCTTGGCCAAGATAAATGCAAATACTGATCCATTCATCCATTATTCATGCCTGCTGATTCCATCCACACATGCACATGCAAACAATAGCAGGTGTCCCGCTCAAGAGTGGGGAAGCGCCATGTTCCACACCTCCATTTTTTTGTTTTGGTTGTTGTTGTTTCCCTAAACATGCTCAGGTTTTCATCCGGATCTTTGTTTCGCTCTATAATTGTTCCGTCTTTGTGCGTCTAGTCAAAAAGGCTGGAAGAATACAGCGGGACTTAGGGAGATCTCGGGCTCGAAAGCTGGCGGGACCTCGGCGTCGTGTAACGCGCGGCGCTGCGCCAAAACATACAGCGCGTGGGTTTGAGCGAATAAAAGAGACGGTGGCGTCTTCCACGGACCGGAATGAGGAAATCTCATTTAGAGTGTTTGCAGATCCACCTCCGTGACTGGGAAAAAAAAAAAGAAATACACGCATCGGGTGTATTAAACTACAACCAGGCATACGGTAGGAACCTGCAGAGCTCGGCTCGTGCCAGCTGAGGAAATAAAAAGAGAGCTCAGAGGAAATCTGTGCCCCGAGTTTTGTAATCTGCGCGTCGTTCCCGCAAACAGACTTCGTTCTGTTAGAGACCCGATTCAGGGACTCTAACTTCCGCGATCGACGGCTCCCGAAAACGACGACGCCGTTCGTAAGACGGCTGATCGGGGACCACCTAAAGTCTGCAAAAACCCATCGACGTACTGTGAAATGCACGTTCGAACGGCTTGTATCGTTCAGTGTCATTTTTATTCTCGGGTGTAGCGCTGATTGTAGTTTTTAACTCCAATTTCCGGTTTGCCGGCTGTAATTTTGAACAATCTCCCACTGCAGGAGCTATAATTAAAAGCACTTTTTAAAAATCTGGTCAACTGTAAAATTTGATTCTGTTAATTTAAAAAAAAAATAAAAATGCTTAAATAAAAAGCTTTCACATTTTTCTCCAACACATCACCAGGTAACTGAGATTTCTCTCTCTGTTTCATTTATAGGACAGACTATAGCTTAACTACTACATTTTCGTTTACATTTCTTCAAGTCTCGATTATATGAGCTGTTAAAGTGGCAGCTGGGACTTTATTTAGTAGTTATTAATAGTTAATACCTTATCAGCCCTGACATCAGTCATAAAGCATTGAAGAAAAGGACAAACGTCTTCGTCCAGGCTAGGCTAACGACAGGCCAAGTTGGTTTTCCGGCTTATAAAACAACTCTTTTTAAAAATGTTTTACTGGTGTGACAGAACGTTACATTAGCTGATATTAAACTTCTCTTTTTGTAGTCTGTCGTCATTTTTTCGTCTTAATACGCAGAAGTCGGTGTCCTGAGGCCGCTGAGCTCTGCCTCATCAGTGTGTGGTCAGTCTACGAGTTCGCTAAACCCCCGGCGGACTGATACATTCCCAGCCACTGTGCGTCACGTGTCCCTATCATGGCCCGCGGGCCAGATCCGGCCCTTGGCAACCCTTTATCTGGCCCCCAAGATAACATTTAAATTTGATCAGATCCGGCCCTCCAGTCTGTGACAAACTGAGTAACTGTTGCTTCTCTTTTTGCTTAGAAAACTGAGTTGTTTTTTTTTTACTAAAGTCTTCTGGTGACACTGACTTTGAAGCCAAGAAAATGAAGTTTTAATTTCTCAGTAATCGTTGATTTTTGACATGAAAAGGCCCACAGAGAGCTTCAAATGGCACTGATCAAATTCTCGTTGATAAACTTTCAGCCAAGAAACGATATCAGGTATCCGACTTTGAGTTAAAGTGCATCAGAGTAACAGCGAGTTTACTTCAACACGAAAACTTGGCGCCAGTTGCGTAAACAACGGAAGCCCTATGGACAACTTTGGCCCTGTGTTGTTGCTGTTTTTTAAACTTATGGGGATTCTCCTGAGACTTCAGAAAGTGAGGCGCAGTGGAAGAAATGCTCTGGATACCGCGAGAAGAGTAGGACAGCTGTTATCCGCGGGAGATTTCAGGCTTTACAGCGCCTTCAGGCGGCTGAAAGATGGCAGAAACGTTGCAGGGTAAGCTAACGCTGTTGTTTATATTCCTACCGTTCGCTCTTTATGCTTGCATCTGGTCACACCCACGACCAATGAGGGAACAGGAGCAAAGCTTGCGCCGCCCACGAAACAGGGCCGGCCCGGCTGGCCCTACTCCGAAGCAGGGACCAAAGAAGCAGGGCGGGCCTCAAATAAAATGCCGATGGAAAGGCGCGCAAAGCAAGCCGAGTAGAGTGGAGTTAGGATCTTTAGAGCCCGTGTAAAAGGGGCATAAGTTAATATTAGTAGCTGTGTGATTTGATCTTTGTTGATAAGTTTTTTTTTTTTGAGACTTAGTTTGTCACAGACGGGAGGGCCAGATCTAATAAAATTTAAATGTAATCCGGGGTGGGGGGGCAGATAAAATGTTACCAAGGGCCAGATCTGGCCTTCATGCTCTCGTCCTTGTTCTCTAACAAAAAAAATAAATAAAAATCCTTTGCAAATCTGTGCTAGAAAAAGGTTTTTTAAATGGAGAAAACACATTTTCATCCTTCTATTTTTATTTCTGTGCCTGGGACTAGCCTGGCTCGGTTAAAACAAACAAACAAACAAACAAAAAAAAAGAATAAATTAAAAGCAGTTGTTTTGTTTCCTTCTTAGTCATTATCGTTAAAACTTACCCCACCGTTGAAAAGAAGTCTACCAAAGAGTTGCCGAGCCTCCTCCAAGCCTCCTTCTAAATACACAGCTCCTGCGAGAAATAAAAGAAATCGGATGAAGACAAAAGCGCCGCTGCGATTTATACGCATTAAGTGTAATGCACCTACTGAAAAATACAAAGGATATCAGCCACAATATGTTAAAACACAAAGAAAGCAGCTTTAATTAGAAAATATAACATTCCAACACTGCATTACTTGTGTAATAAAAAAATTTAAAAAATACAATTTTTGAGGCAATTTCTGACTTCTCTTAATGGAAAACTTAAAATTAATTGAATTCGGCAATGAGTTATAATTGCTTTATTAAAAGTAGGAGTGCATTTTTATTGCTTTTTGACGGTGAAATGACCTCAGGGGTCCCGCGCAGATCCACCTCCCTCTTATCGGAGTGCAAAAGGAGGAGGAGGAGGAGGAGGAGGTGGAGGTGGTGTTTGCATCACTACAACGAGATGGAAGTGGCTGAGGTCACACGGACCTGACGCCTGAATTAAGAGGTGTGCGCCGAGCCGACATCCTGGGCTGAAGCAATAAGGAGGCTGGGAGGAAAGCGCACGCGGAAACCACCGAGCAGCATTTGTGGACGCGAGTATAACGTCCTCTCTGCTGCTCACCCACGCGTTCGGACATGACCGATCTGTGCAGATGTTCGCCGGAGTCGACTTGAATTGAAAGGTGAAAGGGAGCCCCGTTTTATACGGAACGTGCTTACGCCAACACATGCGCACAAAAGAAACAGGGGCGGAGGAAGACATCCGAACAAGCCTCCTAAATTTTCTTTCTGTGTGGAAATAATGTGCCGCCTCTTAAGCTCATTCTGACGCTTTTCACGAGCCGACTCTCCTTTGTGCCTTTTGTTGCTTGGCTCTTCTTCTGTTTTTCTGCTCCAAATCAGTGGAACTATCATGGTGCCTTAAAGCCGCACACAACTTCTAAACCATCACACTTAGGGTGGCTCATTCAATTTAGAAAGCAATAACCACCTGGCAAATTGGGTATACAATTGCGCGCTGGTTTTTATTATGAGCATAAATGAGCCGGTGGAAATGGGGCGCGGTGCCGTCGCCAGTCTAAATGCACAAACTGCTTTCATGGCCGACATCAAAAACATATGAGGGATTCATCATCTGAGGAGGGGAAACTGCTTTCAGATGGCTAACAGGCTATTTACCCCCCCACACACACACACACAGACAGGAAGGGTGAAAATGCAGCCTACATAACCATGACCATAAAGAAACACAAACAAACTACCTGACACAAAGGCAAACACAAACACAAACGCACTCCCACTCCGTCTGCCTCCCGTGTCCTTTTCTTTCCAAACCGAATGGGTAAACGGCTCACAGCTGACGCTGCGGCGCTCGTGAAATTTGATTAAGTCTCTGCAACGTTCGCGCACTTCTCCGTGACTTCGGTGACCTTGTTATTGCCGCCCGGCACCTTTGGGGCCAGAGTTGCCGACCGTCAGCGTCCTACGTTGAGGAAAACGACACGGTTGTTGTCGTTTTTGGCCAAACCTCGAAAACGACAATATATTATTGAGACGGCCCGCTCAGGCTGTGTGTTACGAAGGCCTCTCGGCTACGGCTACTTCGAATTTCAGCTCGGCGTCTGTAAAAGTGACAGAGATCGAGTCGATTAGCTGCGACAACAGTCTTGATATGGGTTGACATCAGCAGATGTACTTTCATGTTCATGAGATAATCAATCCCTCCAGGATTTCGCGGGCATTTTGTGTGATTGTTGCGAGCTAAAAAGCCTGATTTTGCGGGGCATTTTCCTAAAAGTTGTGATTTTTTTTACTAAAATCAATAAAAAACCATAAATTTTAATATATAAACCAAAAATACTTCCTAGTTTTGTAAGATAATTACCAACAAACATTGACATTCTCAAAAGGTGCTTTATTTGAGAACTTTGACAGCTTCTAAACTGACATTCATGACCATTTCTGGATTGTCCCTTGTCTGCAGCTCTCCTCACATGTTCTGCAGACACAAAGTGTTTGTCGATGCGTTTATGTTCCATGATTACACTGCAGGACGTGCAAAACAGCTTCCCCCCCACTCTCCTGCAGCTGGGGAGGAAACTGGTTTGCGCGGTCCTTTGCTGAAATCTTTCTGTGCAAATGTGAAGCATTAGCGCACATTTTGGCTTCGGTCGCTGCTCCTGCACGCTCCCGGCATTCTGATGTTAACAGGAAGTGACGTCACGTGTCTTCTTCGTGACTTATTTGGGGTTATTTTGTTTTCCACGCTACACAAACCCACAAAGAAGACACTAGACCGCAGAAACGGTGGAGAATCACTTTAGAAACAATAAATATTGGGTTAACATTGCGGGAAAGTTGCGGTGTTTTGGGCAAAGTTACAAAAAGTTGCAATTTCGGGGGTTAGCTTGATTTTGCGTTAATGGTTGCGATCGCAACATCGCGAAATCCTGGAGGGTCTGGATATTTAGCTAACAGATAGACAGACACAGGCAAAATCCTTATCGCCTGACTTTCTCCCCTTAAACAATAGGTGATAAAATACAGCTAAGGGGTAAAATAATGAATGAAGCTTGGAAACTGTGGGAGGTCAGGGTGACTTTTAGCCAAAAAAAGCTATTTCCTGCTGTGCTTATGCCTAAAATAACAAGCCAGTAAGCCAATAGCTATGCATCTTTGGCTTCACAAACACTGAAAGCCACTAAAGCCTTTGCAGATGTGTATCAGAAGCTGTCTTGACAAGTGGGGGGGCAAAAACGTCTGGCTGAGGCCGACCACAAGAGGCTGAAGAGACGGGAGCGGCTCTTCGCAGCGTGCTTCCCACTCAGCAACAGCTCGGAGATTTGTGGCCCTCTCCATAACGTGGACCTCAGCAGATGTTCCCTCTGGAGACCAGCTGTGGGAGGATTAAAACCTCCCGCGCACGACCAACTTCGGAATTTCTTTGCACTCGGAAAGCGGCGACATGTGTGATCTCTCGGAGGCTGGGGAGGAAGCGGGGGGGGGGAGCGAGTTCTCCCCGTGTTTCGATGACAAGGCAAATTTGGTGAGTTCATCAACGGGAGTTGTTAAAATTCAGAGTCTCTCTTATTAGATTTTCAAAACTTGTTCCGAGCGGAATGTGGAGGCGAGCGGGGAGAAAAAAACCAAGCGAGCCTCCAGAGGTTTGAGAAAGGTATTAAAAATCTAAAAGCAACACCTTTGGTGTCAATCAAAGGGGCCCGCGGATGAAGAAACCCGAGATGAAGTCTAGCGAGAGCTCCTGACAAGAAGGCTGTCTGAGCAAAAAAGTGCAGCCCAAAGCAATCCAATCAAACACAAGTTACTGCAATCATTAAATGGAGATCTGTGCTGCTTCTCAGTCCACCCCATCAGCCTGCGAAACTGCAGCTGACGCCCTGAATACACACGAAGAAACGCAGCCAACTCAACTGGTAATTATAGATCTCTCCGCAGCTCATCTCGCAGTAACATCGTGCCCAGGCCAAATCGCTCTGTAGTCTCACAACTATGGCAGATTGAGAGCAAAAAGTTGAGGTTCCTGCCAATGGTGTCAAAAAAGGAAGCTGCAACTGAAATATACTTGCTTCGAATCCGCACCAGTAAGGGGTAACTTTCACTCCACCTGCTGAATGTTGAGTAGTCGTGTCTTTAATCGTCCAAATGGACAAACTTTCAGGCTATGTATGGATAAAATATGTCCTGACAGACGGAATTAGCTTTTTGGAAAAAAAACTCCCTTTCCAAGTCCTCAAATAAAAACAGCTTTAGAGAGATTAATAAAAAAAAATTAAAAAAAAACCCCCAGCTTTTTATTAATAAAAGCTTTCGGACTAAAATAAGCATCTAGTTTTATTTGCCGGGTTGGAAAAGTCAGTTTCAGTGGAAGCGAAGTGAGGATAAATTCATTGAAATGAGCAAATAAATAAATAAATGAAAGGGAATGTGGCATCTTTTAACTACGAGCTGACATCTGAATACCTTCTCGCGAATTTCGGTTCAGTTTGTTTAAAATTCTGAGCGTTTCAAGGAGACGTTTTTTTTTTTTTTTTTTTAATTAAACAAGTACGCCAGCTATGCTAGAAAACTGTCATCATTTGACAAGTAAAAAAAAAAAGAATCCCTCCAAGTGCCATTCAACATTTCTGTTTTTGCTGTTAGCAACTAATTTCTTTGGACCACGTAGGCCGATTTCTATTCTTTAAACCAAGTTATAGAATGATAATGTTCTGTTTTTGTGCACCTCGAAACATAAAAAGGCACCTACTGAATATGTCATCAGTTTAAGAGATAACTTTGCAGACATTTCAGCTGTCTTTTACTGTCGTCTTACACCTCTTGTGCTGTCCCGTCTTTGTTTTTAAACACCTTAGATATTACAACTAACTGACTTTTCTTCAGTCAGTAAAAACCTCCACACCAAAGGCGTGCTGTTGCCAGTGGGAATTAGAACCTTATCCACATGAAACAGTTTTTCTAAAATTATCTTTTAAATTTGTTGTTTCGACACATATCTACGGCGGCCCTGAAGAGCAAAGCGCATCAGCCAACCGCTAAACACAACGACAAATTCCAAAAATCTTCTACATTACCCTACCGGAAGAGGTAGGTACCAATGGGAAACGTGGGACATCGCTGATTGGACGACGGAAGTTATTCTGCCTGTCGTGCCGTTTTGAAATGTTACCAGTGACCCAAACGTAGCTGTAGCTGCTGCTATCCAAGAATATTTTGAGTCAAGACATACATACGAGGTGACAATGGATATGCTCGGGACTAATCGCAAAATATCCGGTTCAAAAGCCAAACGTCGCCATCGTCCAATCAGCGACGTCTCATTGTTTCCGCTAGGGATGCACGATATATCGGCATTAACATCGGTATCGGCCGATGTTGGTCATTTTTTAGCATATCTGTATCGGTCAGATAAGTAAAAGTGGGACGATATTGATGTCCGATGTTAATTTACTGCCTGTTGCCATTTGTGTTTCTGTTTCGGGAGGGGAGGGGGAGCAGTAGCTGTATGATCACGTGACAGTGATAGCGAAGCTGCGCAGCCAGGAATAACAAGCAACCGAAGAAGAAGGAGGAGGAATAACAAGCAGAGGGCGATGTCAGCGGTCTGGTCATTTTTCACGGTATCAAGAGAAGACACACGGAAAGCAGTGTGCAATGCTTGCAAAGCCGAGGTAATGCGAGGAGGATGTCGCGTTAAGTCGTTCAACACTACCAATTTGATATGCCATTTGAAAAACCACCACCCAGAAGTTTACAAAGAATGGCGGGAAGCTAACGGTGCTAAAAGTAGCAAAC
>NC_051450.1:8764901-8770629 GCF_001649575.2 Kryptolebias marmoratus | reverse complement strand
TCACTGCACTCTTGGAGTTGGGCCTTTAGCGCTGTCTTCTGTTCAGAGAAAAGTTTAACAAAGTTCTTAAAGAGGATAATGTTGAACATAATGTTGCAAAGTTTAGATTGCTGTTAATTTGTCACACATACATAGTGACTCACTTCCCTGCTTTCCTGTAGGTCCATGGCTATCTGAGTGAGCCCCCCATCCCCAGAAATGAAAGCCCCCTGCAGTACTGGAAAAGCAACATGGCTCACTTTCCTGCCCTGGCCAAGGCGGCACGCAAGTACCTTTCAGCTCCATGTACAAGTGTGGACAGTGAACGTCTCTTTTCTGCTGCGTCACATATCGTTGATGAAAAGAGAAACAGGATCCAGTGTGAAAAAGCAGAAATGCTTCTCTTTGTAAAAAAAAATCTGCCTTTGCTAATGAAGGAGGCCTAGACTGTAATCCACAGTCACCCACAGGTGGAAACACTGTTTCAGTGTTGGGGACATTAATTTTCAGCACAAGCTTTAAGTTGGAAAATGTGCAAATACTACCATGTATTTTTGTGTTATAGTTATGTCCCAGTTCTAATATTTTTGTTTAACAATTTTATAGCTGGAACTTAAAATTATTTGCATTTTTTATGTTTGCCTGCTTGTGTAAACACTGTTTCAGTGTTGGGACATTTACTTTCTTGAATATTTACTAATTACAGTGCAAGTGGGAAAATGTGAACCTATGGTCAGGATAGACTTTTATGTTTTGATTTAGCATTTTTCACAGATTTGTGTTTAACTGGAGTAGACTTGTGGTTAAAACATGTTTTGCATTTTAACAATGCCTTGTTGCCATGAATACTGCCAAGTTTGATCAGTTGACCTTGTCCAGCTGTTGTTGGCATTATTTAGATTTATGATACAAACTTACTCCTAAGAGTTTTGTCAGTTTAGGGAGTTAAGTTGTACACACTTGTTACAAATTGAAATTATAAAAAGTAACACTCCTGGTTACTTGTTTTTTATGTTAGCTATGCAATCTTATTTGAAAGTTACACTTTTTGAAAAATAAAGCATTAAAAAAAATTCAATTTGCATAATTTTCAGTCTGTGCAAAATTTGATCGTTCCAGAAATGCAAGTGTTTTTGTGCGTGGGTGTAATATCGGTAAATATCGGTTATCGGCCATAACAACAATATTAATATCGGATATCGATATAGGCCCAAATTTTCATATCGGTGCATCCCTAGTTTCCGCTGGTACCTACCTCTTTCGGTACACATCCTTGTGAACACGGCATAGGTTCTAAAACTGTCTTCAACCACACAGAAACACCAACTATTAACGATGTAGTTCCTAAGGCAGGTCTGTATGTGGTGCTGAAAGGCTACCACGAAAAAAACAAACAAAAACAAAAACAGGAAACAAGGCGTGGAGCATGCACATAAGGCTCACACACTGGGTACAAACTAGAAACACCCTAGTTCTCCTTTGAGTCAAGGATGTGGTGGATGTTACTGTTCATCAGTCCTGTCTGCTGATTGGAGCGAGGCAGCTGAGGAACTTGGTTCTGGAACATCTGCAGCACACATGCAAAGATAGAATTTGCCACTTTTATTTGTCCAGCGATTACCCCAGCATCCTTCAAGGGGGATGACCCGCCCACTACCCATGAAGGTCGTGGTATGTACTAAATTAAAAAACATCTACATGTGCTCGCATGTGACCGATCCACTGCGGCCAGGGGAGACGACAAAGCAGATAGATCATCACTAGAGATCCGACGTTCGCAAATGATTCGAATCTTTCGAACGGCTCCTAAATGCGAACGAAAGAAGCCGAGTCGCAGACGGTAAAGACCCGTTCTTTTTTTTTTCTTCCCCCACCCCTCCTAGGTTTTCCACCTCAGATGAAGACACACACAGAAAAGGAAGAGAAAACCTTGTAAACCAAGTCACATGGTACAGTATGTGCTATAAATCCATCTCTAATCATCACCCACCACCAACCTCTTAGAGACTTAAGTACCTAAAACCGAACATTGTATTAAATGCTAGTGAGTCCGACTTGCACACGTGACCAAACTCTCGCCAACGGAGAAGAGAGCGCCGCCGCAGGTGCGTGCACAGCCTGTTTGGATGTCTCTCTAGGTGTGGCTCACTGTTTCTGCTGCTTTAGTTCTCGGAATTAAACAACAGTAACACTAAAAGACGCATATTTGTATGCTGAAGATAATAGCAAAGGTGTGTCTCCACTTCACTTTTACATTTTTTTTCCCCCCCAAAACCTTCATGATGCCCAAGTGTCTGTAGCTTATCATAAATACCTGCAAAGTTCAATTCTATATGGGGTTACAGTAAAATAAACAAGGTTTTGGCGAATTAAATGTGCTAAGCTTGCTTATATTTGGAACCATACTGTGATGTAACTGTATTGTAATAAATGTAATTTAAAAAAAAATGATCAAATATCAAAAATAAATCGTATTAAATGGCTACATGAGCTGAATTTTTAAAAACTGTAATCCTTTAGAATGAAATAGTCATTTTAAGGCAGAATTCCTCTTTTTTTTTCCATTGACAGGGGATGAGTCATGATCAATTTTTGGCAGAGAAAATCTTACTTTATGGCCATTTACAGGCGTCTGGCAGCATACAAATGACTGCATGAGCTGAAATCTTTAAAATACAATCTCTTTGAATGAAAGTCATTTGAACGGCAGAAATCTGTCAGTCTGGCAAAAAAAAGGGGGCAATTTGAAGTTTTTTTTGTACCGTGCAAAGGACTACCTGTGCTATAATTTTTTAAAACATCACTCCTTTGAATATAACAAAGTTATAGAAAGGCTAAAACACCCTTTCAAGCTTTCGGAGTTTTATCACTTATCACATTTCGACTGGTGAACACTCCCATTATGAGGGTTGTTATGTCTAAAAATGTCAATTTATGGACTTTGTTGCTTAAAAGTACTTGAACATTAAAAACCACATGACTGATAAACTAAACTAGACAAAATTGACAAAATGGATGCAAAAACTATTTTTCTATTTGATCCTTCATTGACTTGCATTCATTCAAAAATGTCACAACCCACTTAAAACCAAAAAAAAACTCCCCCCAAAAAATCTGCATTTCTTTTGAAAAACTACAATAGCTGGCAAATAAGTAATAAAATAATTGAAGTTTCATTTTCTTTTTTATTTAAATGTACTATTTATGTTATTGTTTATTGTTGAACACTGTTCCCGTGTGGATGGCCCTTTAGTTGCATTCATGGACCAAGAGATAGTTGGATTTTTTTTTATTTTTATCGCCACTTACTTTTGCTGAGCTGACTGACTGGAAACAAGATTCAGATTCTTAATGTCGGATTGGTCAGTCAAGCTTAAAATCGCCCCGGTTCCCTTCGCCAGACGTTTAATTGGCGCTACTCTATGTTGAATCACTCAGCTTTTAGAAGTAGTACGCACTGAACACGCGAAATGTTCCAAAAGTGCTCCGAATCTAAACTCCTCAGCTTGAAATTGTGACATAGTTTAGAGAGAAGCCGGGTTTGTTTTCCGGTCCTGAGCAGAGAGCATCAGTAAAGGACCAGCAAAGGCCGAGGAATCCTCGCATCTGTCATGAGTGGAAGTCGAACAGTCGTGCCAACAGTACGCCGTCATGGTTCGGACCAGAACTCCGGTGTCTGTGGGCATTCGGCGACCAATAAAAACCCGGAGTCAGGGGCATATGAAACACCAGCGGCTGACAGTCACATTAATAACCCAGAATAAATTATTCAAAAACGCTCAGGCTCTAATCCATCAAATAATATATTAAGCCGCTCCCTCTCAGCTCGACGGGGGCTGAAGCGGCAGACGAACACAGAAACCAACACATTAGAGGTAAAAGGCATAAACAAAACATGGAAATAGAATTTTCACCACAGCGGCATTTCAATATCGGAGAAATACGGCTTGAAGCAGCGCGGAGAGACAAAAACATGGGGGAAAAAAAAGGAAAAAAAAGAAAGAGAAACCTTCACTGTAGAAATTAACAATGGGAGCAGTAGTCTTAGAATGAATACACCGAGCGCATTGTGTATGAATCTGATATTCAGCAAGTGAGAGATAATCCTTTCTCTGTGCTCTTTTAATAGGGAAGAGCTTAGAGAGGGCCCTCACAAAGGTTCACCATCTGTATCCCCCACGGCTGCTGGCAGCGAATAATCCACAGATCAACTGTACAAGGAAATTAGGGCCATAAAAACAGAGAGCGAGAGAGAGGGGGGGCTTCTTTTCTTCTTCTCGCGATTCCTTTCGAACTCTTCGTTCGGCAGGAAGGAAGCGACGTCGCTTATCGGCGACCTGAGAGACGGGGGAGACGGGGGAGGCGAGAGGGCAACGGGCGGGCAAGGCGTTCTGTGCGGAAACGCCGAGGAGGGAAAAAGTGGTTTCAGGAGTGGGGAGTAAAAGAAGAGGGACAGAGAGGGGAAAAAGAAGAGCGGGAGGCCAAAAGAGCCCGAATGAGAATGGCCCACTCCGGCAGAAGTTAATGACAGGGGATCAGAAAAGCAAGGTTTCCATTCAACACTTTGAATTATTCAGGGTTGCAGGGCACCTATTTGCATTGCAGATGCCTTTGCTTTCCATTCCTCCACATCTCTCCCTCTCTCCCTCTCTCTCACCGTCTCTCTCTATGCTTTCTCTTTCTTTTTTTCCCTCTCCGTGTCTCGAGCAGGAGAATGGCCCTGCCTCGGGGTTAGGAGATAGACACGTTCTCAGCTCAGCGGAGAGAGAGAAAGCTTCGTCCATGCAAAGCAGGAAGATTATCTGCCATTTCCAACACAGCCCGGGTTCAACAGTCGCCGTGGCACGGAAACAAATAAAACAAAGGTCAGAAAACATGTATTGTAAGCCGTTGGAGCTATCTGCCAGGGCCTTGGAAATATTATGAGCGTGTCATATTCCGTCGGCGCTTTCGCAAGGTCCATTCGAATTCAAGGCTTGTGCTCGATGATGGAAAAGGAGGATGTTAAAAAGGGGGGAGGAGGGGGGGGGGGATGCTGCTAACTTCAGAAAACAAGGCAGCGTCAACATTTGCAAGCGCAGCTGCTTTTGAGAAAGTGGTGGTTTGACGTCTCTGTCAGACGCAACGAGGATGAAATGACATCCCCGCGGCACGTGCGAGCGCGCCTGCTTTTCAGGAGACGATGCTCTGGAAGGCTTGCGGGTGAGGACGAGGAGGAGGAGGAGGGTGAGGAGGAAGGAGATGACAAGACTGACAGCGTGACTCATCGTGAGCAGCTTTCACCTAATAGCGCCCAAAGTCGAGATCGCGGGAAAAAAAGGGTGGAGGCGAGGGCGCGCGAGAACTCAAAATGGACAAAAAGAGCTCGTCGGAGACAGTCAGACTGCTTGACAACAAGGTCTTAAAAGAGGCGTTTGAGATTAAAAAAAAAACTGAAATAAAGATGACAAAAGGAGCGGTGAGAGAAAAGCAGGTGACATCAGACGGCAATCTCAACACAAGTTTCTTTGGATGTCGTAAATCAGGGCGTACATGAGCCCGTCAAGAGTTTGTGGTGATATTTTTGAGCTGGTAATCTAAAAAAAAAAAAAAAAAGCGTCACCGCGGGGTGCTCTCCGACAGCAGGTCCTTTATGAACAGGAACCCAGTTTATTCATCACTTTTATAAAGTTAAAACGTAAGATGGGAGATGAGAGGAGACGCTGAGGCGGCGACAGCTATGGGAGTGAACAGATTACGACTTCGCGTC
>NC_051450.1:8760878-8764777 GCF_001649575.2 Kryptolebias marmoratus | reverse complement strand
GGGGGAGGGCAGCGTCAGCACATTCCCAGCCCGCTCCTCGCTCTCCGCTGCGGAGAGAAGAGGGGGAGGCGGGGAGGCGCAAAGATGATCTCCTGAAAGCCACCCGGTTTCTGTATCTTTCATCAGGAGGGAGCACCGAGATGGCTGAACCGGTCCAATCAAGATGGCGATAAGGAGAGGAAAAAGCTGCCAGCTCTGCAGCTCTCCAGGACGAGGCTTAGAGGAGCCCGTGGGGTCGGACGAGGACGGGGAGATTCGCTGGTTTGTGCGGCGGGTCGGCTCGATCGGCGTTTGCTTCGAGGGGAAAGTGGGGCAGCGCTTTGGGGAACGTGTGACCAAGCAGGAGGTCAGACGACTTCTCCCGAGATCAATAATGTTCCTGGGACCTGTGGGGAGCTCAGCTGAAGCTGTTTACACAGATTAACTCCCACAAACCCGACTTACACTGTCACGCCTGAAAGCACTTTTTTAGCAAAAATAAAAAAATACGAACCAACTGGACGAAAACAAGAATAATAAATCTCCCAGAAATGTACGCGCTCGAGTCTTCCAAGCAGACTGACGTTTTTGCAGTCTTTAAATAGTGGCCTTGATCAACAGTTTTCTGAAGGTCTTTTCAAGGTTTTTTTTTTGTTTAGATTTTGGCTGCTCTTTCACTTTTGCCTGATCATTTTTTTTTTTTCTTTAGAGGAATCTTGACTTTTTTTGTTCGTTAAGCCACTGAACTCTGATCTACGAGTCATTCAGGTACAAAAATGCCTCCTGATCCCAAAGGCCTGAACCAGTGTTGTATCGAAACCTAACAGACATCTTAGCAAAGACAAGGTGGTCTCTCGCTGGGCTGAGGGAGTCTCCGGAACGATGGTTCTCAGTTTTGTCGCACGAGTCGCAGAGGTGCAACAAGATTTTTTTTCCCTAGAGTAGTGAGAAAGTCACTGTGGGCATCTCGGGTCCATCTCAAGAGTGTCGAGCCACCAGCAAAGGAGCAAACATCCCAGACTACAGCTCAGAATGTCCAGGTAAAAAAAAAAAAAAAAACATGCATATGATAAATAATATTATTTTAAAAGAAGTGGTTCAAATCTGCCTACTTTTTTTCTAAAGTGCACTCCACTGGATTCAATCAAATGTGGGGGTGATTGCTATGATTGGTGCAAAGCAGGCCAAGGTAGGTACAATGTGGACAGAGGTAGAAAAAAATCAAATAAAATCCTGAAATACGGTTTTCCAAGCGGCGCGCACGAAAAGAGGTCGTGATTTTTCTAACGCTGGCCCGGCGAAAAGGGAAAATTTGCCTATTTTCTTACGATTTTGAAATCGCCAACTAGTCTTTTTGACAGCTGCAGCCCTGTGTGATACGAGCCGAGGAGTTATTAGAAGAAAACCTGAACGACGGATGCATCTCTCAGACCCCCCCGGGGTCAAGTCTTTGTTAAACTGTTTTTCTTGTTTCCTAAAGACGTGACTTTCAAACACTCTTTTTTTTTTTTTTTTTTTTTCCAGGCACGGACACTTCTTTGTCCTTCACTTGTCCACTGTCCTCGTTTTTTTTTTTTTTTCTCTAAGCTGCACAAAATGCTGTCATGGTCAGGTGCAAGGACTGGACTGAAAGTGAGTGGTGAAGGAAAAAAAAAGCCTTTAAAGACCTTCAGAAAGCCTGGAAACCTATTAAGACCATTTTCGAATATTACAAGCCCGGCTGCTCGAAAGAAAAAAAAAAATACAAATAAACTAGAGGTGGTTTAAAATATTTCTACAGCACTGTTTTCGACAAAGGCATCTAACTTCAAATCCATCCTTTAAAAGGACAGATTCCCGTTGGTCTCCCGCACAATCATCTTCCTCGCCTCCGTCTCCATCTCGAGGGGGAGCCTCACCGATGAGAGCTTCGAAGCAGTTGGCCATGGCGTGTCGCAGGTCCGACTCGCGGCACAGGTCGGGGCCGTGCGCGTACAGCATGAAGCGATCCAACTCCAGCTTCTGGAAAAGAAAGGACACATTTCATATCAGCGGGGCTTGCCACGGACACCTCAGTAATAGCTACTTAAAAAAAAAAGGCAATATCTTATTGCACATTTTTATAGGCTCTCTGTAGGAAACCAGCGTCATAAAAGAGAGAAAGGAAAAAAAAAAAGAAGGGTCTCTGAAAAACTCGAGGGAAATGGAAAAGATTGCCTGCCCCTCACTGGAAAAAAAAAAAAAAAAAGACTACTTTGTGGCACTGACAGATGTGCTCATGTGTTGTCCAGCTGTGGCGTGGCACACAAAGCCGAGGCAGGAGCGGAAACATTCGCACGCACAAACTCGTGCCCAGACGCACAAAAAGACAGATAATCCCGAGATATAAAGCGAAATAGAGCAGCGGCAACCATCATACAGCCTGAAAAGTTTTTTGTTTTGTTTTTTTTGGCTGGTCTACAGTAGCTGAGATGAGCTATACATAAATAAAAATGCTGTTCGAGCTGCATGTTCAGGGGATGTGGAACACTGAAATAACATTTTTGTTACATTTGCTGAAAACCTACTAGTGACGATATGAAGAGATTACATTCGAACAGATTTTTATGATCTAATTAAACAAGTCAATAAGCTGAGACTGGGAGCCTCGAGTTCTGCGTCAAGTTTTATTTACCTAATGATGATGAAGTTTAGATCACTCCAAACAGCGGAAAATACAACCGTAGATAAACAAGATCCAAAATATTTGACATTAAACAAAAACTAAGCCTCTGGAGAGCATACAGGTGTGGGTTAGCACAACACCAGGGCAGAACGACATCAGCAATAGCCTTGAGAAAAGCAACTGTCACTGCCCAGCGATCTGGGAAAAGTTACAAATTAATTTCTGGAGTTCATCATTCTACGGATAGAAAGCTTAATCACACGTGGAAAACATGTAAGACTGCTGCCCTGGTCCTCCAGGGCCACTATCCTGCCTGTTTTCCTTGTTTCCCTGCTCCAACACACCCGATTCAGTGGTTAAATTACCTCTTCATGTTCTGCAGAAGCCTGTTAATCACCCTTTGATTCAAATCAGGTGTTGGAGCAGAGAAACAAGTAAAACATGCAGGATGGTGGCCCTGAAGGACCAGTATTGCCCACCCCTGCTCTAGTTGGTGGTAGACCTGTATGATTACTTGAGATTATTGAAAGGCTCGTTTTCACAACTTGGAGTCTTTGTTTTGCGTTCCAGTTGACTTTCAAATAAGGAAAAGTTGCAGATGAAGGCCTAAGAAGCCACTAGTGACGCAATAAGAGTGTTCGAGAATGCAGAAAATGAGCGTAAACGAGCGTTGGGACGGGGGTGACTGGGGTCCGTCAAACTTCCAGCAAATCTCAGAGCCCAGAGAAAAAGTAGCCCAACTTGACTTTCTTGGCAGTGAACTACAAACACAAACACACAAAAAAAAAGATAACCAGGGTGCTTTTTAATTACGGCTGATAACTGTTGGTGGTATCCCACCCCCCGTGATTGCGCACACAAATTAAAATCGCAATTCACAAATACTCCCAACTCCGAGGGAACCCGCTCTGACTTTTAAGCCTTCCAAGTGAAGTGGCGTTGAAACGCTGAAGATATTTTTTTTTTTTTGAAAGATAATTGCGAGTGTTCTTGAGCAGACGGCTTTAGAGGAGCCGGGTAAACAACTTGGCAACGCTGAACACTGGATCAGGCTCACTTTTACCGCGAGCGGCAGATTGAAACAAGCCGAACTGCTACACGGCGCTAATGCAGATTCGGGTGGCTGCATCTTTGTATTCAGCGGGGAGCGACATGAAAGATTGAAGTTTTTAATTGGTTTCTCCACATCACGGGACGATTATTGTTGTGTTCTTTACAAACCGCGCCAGTGAGTGCTGCCGGGCTGCCAGCAAGCGTAAGATAGGGGGGAAGTAAA
>NC_051450.1:8754454-8760855 GCF_001649575.2 Kryptolebias marmoratus | reverse complement strand
GGGGGGGGGGGCAGGCGATAACAGGAACTGAAGAGTGATTCAGGAAGACCTCCAGGGGTCCGCGGGGACCCCGGTCGCACCAGTCTCCAAAACAACAACCTTTTAACTCCAATTACAAACCTGAGGGGGCAAGAAAATGGGCACGGGTGGCAGTGAGACAAAATTACTCTTTTTTTTTTTTCCCCAGCGAACGCTCAAGAAAGCAGCAAAGTCATAACGTCGGGAGAGAAGACAATAACCCTGTCTCAAACATGTCCTCGTGTCACTTTGGAGACGTCCCGCAGTTTTCACCTGCAGAGAAAGACTGTTACGAGCGGGAGGAGGCGGCGTTACCTTGGCGAGCATGGCCAAGTGCTGGTTCTGAACGATGGCGGTCCTGTAGGTGGCCAGGCCGCCCTCCTCCAAATTAGGGAAAAGGTAATAAAGATGGACACTGCAACGAAAAAAATGAAAAATATATATATATTTCACGCCTTTTTTTAATAACCCGGCTGTCTGCGTTTCTGATTTGAATCCAAAAGAAGGAAGCTAAAAGAAACGAAAAGCGAAAGGCAAGGGACAGATAGATTAACAATTAACAGACATTTCTCTAATTGCTTCTTATAAATAAAATTGGTATTGAACCTAAGAGCCTTTACCGTGTAGAAGTTTTAAACCAGACTTTCTTGTACTCTTTACTCTTAAGCCTTCTGATCCTCGGCAGCATATTATGAAGTTTCCGTGGTTAAAAAAAAAACAGGGTGTCGAATCTAAAAAAGAAAAAGTTCTCTCCAGCAGATGAACACTGTCTGAAAGTTATATCTAACAGCAACAAATCCAGTAAGCGACAGTAAGAGCCGACAGAGGGCCTGAGTGATGCACCATCCGTCTGTTGATTTTCAATGTGTCAGGTTTTCAGCTAATAGATGTTTGATAATCACCTTGTTGGTGCTAAAAAATTCTGTTTTATGCCTCAAACTGTGTTATCTTCGAGAGTTTTCATGAATTCAGCTGAAAGAATGGGAACAAATTATGTCTTTGTGACAAGCGGCTGATAACAAAGTGCCTAAAGATCCAATTTCTTTTCCTTTTTTCCCCCCCTATTTTTGCTAGAGTTCTGTCATGTGTCGACACAACTCTGGTTCTTTTCTTGCATTTATACCTGAATGATTCATAGGTTGGAGGTAATTGATGAATAGAAAAATATTTCTCTGACTGTGGTCAAGCACCTAATAGGATATTAGTGAAAAAGCAGCCACAGTCCGAAGAAAAACCAAAAGAACTTTCTGAAAGTCCAAAAACAATTTTTTTTTTTTTAAATGACAACAAAGATCTGAATCATTTGAAGCAAAATGTAAAGAAATCAGAAAGGATTTCTGCACAGTTCTGAATTTAATAGTTAAAAAATAGATAATACAATTTTAAAGTTTATAAAAAAGTCACTTTATCAAATTTATAGGAACTACAACAAACTGCTGGTTTGATTTTTAAGAGTAGGACCAAGGAAAAAAACTCTTAGATTGTGAAAAAAATCAAATAAAAACAATTTGCTGCCTTGAAATACTTGTGTAAATTTGTTGCAAAGGTTGGACAGAGAACTTTTGCATTGCCATTATGAACAATGTGTTTTTTTTGTTTAATTTTTCTTGGACCAACGCAAAAAAGAGCCATTCCTCAAGGCCACAAGGTTGCAGAACCCTGGTCTAAAGGAAAGTCATATTTCATATTAGAAAGATTGGTCTACAGCTTTCTAAAATGTACAATAAATCTAAATGTTTTATTTGTTTTGATCATTCTACAGTTGCCAGATTCTCCAAGACCAACTAATTAGGTTTCCAAACTGATTTCCAGGTCCGTGTTGGAACCCAGAAATGGTCTCGGACGCTTCAGTGGTTCCACAGCTGGGTTCCCCGATGAGCCGGTTCCATTTTCATTATGGTCCAATGTCTCCGTAACCGCAGCGTGTCATTTGATTTCATTTGATTTAAAACAGGCCATTTAATTCAGTCATTTCTAATCAATGCAAAAAGAGGTAAGCAGGTGGTGTCCTGTTTGCTGAATTCACAAGAGGTCCATTTGGTAGGAGATTGCGGTCTTGGTGCAAAAAACAAAAAACTTGGAATAAATAAAGAAAAGCACTTTAAGTAATGAGAAATAATTACACTGGAGACATTTAGTTTTGATAAAAAAGTCAGCTGTATCTGTTTATCGACTCCAAGCAGATTGGGACATTTAGGAAGAAAATGTATTCAACGAGAAAACTGCAGATTTAGATTTCAGAATGTAAAGAACAATAAACCTCACAGAAAGTAAACCCAGTTAAAAGACTACAGTATGTTCTTCTGCAGAGTTATTTCTAAGCTTTTTTGCTAAAAAAAAAAGAAAGAAAGAAAAACAATATCTACTAGCTTTTAGATCTCAAGATGAACCTAAAGATAATTTTAATTTGACTTTTCCGACATTTATCTACACTAATTGTGAGAAGTTTTGTACATTGCCTTTTGTTGTGAATTGGCACCATATAAATAAACTGAAATAATTATGACTAATTTAAAAACTTACCTGAATTTGAACGACCTTTAAATGGAAAATATACGTTTTTAAGAGGATTGCAGTTGGACTTTTTTTCCCCCCACTTCGTCTGCTGGTCACGTGGGTCCCCTCTGTTCAGTACTGCAAGTTGGGGGCCATTCAAATGTGCAAAATATTCTGTTGGCTGGACAGCAGAGGCACAGGGAGCCTCTGAGGGCGGCATGCACTCTGAGTGCGCACGAAGCAGCTGGCTGGGTCTGCTGTAGCCATTTAACTGGACAAGAGGCTGATAAATAATTCAGAGGGCCAGAGCGTAGGCCAAGCATGTCTCGTCAGACGCTAACAATCAAAGAAGGCAGGCAGAGGTGGGAAGATGGTGGTGGGGGGGGGGAGGAAAGGAAGGAAAAGGAAAACATGCCCTGAGATATCCTGAGAAACAGAGGCTAAGCGACCTCTTTGTAACACTTGTGCACGAAGGGCTGAAACAGAGTCCAGTGGACCGGACAAGAAGTCAACTGATTCGGGTTTTTCAATGGACAATGTTGATGCCCTTTTTTTTCTAGATATAAGGGGATTACAGTAGGCTGTATGTAGTCAAAAGTAAGAAGAAATTTGTTAGAAACTCTTGCTTAAAAGCAACAACGATATATATATTTGTTTTTTTCTTTTATGCACAGCCTGCTGCTCAAACTTCCGATTTTTTTAAGGACCACACAGATCACTAGTGATGACGTAATCCAAGGCAATAACTTCCCTTCAGGGATGTACACTTATTTAAATGTTCAGCTGGCGTTCCTTCACGGTGTCCCCTCCTAACTGTGGGGTTCCTCAAGGCCTCATTCTGTTCTCTTTATTCTGTATGTGCTTCCGCTGGCGTCCACCTTCGAGAAACGCAACATCTTCTTTCATTCGTTCACTGATGACGTTTAAATCCCATCAGCCTGTTCCAGCAAACACTAATGCATCCATTCAGGACCTGTTAAAGTCTCAGAAATGGACAAACATGGATGGAGATAAGCTTACCTAATACCGGCCCTCCCTACACTGCCGTCCTGTCAATTCCAGGATCCAGTTTAAAGTTTTATTGCTTGTTTTTAAAAGTCCCAACGTCATGACGAAGCCTTCACCATCGGAACCTCTGCAAACCAGAGGTGAGAGAGCTATTTGGGCTGTGGCTCCAAGGGGGTGGAGATACAGTACATCCTGGAAGTTGAAAGCAGGACCTTAAAGCCCCATATCCCCAGCGTCCAGATGCTGGTTCCCAAAAATACAACATGGCAGCTTCTGTAAAGCGGGTCCTGCTGACTTTAAGTCCCTAGAATGAAAGTTTAACAGCCTGCCTTTGCAAATTAGAGCCATGGTTTTAAATCTGTGCTAAAAAATTTGTTTGAAGTGAGTGGCTTTTAGTTCAAGTTGAGCAGGACATCCTGACTTTCGCTTGATTTTATTGAGCAAGTGTATTTCATTTATTTTGTTTTATGTGGCATTTTTACTGTTTTCGAGTACAGTATTTTGTACAGCAGTTTGGTCAACAAAAGTTGTTTTGAAATGTGCCGTAGAAATAAACTTTGACTTTGAAAAGGACAGAATACCAGTAAAGCAACAAGCTGTCCAGTCAACTTCCATTGGGATCTGCTGGTGTTGTGCCAAAAAAATTAAAAAAATGAACTCCTGCTGTGAAAGGTACCCCAGTCACAGAAGGCATATTGACACAAGAACAGTTTAGTATATTTAGACATGACTGATGCTGATCTGGCCATATTAGTCATCCGACTGACCAACTGGTCTCTAAACCAGATCAAGCTCGCATTAAGGTTTGCACATGCTCCTCAATGTTCAACAATGTGGAAGGGTTAACGTCGCAGGTTAAAAATTTTATTTTGGTGATGTAAGTTAAATTCACTTCTGTATGCTGCTAATAAAAATAGACATTCTCCTTTTGTTCTGCGGCAGTTGTTTCACCTTAAAGGAGGTGGTGTTGGCACAATCAGTGGATAGGAAGGCAGCTGCCTTGCTTGGTAGTGTGAGAGATTAATAACAGCTATAAATACACATATTATATATATGTGTATTTATTAGCAGTGTGCTTAGGCAAGTGCTGGGCAGTAACGTCCATGCTCACCTGGGAGTCAATAACACAGTCAGCAATCCTGACAGCAATTCAAGACAGCTAATTGCAAGTTGTCATGAAGAATTTCTGGCTGTTGAAATAAATTGGGGGATACAGTGAGGGGCGAGGAAATGGTGGGGGGTTTATATCCAGTTCCAATTACCAGTGAATCAGTGTCTCGAATGAGGCAGAAGCATGGGGAAGAGTGCAGCTGTGACAGACAAGGAAACATGCAGACAATGAGAAAGATGGAAGGAAACTGAGTGAGAGGGTGAGAAGGGAAGAAAAAAAAAGAAAAAAACCCCAGAAAGGCCGAGAGTGCTGCATTCAGCTTCAATTAGCGCCTGCGTCTATCAGAGGCGCGCTTTCTCACCTGGTGAGGAACTCGACAACAGCATCACCCAGGAACTCCAGTCTCTCGTTGTGATTGATCCTGCACAGGTGAAGAGGAGACGGAAGAGAAGAAAGGTGGAGATGTGAGGGAAGACAGACACGGTTGGATCTGAGAATAACTCCGGCTCACATTCAATAATAAGCAGCCGTTGCCCTTAAAATTAGCTCATTTCATTTCCCCCCCTGAGATATGCCTTCCTTCCACAGTTAAAGTTAATTTTCTTGTCAGCGGGCCTGCCGGGTATATTAATCACAAGATTCGTCCCTTTGATTGCGCCTGTGGTCACTGATAGTATGAACAGATATGTGCCTGCAGGTATCCCACCTGGAAGGAGAGGGGTCATCCTGCCCCAAACGGGACATGATGTTAATCAACGTGTTGATTCCTGAAAAGAAAAATGATCCACAGGGTGGAAAGGGTTAGGCACCACGACACAGGAAAAAAAAATTGAAGATTAAAAGAAGTAAAAACGGGGAGAAAAAGGGTAGTAGCTGCATATATATTGACCTTTTTTCCTCATGTACATGTGGTGGACCTTCCTGTCGCCATATTTCGGCTGGCGGATGCCACAGTTGGACAGCGAGTTGCGAGCGTGATCGGGATTCATGCCAAAGTTGAGGTGGTGGCTGGGGTGAGTCATGGCGAGCTGAAAGGGAACATTGGCACTCTCTTTACACGACATTTGTACAAAAGAGAGGGATTCAGGCATGTCAAACTACGTACAAAGTGCAGAACCTGGAGTCTCATTTCACTGCAGTTTTGGTGTTTTATTTCCAGCCCTTAGAGGATTTAGTTATTTCTGGTGGCCCTGGAAGTTCAGTGGCAGTGTGCAGCTCTGACCCACACTGACAGTTCAAACAACAGCCCTGGAGCCGGAGCTCCTTTCTCATTTATTCACACACAGCAACAAACATCTGCTTTTGGTCATAAACACTAAAGAAGTGGGTTTTTTTTTCCTCCAACACTTATTGAAATGTGGACAAAGATGTTGCTTTTTCCCCCAAACAGGTTCAAGAATCTCCTCCTCCTCCTTGGAACCATAGCTTCCTGGTCACACGTCTACAGTCTCACCTTTGCTCTTTGTCACGAACTTTAACACGGACCCATTAATGTTTCTTCTCCTCATTAAAAAACAATAAAACCTCAGACCACGTCTGACTCCAGAAGGTGAAGATGCAGCTGGAGAAAATGAACCGGAACAAGTTTGCGGGTCCACATCATGTCTGGCCCAGCTTCAGTGACGTGCGGTGAGGTTCGTGGTTGGTGAGGCACTGAGAGTCAGATTTACAAATATATAAATCCAAAAGGGTAGCTTATTCAATTGGCTACTGGTTATTTCATATCTCATCAGCGTTCTTCACACACACACTCTCTCTCTCTCTCTCT
>NC_051450.1:8745061-8753971 GCF_001649575.2 Kryptolebias marmoratus | reverse complement strand
TGATGGATTGCGCAATCAGAGGTGAAGCTCGGCTCGCTGCTGCCACACCTCGCGTTTCACCCTCATATTTGAACAGGAAATATGCAATTTCAGCGATTTTGACTATAAAAATGCGATTTAGACCATAAAAATGTTCGAAAATTACTCATACATAAAGATTAGTGGACAAATATTAATATTCATTTTATGTTATGATTTTTTTTTTTCTTGTCATGATGACCGGGGAGGCTCTGCCTCACCTGCCTCCCCTGACCGCACGTCCCTGCCCAGCTTCCTCGAAGCCTGTAGGGGCAGGCTATGTTGGATTCAAAAGCACCTCTTTTGCTGCTCTAATGCCCCTTTTACACGGGCTCTAAAGGTCCCGGCTCCACTCTACTCGGCTTGCTTTGAGCGTGTTTCCATCGGCATTTTTTCGAGGCCGGCCCTGCTTCTTTGGTCCCTGCTTCAGAGTCCGGCCAGCCGGGCCGGCCCTGCTTTGTGGGCGGCGCAAGCTTAGCTCCTGTTCACTCATTGGTCATGGGTGTGACCAGATGCAAGCATAAAGAGCAAACGGTTGGAGTATAAACAACAGCGTTAGCTTACCCTGCAGCGTTTATGCTGTCTGTCCCCCAGCTGAAGCTGCTGTAAAGCCTGAAATCTCCGGCGGATATCAGCCGTCCTACTCCACGCAACAATCGCTGCATCCAGAGCATTTCTTCCACTGCGCCTCTCTTCCTGAAGTCTCAGGAGAATCCCCATAAGTTTAAAAAACAGCAACAACACCGGACCAACGTTGTCCATAGCGCTTCTGTTGTTTACACAACTTGCGCCAAAAGTTTGCGCCCCCCGCAACACGAAGAGGCGTTCCTCCGCTACCGACCAAACTGGCCAGTGTGAACGCAATGCATTCTTTATAGAGCCGAGCCGAGTAGAGCCGAGTAGAGCCGGACTTCTGAATTAGGGCCCGTGTAAAAGGGGCATAACATTCTGCCTCTCAAAAAGTCCTGAGAAGGAGGTTATTAAAAGTGCTGCAGTTTCATCATTGTCTCATGACTGGATGTAAAAACGCAATCACCTGCCTGCTTCAGTGAGCTCATTCTAATCATGGAGAAACTAAGCAGAACTGTGAGGATTGTGTTTGTTGATTTCTCAAGTGTTTTTACCGCAATTCATCCAGCACCGAAAGGCAAGAAACTCTCGAACAAACAGATGAATGTCTTCACAATCGTCTGGATTACTGACTGAAAGGGGGGGGGGGTGTTGAATCAGAATTAGAGCAAACAGAATGTTCTCCCATCATCGTTTTCTTCTCTTCTTTTTAACCTCTTACAGCCCAGTCTTGCAACCGACTTTAGAGTACTGTCACTTGCAAAAAAAAAACCAAAAAACTGACAACTCCGCAACTCTGTGGGGTTGCTATAGTGGACAAGAAGATGAGTACAAAGTGTGGGATGTGTGTGTAATGTCAAACCAATCCTCTCATCCTGCCAGCGACTGAAATGGAGCAGTTGAATATTTTATCAATCAGAGCAGGGGAAAAAAAGGCAACGGCAGGCTGCATTTAATAAGCATACATCGAAATATAAACATTTTTTCTTTATTTATTGAAGCAATCTCTTTGGATTCCTCTGAACAGCTGAGCAGCCTAAATATTCCCTCTATCGCAGTGCATGTATGGCCAACAATGTGACCTCGGCAGTTCAAATTTGTGTTGTGGGCGATTCACATGTTCTGCGTAACTGAGCATGGCTTATAGTCAGATTTATGTCGCAAAATGTTACAAAAAGGCTTTACTTTACTTCATTTAATTCAGAGTTTCATTTGGTAACAGAATGGAAAACCGCTTTTGGTCCTTTTCATTTAAATGCCATTTTCTTTGTGAAATCTTTTTAACTTTTAAATGGTAGATTTTTGACATTTAAACTACCATCATTTTTCTTTCGGATATTAATAAAATGGTATTTATTTTAGTCACTAAACAAACAGATGGATAAGGAAACAAACAAAATTACCGCATAAATACCTTTTTTTTTTCCTGTTTGTTCACTCCGTTTTTTTTTTCCTCCCTCCATTAACACAATCTAAGAAATTTGTCTCTGCTAAGCTCTTCCATCTGAAAGCGTCTTTCACAGATGGCGAATGACTGTAGAAAGGCTACAGGCTGTTGCCAATTCTATAATCTGCAATACATTACAGTTACAGTTCCAGGACAACAAATCTGAGGTCATCTTTTAGTTTGCCATCCCAGTGAGACAAATAGTTAAGGATTAGAAGAAATTGGCAGCTTTCAAACTAATTTGCATAAATGAAATGTCTCTTTTCTTTCTCCTAATGATGATTATCCGAAAACAAGCAAAATAGCAACTATCAGTATAATATTATTTCCATTAGCAGTATGATTTACTTAATGTATTCAGATGTGTGAATATAAAAGCATCATGAAAGCTTTCATGTTCTAATTTAGGATGTGTTTTGACTGCGTGAAAATGACAACTGATAGTAGGAGTTTGTTGTAAGAGGTCACACTCTTACAAACTGAGCTCAGGAGTTCCTCAGAGATGTGTACTCAGTCCTTTGCTGTTTCTTTGCAAACACATTTGCACTGCCACATTTTGTACAAACCAGCCTTTTTAGGTTTGCTGTTGATACAACAGCGGTGGAACTGATCAGTGATAACGAAAGATCTTCCAGAGCAAAGCTGGACGATAAAATCATGGACAATAAGTGAGCTTTTGTGGAAACAATATGCATCTTAATGGAAACAAGACTGTGGATTTTTGGAAAAAGTTGATCACATTCCCATCCCGCCAAACCCTGGCACACAAACAGCACAAAAAATAAAAACCTGGGGGCAGGTTTTTAAAAACCTGGGGGACAATTCCCCCCATTCTTCATCACCACCTTTTACCAGGAGACTACCGAGTTCTCTGCAGAACACATCTGGGCATTTCTCAATTAAAAAACAGGCCGTTTCTACACCAAGTGGTTATTTTTTCCGCCACAAAACACGATTATAGAATCAGTTCCAAAATAAGGACAGATGCTACCAGACTACAGTTTTGTAGCCCATGTTGTCTAAGGACCTTTTCTAGCTAAAAGACTTCATCACTATATTGAAGTTTAAATAGAATAGAAATTGATTCAAAGAGTCTTGCTCTGACATTTACTGAAGAATGTTTTCTTCAAATGTCACGCCTGTTATTTGATTTACAATCTCATGGTCAACTTTGATGCCTTTTAGCTGTATTTTCCTAATCCATAAAGAGCTAAACGAAATTACCTCTGTGAAAACCTCAAATCAATGTGCCAACAACTCATAAAAAAAAAAGATTTCTTTTGGCCTTCGGCTTGAAACAATTCAAAAATAAAGTCCTAAAATTGCTTGAAGGGGTGCATATTGCCCGCCACCTTCTATGCCGGAGATTTAAACTGAGATAATCTTATGATGAGTGAGGTGGCGTTATAAACATTTTGGTCAAACTTTGTAAATGACAATGTACGCTATCTTAATACAACGTGATCTTGAAAAATGTGTTTGTGCATGAAGAAGAATGTGACTCTTAGCTGGTGCCACATCTAACTTGAGCTCAATGTCTTTAAATTTGACTAAGCTGCAGCCATTTTTTGTATTGGTTAATGTTGATTACCTCTGGCGGCCATCTTGAGTTGGGTTGATTCCAAAAGTTAAATCAGTTGTAGATACACATCCAGTGATTACTATTGCTAACAGACAAACAGTACGGATGCCAGCAGTTAATCCCAAAGGGTAAGCCAGGATCCCACGCAATAAGTAGCACTCAAAGTATGTGTTGGCGATAAAGCTTATCCACTGCCGCACCAAGCTGTAGCTTAATATCTGTAAAATTGGCTGACTTATAATCATTTTTTTGCGTTTCCTAAGGTCAGTTGGCGATATCACACATCTTGAATTGGGTGGACTCCAGAAGTTAATTAGTTGAGATGTACGTTCAATGATTAGTTTCTGAGTGTCATTAAAATCCATTCAGGGGTTCATGAGATAGTTTGCAAACATGACAGACAAACGCATACAGACGTGGACACAAATATTACTGCCTTTTTGCCTCAGGCGGCAGGAAATAAATAAAGAGCTCGAAGTGGCAGAATCATACAAAAACGTGATGACGTGTGATGGTGAAGCACTATTGTAAAGTAAACAAATACATGTTTAAGCTCTTACCAGGCATAATCCCTGATTTGGTGCTCATATTCCTATGCATAAAGAAATCCCAGTACAGGCATTTTTTATTTCTACAATAATGACATCAGACCAGTCCCTTTGTACTTTCAAAAATCTTTTCAAAAATTAAGATCTTTAAAGACCACCCGTCTATAAATACTTCTAAGACAATAACATGCCTAATATGTGATAAATTTGCACTTCTGTAACTGTTCCACTTGTACTTTTTCTTTTACTATATGTAATGCTTACACCAGGATTTTTTTACTGTTTTGAAGTGAGCAAAGCAATGTAGGGTCAGCAAAAGTTTCAAGAAAATTAAGAGAGGAAGCCTCTTCTTTGTCATATTGAAAGTGTTTGTCTGAAAAGTAATGGCTTGATTTTTTTTTTTAAGCCAAGAAAATGTTGTGTTTTTAGGTAATATAGCCCTGAGGGAAACACATGAGTCAATTTTCAGCTTAGTTGGAAGAAAAGACAAAAACTGCTGTGCCTAGAAAGACTGCCATAGCTGAATATCTCAAACGCCGAGTGAAGAAAAGGGAACGAGATAGGGCTCACTAGGATATGTCGAGCCTTTATCAATCTTACATTAGCGGAATGTTAAGCTAATCCCCACCAAAAAGAAGAAGGAGGAAAAAAAAAAAAAAAAACTCCAACTACTTTCCTCTCCTGGGCTTGCTTTTCAAAACGCTTGTCTCCTTTCAGCCAACTTCAAATCAATTTCAGGCTCCAATGAGATATATGTGTAAAACATTAACGGAGAGCTTTCAATATTTATAGTTACTCAAGAGGCCTTCAGCTTTGAAGCATTTAAACACAAAAATGACAAATTCAAGAGCTATTGTGGGTTTTTTTTCAACAGTTAAGAAAAACACGCTTTTAAAAGGGAAGAAAGGGGGGGGGGGGGGATGACATGGCGCGAGAAGGCACAAGAAGAAACCTAGAAATTCTCCACTCTGGCAAAAGTTGGATGAGTCTAAAATATATAAAATATATATGCGTGTGTGTGTGTGTGTCTATGTGGTTTTAAAAAGAGAAACTATCCAGCGAGAGGCAATTGTGCAGACAAAAATGTCTTGCTGATGTCAGAAATCAGAATGGGCAGACTGGCTTAATATGATAGAAAGGAAACAGTAGCTCAAATAATCTTTTACAACCAAGGTCTGCAGAGTACCATCTCTGAATGCACAACATGTCCAGCCTTGAAGCAGATGGGCTGCAGCAGCACAAGACCACACTGGGTGCCACACTTGTCAGCTACGACGGGGAAAACTGAATCTGCGATTCGAACAGGATCACCAAAAATTGGACAGTGAGAGATTGGAAAAACATTGTCGGGTCCGACGAGTCTCGATTCACTGGACTCCAGCGGCCTCTACGGTCACCGTATCTCAGTCCAGCCGAGCACCTTTGGGATGCGGTGAAATGTGGATGTGCAGCTGACAAATCTGCAGCGACTGAGTGAGGAATGTTTTCTAACGCCTTGATGAATCTATGCCACGAAATGGGACAAAGGTTCTGAAGGCAACCCTGTACCAGTATAAATAAAGTGGTCAGTGTGTGTTTATTTGTATGTATCTGCATTTATAACATAAAATACATTTTCTAATCCCTACTGATGTAAGACAAGTCAATGAGTGATGTCACAGCCTGAGCTACAGATAAATTGTGCATTAGGTCCCTCTCAGTTACAACATCCACCAGCAGAATTGGATCTTCGACGGATTAAAACTGGCAGGTTTGCCTATCAGGATAATGACTGCTTACAAAGGATCGCAGTGAGTTAGATTTCGTGAATACCGCCTGACCTGATGCTCGCTGCCATTAGATGACCGGAACATAAACATTATAGTTCAGTGGAAAACAGGAGACCCTGACAGGAAATAGTGTTACTGACCTGTAACAGGGAACATGAAGGGCAAACTTGCCTGCTCGGCAAATAAAACTCACTAATATAATTAAATACAGCGTAAAGCATTATTTCATCCAGTGTAGAAGCAGGTCAGTAATTAAGGGCGAAAACACCAATTTTTGCATCTGAATGTAAATCTATGGAGTTGTAATAAAAAGGGAAAATTATATTTTGTTCATTCATTAGTCTACTGAGCTGATATTAGTCCTTATGATGGACCCATTTCCATGTTAGGGGAAGCTGAATTTAAGCTCTATCATGAATTGGATATATTTTTTTGGGTGATAGTATTCTTCTCAACCTTTAGGTTGGATTTAACCCATTAAGATCAAATGATAACAGGATGTAGAACAAACTGTCATTTACAATAAAAAGTCCACTTTTAGGTTTGCCGAAGGTTTTGGACTGCAGTGTTTTTATCTGGTTTAGAAAATCCGAAATGAGTGCTTTTTATACTCTCACAAATAGTTTTGACTATGACTTGAATGGGAACATAAAAAGAAATTTCTGTATTTTTCAAATGGATTTGATTTACGAACTCACGTCTTAGCTGCCAAATGTACCTAAATGTACCAATTTATTACCAATACAGCCACTTTCATTGAGATTTTATTACTTTTCCTTTAAAGAACCTAAATCATTTCTTTCTAAAACAGTTTTTTTTTGTTTGTTTGAAAAAAAAAATGAATTAAACTACTGAAGTTGTCTTAGCTGCCAACACAGGGACCTGATATATTGACTATTCACGTTTTTATACAGATTTTAGAAGAATCTTTCCTCAATATATACCAAATACTTGTCAGATTATCATATTCTTCTCTACAGATTGGTGTCATTTTAAAAGAAAAATTAATTTAACAAAATAGGACATAGAATACTTTCTAACAGTTTGCAAATTAAAAAAAAAAAAAACATATTTTTGCATCTTTTATTGTCAATTAGAGCGCAAGAGTTTCCTTTTTCAGTTAACCTTTAAAGACAAACAATATTTAGGCTTTAAAACGTGTTTTTAAAGAGCATGTTAGATGTTTAGAAATTTGTTTCAAGTATTTAAAGTGTGATTGTGTGAACCGCTAATGAGCAGATTATGTTTTACTAAGAGTTGACAGCAGCGAGTGCTCTGAGACTTCCTCTGTTGGCTCATTTCCCATCTCTATGTAGCAGACCATTAGCAGAATGAACTGAATATGAATATGTAATAGATTTCAGAAAAAAAAAAAAAAAAAAAAGAAGTTCCCTGCCACCCTCTCAGTTCAAAAGTCAGTCGTGGGTTGGTTTAAATGAGACTTTGGGCAAGTCTTAATCTTTTGAATCGTACGAAATCAAACTTGCAAGATATATATAACTTATATTTTTCTTTTGTTAAGAAAAAGTACTCAGATATGCATTCAGAAGTACAAACGGATATTCAAAGTGCTGTGAAATGGCAGCCCCACTTCAAACAGACGGACAATTCAATCACATGAACGCGTCTCCGTGAATAAGAAAGCAAATAAAGCGCCCTGGTACACACACTGTGAATACACGGGGCCGCACAAACAAAAGCAGGCAACGTCGGCGCAGAGGCAGAGGCGCGGGGGGGGGATTTGTACGGTTAAATTATTGAGGGCCTTTGGCGATGCCTCTCGTTCTGTCAGCATGGGTCAGGAGTGGAGAACGGGGATGAAGCAGCGGGGGTTGGGGTGGGATTACGATGGTCCGGTGGATGTGAACGACGCAGGAGCATGTGGCCACCGTGAATACATGTCTCTTCAATCCGAAAATGCCCCCCCCNGTTCAAACCTTTAAATGTTAAATGTTTAACAGCGAGGCTCTCAGAGGAGGGGAGCTTCAAAGATTTGTTGCTTTTTTTTTTGCTGCAGCCGGGTGAAGAAAACGCACCTGGGTACAAACTCTCTCCGGCTGGGCTTTTTTTAGCAGCTGCCTGATAAAAGAATCCCCGCTGTCGTTCTTTACCGTTTCACCGGGATGTTCAATTCTCAAAGAGTCGAAGGGTGTTGACATCAAACACCTTAAAGATTATGTAATATGTTCTGCTTCACTATCAGATAGTTTATTTTATTAAACATTAGAGAAAGCTTGAACAGGCTTCACCCAGCTGACTGGTTTCCCCCAGATGATCTACAGCTTTCATGTATTATGAAAAAAAAAAGAGGAATTAAAGTCTCATCCCTTCATATAGTGAACAGCTCATTACCCTTCAAAGCAGAACAACAAAAAAAAAATGCATTAAAAAGAAAAAGGCTTACTATTTGAATCGCAGTATAAAGATTCACACAATAACTAAAAAACAAGTAAACTGAACACGTTTTTGTTTAGCCGCTGTATTCAGAAATGTCTGAAGCTACATTAAAGGCTAATAATGAAATTCTAAAAAAAGTACAACTTGTTAGCCCCTGGCTAGAAGTCCCGCGCACAATCCAGCGGGCGCGTTCTTTTGCTATCCCACATCGTTTCTTGTCAAGCATTCACGCTCGTTTTAGCTCGTGCGGTTAATATTTGCCTCGACCCTCAGCTGCTCGTGCCATATGACCACCCATCTGGGTTCTGGTTCTGGCTGAAGTTTCGTTCCCGTTAAAAAGGGGGTCCGTTCGATCTGCCACATCATCGTTCAGGGTAGAAAATATTAGGAAAGTGAAGATTTGAAAGCCTTCTTTCCCATGTGACCTTGACATCCATAGGGCTGACCCCTGACCCATGGGGGTTCTAGCTGTTAAGTTTAAGCTTCCTACGGTACACGGTTGCCGAGTTAGAGCACATAGGCTCCTATGACCTTGACCTTTGACCTTGTGACCTTGAACTCTAAAAGGCTATTCCTTAA
>NC_051450.1:8738488-8744124 GCF_001649575.2 Kryptolebias marmoratus | reverse complement strand
GGCAGAAAAAGCTAAATATCTGAAACAGCCGAAATTGCACCAATACCAAAAGTCATAGCGGTCTTGTCATTAATGAGCTGAACGTTTTGATATATGAACGGTTGAAATAGCTGAAAAATTGCGGAATGAGTTAGATGCCGAAAAACGTACGGAATAGTGAAAGAAGAATAATAGATAAGAAAGAGAAACAGGAAAACAATGGTGTGAATGCTTAAAAGCATTCACACAATAATAATTCTTTAGTATTTTTGGGGGTGGAGGCTTGACATAACCTCTTCAAGGTTTTTGTTTCTTCTTGCACTCCATTTGTATTTGTCTTTTTTGTGGACTTTACTGGGCTCAAACTAAAACTGAATCAAATGTGATAAAAACAGCAGATCTGCGAGACTTCCTCCTTTTTTTTTCTTTTTTTTTTAATTTCTACTAGGTTAAAAATGAAGGAATGCATTTTTCACCGCCACCTTGCATGCCAAAGTTTGAAACGAAGACAATATGCAATCAGCTGGCACTCGGCGCATGTGTTGGGTTTCACTCTCAACTACTACCGCACCTAATTTTAGCTCAATATCTGTAGAACCGAATGAGTTACAGGCATTTCGGTGCTAGGGTCGATTAGCGGAAGTGTCCACCGTGAATCGGGGCGTCTCCAAAAGCTAATTAGTTGTAGATGCAGACAAACACATATGCACATTTAATAGTGTCGGACGATACCTACAAACAATGCATGAAACCATAAATAAAATATGTTCTCTATAAAACTTTCAGGTTTACATTTTGTCTAAAAAATAACTAACAAGCTGCTCAGTTCCAGCTCCTTCTGACTGCTGCCTTATTGAAAGTTTTTCTCATGGAAAATGAGATAAGTCTATGTATGTCTACAGTATGTAGGCAGGTTGTGCTTCGGTGATAGCCTTTTTATTTTTTTTTGCTTGTTTCGAAGCTTTTTTTTATAAGTCTATGTTGTCGTTTGTGTTTATGCAATCCTCTTGAACAGGTCTCCATTGATGAAAAATCCTTTCTAATCATCCATTTTTGGTAAAAAAAAAAAAAAACAACCAAACAAAAAGGCAACATAAGTAGTCACTAAAAATAGCTAGGTTGGGATAAAGAGTTGCCGAAGTACTTAATATGAGATGCTTTTCGGAATACAGCAACCTCGATTCGGGAAAAACTCAAAGAAACGTTTCAAACATCCCTAAAATACGAGGCAGCGATGTCATTGTTCAAAACCCACATACATTTTGAGTAAAGTCATGTTTCCCTCCTGTGTCACATATGCCAATGTACTGTCAACACCGCCACCTGTCAAGCCTCGGGTGTGTGTGTGTGAAAAACAGAATCAAACATTTTTGGAGAATATTCTTTTAAAGAACCCCCCCCCCCGCGCGCGCGCGCATCCATAAATTATAGACAATCGTAGATGGATTAATTTGAAGCACACAAACCCTCTATCAAAGCACATATCATTTGCAGCGCAATCAAAGAGTGGTACTAGATTCTCTCATGTTTAATGAGTAGACTGTCACTGAAAAACATTCATCTCATTAAACGTGATCAGCCCATCAGAGTGGAGGCAAATGAGAAGCGATGGTGGATGTGAAATGTGCCTTGTTTGAGCTGCACTCCCGCAGCCGTTCTGTCGAAATCTATCTGGGCAGAAAGTGTGTGTGTGTGTGTTTGTGTCACTGACTTTCTTTTTCTCTCTTTTTTTTTTTTTTTTTTTTTTTTTTATACGAGTGTGTGTGTTTACTGTAGATGAGGAAGCCCAGCTATGATGGCTCCCTACTCGGGTCATTTCAGTCCCGATAGCGGTGAATTGTTGACAACCCTGCTCTTGTCCACACACACACAAACAAACAACGGTGTCATGGCATCAACACCTCTGTGGGCAGAATAGTGATACAGACTGGCAGCTCGCACGGCGGAGACCTGCACACGAGCTGCTGTGTCAAAATGATTGTTTTTGTTTTACCCCCCTTTTTTTTTTCTTTTTGTTTTTCGTTTATATAAGAATAAATGAGATGCTGCAAACTCTCAGCAATGAAAAGGGATCAACTTGTCAGATGGCAGCCGGCCTCACAGCGAGTCGGCGGTTCCTTTTTAGCACTCATAAAGACAGGTCGTCATTACGCTAACAACAAAAAGGCCGATCGCTGATCGATACCAGCAAATACACATACACAAATTCGCACGCACAGAGCCTTGAGTGAATCCTAATGCATCCTTCCCCTTATTAACTATGTATAGGCTACAACACATTGATTTCTAATGTATTAGCTTATGACAGCTCTTCAATATTGCTGCAGGCAGCCGGGGAGGGAGGGGGAGGGGGGCTTGCTCTCTGAGAGCACACAGCTTGAGGCTGCAGACCTGACAGGGGAGAGCTGGCATTACGGAGGAGGATGTTGTTGTCCTGACTACTGTCACTGCAAGTCAGATTTGAGTCGGGCTGCACAGAAACAAACTCAGGCCAGTGTGTGCGCTAGCCCAGCTGACTCCTGAAACCCGGCTTCCTCTTGAACAATCCGAGCAGGGGTGGACTGGGAGCAGTAATGAGGGATATTCTGCCTCCATGAAATCCTGTGCATAACAAGCTCCAACACTATTTTTTTATATCTATATAGATATCTATCTATATCTATCTATCTATCTATATAGACAGATATAGATAGATATATCAGACAGAGATGGATTAATTTACCTAATCCTATTTATCACAATATTTACAAAGGAAAATGCACTGATTGCAGTTTTCTAAGCCGATTCAAAGTTCCAATTTTTGCAAAACTCCACCCTCCCGATTTTGACCAGTTCAGATTATTTTAAGACCTTTAATTGAGAGCAAACAAAATACTGTTTATATCTTGTGGACTTTATGTTCATATCAAAATGTTTCTTAGCAAAAAAAAAAAAAAAAAAAGATCAGATTGATAATCATAACATTTAAGCAACTAAATCTTTATTCACATTCGTTCCATGTATGCAAGTTATTAATCTCAAATTTGCCTCCTGTTTAAGGCTGGATTCCGTTTCCTGATGCTCGCTCTACCTCTCGGCTAATGGTTCACGAGAAGTATAGGTTCAAATATACCTCTAAAAAAATTTGACACCCCATTATGAAGCGTAAATGCCTTTAAGATTTGCTTTCAAACCAGTATCCTACTGGGCGGTCTCAGAGTTTTGCGAGCCTCGCACGCAAAAAAGGGTCACGATCTTCAAATCCTGGACGTCTGAAATGCAGCTGCACTGTTCAGTGGTCATAAACGCTCAGATTTCAGTGGGACTGCAGCCGAAAATTTGCCTATTTTCTCGCAATTTTGAGTCGCTAACTAGTCTGCAACAGTCACAACCCAGTGAGATGCTACGCTTAGGCTTTTGCATAAACATATTCGACATTAATGTGCCCAATGACGGAATCAGTCGTCCATCCTGAAGCATCTGTTAGCATAAGATGCTATTTTTAATTTTGTTTAGGGAGATCGCTTCTGTCAGCTGAGGCTATAATGTAGCTTACCACCATCAGTGTGTGAATGGGCGGATGAATGGGTGAATGATTAATTGTAGTGTGAAGCGCTTTGGAGTCCTCAGACTTAATGAAGCGCTATACAAGTGCAGGTCATTCAATCCCTCCAGGATTTCGCGGGCATTTCTTGTGATTGTTGCGGGCTAAAATGCCTGATTTCACGGGGCATTTTCCTATAAGTTGCAATTTTTGTTTTACTAAAATCAATAAAAAAACATAACTTTTAATATATACACCAAAAATACTTCCTAGTTTTGTAAGATAATTACCAACAAACATTGACATTCTCAAAAGGTGCTTTATTTGAGAACTTTGATAGCTTCTAAACTGACATTCATGACCATTTCTGGATTGTCCCTTGTCTGCAGCTCTCCTCACATGTTTTGCAGACACAAAGTGTTTGTCGATGCGTTTATGTTTGATGATTACACTGCAGGACGTGCAAAACAGCTTCCCCCCCACTCTCCTGCAGCTGGGGAGGAAATTGGTTTTGCTGAAATCTTTGTGGGCAAATGTGAAGCATTAGCGCACATTTTGGCTTCGGTCGCTGCTCCTGCACGCTCCCAGCATTCTAAGGTTAACAGGAAGTGATGTCACGTGTCTTCTTTGTGAGTTATTTGGGGTTATTTTGTATTCCACGCTACACAAACCCACAAAGAAGAGACTAGACTGCAGAAACGGTGGCGAATCACTTTAGAAACAATAAATATTGGGTTAAAGTTGAGGGAAAGTTGCGGTGTTTTGGGCAAAGTTGCAAAAAGTTGCGATTTCGCGGGGTTTGCTTGATTTTGCGTTAATAGTTGCGATCGCAATGTCGCGAAATCCTGGAGGGTCTGGTCACTTACCAGATCAATCTGATACCAAACATGTAACACATCGGAATCCAGTAAATCAGACATCACAGCTGTTGTTTGACAAAGAAAATAATCTTTTTTTGAAGTTTGTGTTTCCGCTGACTTCCTTTTTAAACACCTTACAGATAGCTACGAAGCCTTCCCCTCCATTTTTTTTTAAGACTTTTTTGTTTAAGTCAGTGAAACAAAAACTTGTCAGATTCCAGTCACCAGCCGAAAAATCCCAAAAATTCAAGTTGAAGCATCGTATCACTGAAGCTAAGGGGTTCATACAAAAGTAAAATCAAAAAAAAAAATTTCCTAGTCCACAGACCTAGTTACAGAGACCTGTGGTGAATCTATAAATTATATCAAATGCAAAAAAATTATATCTAAATCTGATCTTTCTAATCATTCTTCAGCTGGTGTTAAAATCAGTGTATTTGGGTGTTTTTCCCTGTCGGGTAGTCCATCTGGAAAATCGTCTGATTCCGATTACCAGCCGACGAATTGGTGCACACCTAGTTACCAACTATGCCAGCCTGTAAATAATACAGCTTCGGATGTGCACGCATCGGTGTGTGACTGCGCCTTACCTGAAGGAGGCAGCGGTCCTTGAAGACGTAGCCAATCAGCTTGTCCAGGTGCATCAGACACTGGTGGTATCGGATGTGATGGGTGAGGACGGGGAGCATCATGGCGTGCTGTTGGACGACAGACAGAATAGGAAAGTGAGGATCATGTCTTGTATGAAAGGCGAGTGAAGGCAACGTGTTCTGATAGAAAACGTGATGAAGAAGAAGGGCGGTTGTGGTGGGGGGGACAGCGAGGGGAGAAATCAATCAGCCCGTCATTATTTATTAAGAGGAGCTCGGCAACACAGAGATGAAATAATCAAAAAGCCAATTTCTGCAGTGTGAGAGGGAATGACAGAGGAAGGGAGGGAAACTCGCAGGACAGTCGAATCGAAGCCCACTCTGACAACCAGACACGCTTACCTTTGAGCAAACACTGACAGCCCCTTCTGACCCTCACACATGAAAGAGGGGGGGAAAAAAGTTTCGACAAAGTAGGCGAAAAGTGAAGGAGGAGGAGGAGGAGTTGTGGGGAGAAAACAGCCAGCGGTCAGCAAACGACTTAGAGAGCCAATCTAGAGAATCATTACTGGAGGCTCATCATGTCTGAGGAAGTGCAGCCCAGGCTGGTGTACACACATTAACCCCGTGCCACCACACCAGAGAGGATGGAGCCACGCATGTTTTAATTAGAGCTGCTGGGGG
>NC_051450.1:8723867-8738459 GCF_001649575.2 Kryptolebias marmoratus | reverse complement strand
TACAAGTGGCGCGGCCCCGCGGTGACACAGTCCCCGGGCCTTGTTAAGCAGCCAATTAAACAAAGGCAGGCCCTGGTCGAGTCTGCTGCTCCCGACCTGTTCTGATGAGCGACCGAGGAAACGTGTGCGAACAGGGAGGCGAGGTGGGGGCTCGCTGGAGTTGCTAATTCGCTAAGCGGAAGGTGGGAAAGTTCTAATTTACCGTCGCAAATCGCGTTCGGATGATTTGGACGCCGTCCAACCAGGCCAACGGCCTGAACGGGGCTTTTTTTTTTTTTTGTCTAAAATATTTCAAGCATGGATTGCATCAGTAAGATGATTTATTTCACCACAAGGTTTCACGGTTTAATCTCACTGATTTGCATCTTAACTTCTAATCAAAGTGGGCATCATTCTGTTTTTCCAAGGGGTGGTTTTGATTTAATTAAAGCAGTTGAAGGGCTGCATGTTGGATTGGAAAAGTATTCTTCCAGGCAGAGAAATTGGATGAAACTTTCAGAATTTTAGGGTACATTTCAAAATAAGTTAAGAAGCTTGGTTGGTAAATGTAAAACTAACAAAATATTTAGAATATTTATGGTTTAAAGATGATGGAGATGAGGGAAACAATGTTGGTGGCAAATCAGGATAAAGTCTTTAAACACAAGTGTCATTCTTTTAAAATGATTCCCATTTACCAAATTCTTTAAATGCATATTGTAGGGTTTGTTCTGTATTGTTGACAGTTCAGTAAAGTGATTAAAGTGACTTATTTTATTTAGAGTAATAAGGAAGAGTTGTTGCTTTGTTCTATTTAAGACAATGTTATATTAGCTATGATATAGTTTTAAGAAGCTGAGGTTTTGGCTGTTCAAACACAAACACAAGGGTGGAATTTTATCATTTTTTTTATTGCTGGAACCCTATTTTGAAAAAATACTGTGGGCAATCTTAGTCCTCGAGGGCCACCATCCTGCATGTTTTACTTGTTTCTCTGCTCCAACACCTGATCTGAATCAATGGGTGATTACCAGGCTTCTGCAGAACATGAAGAGGTGATTTAACCACTGAAATCAGGTGTGTTGGAGCAGGGAAACAAGGAAAACAAAAAGGACGGTAGCCCTCGAGGACCAGGATTGCCCACCCCTGGTCTAGAGGCTCCTAAAACACCATTCCCGGTGTATTCTCTGCATACAGATTCAACAATAAAAGCCTTGTTTGAATCGCTTCCTTTTAAGCAGTTCAGTTTTCATTTGAAGACTTCAAGGGTCATATGTGAGTGACTTCGAGCACTGATTTGTCCAGTAACAGTCAAATGAACTTGGAACATTTTCGTCTAAAAGCTTGAATGCTGTATCTTGTGCACGGCAGACGTCATTGTTAGACTATATCCTCGCATGCTAGACTTTTAATCAAAGGTGTGGCATGATCTGGAAAGACATACCTTGTCACCTACTACCACACCAAATTTTAGCCAAATGTCTGTAAAAATTACAGTCATTTTTGTGTTTGCTAAAGTCGATTAGCTGTGACCGCCATTCATTCAAAAATGAACTTTTACTCTGAGAGTTTCAGTAAAATTTACTCAGTGGTTCAAACACACAGACCCTGCCAACTACATGAGCGTGAGTAAGTAATTAACTGAATATGAGATTAAGTAGATAAGTAGACTAAAGAAGTTAATTGTAATTAGCGGGCCTTGGTAATGTTAGTACCTTAGTTTAAGTATGTTTAGACCTTAGTTGGTAATTGTTATGTCAGCCGTATAGAGGGTCTGGTACCATTTAGAAAGCTCGGTATCATTAGCTTAGCATTCTCATGTTTTAGATTATGTATCCAAACTGTACACTTAGTTTAGTTTATCTTGTTTAGCTTTTGTGTTTCATTGTGTTTAATTACTGCTGTAACTCTGTCTGTAATTTGGTTCCTGTGTTGTAAAGCACTTTGAGTCACCTTGTGCTGAATAGTGCTATATAAATAAATGTACCTACCTACCTAATATACACAGCAAAACGGTGGTTAAAGTGTCAATAAAAATCTTACTTTGCGATTTCCATTCACAGCTGAAGTGAACACTAAACTAAGCTAACTTGACTCTAAAATAGGAAATAGGTCAATTAAATAGAGTGCTATGTACAATCAGAATACTGTCACAGGTATGTAGAGATAGTGCATGAAATAATGTTCATGTCCAGTTTTTCAAATGTTATTAAAGAGCTTTGGGACAAACAATCACAGTTCTGTGGTTAGTTTTTGATTTAGCAGCCTGATGGCCTGCAGCTAGAAACTGTTTTTTTAACCTGCTCGTCCAAGTTAAGTAAATTATTTACTAACTTATTGAATAATGTTACGTTAATATAACAATTTCCTTTAAAAAGGGCATTATTTTCCTATAATCTGTTTATGTCTGTTCAAGCAAATGCTCGTTTTGTATTTTATATTTACAGAATTCAAGGAAACTTATTTTCTAATGTGGTTTTTACTTCCTAGCTCCTTTATTTCTTATTTCTTACATTGAAATGGGCGGAACACATACGACAGATAAAGCAGCAGTTTGGATCAGACAACAAAAATGAGCCAATGTCTGTCCTGTCGTTTTTATTTACTTTAATTATTTCATATGCACGACCACATGTACTCATTTTCAGAGTTTATTTATTAACCAGGCATTTATTTAGTTATTTAACGTGAAGAAGAAGGTCATTTCTTCCCTACAAGTATATTTACTGATGCAGAGAGGCGTAAAAAAAAACAAAAAATGCTCGTATTTTAAAATGTTATTTTTGGGACACTTGATGGCCTTAACACCAATCTGATAAGGGGCAAAAAAAAATACAGGGAGACAAATCAAATGGGAAAAAAAAATATATCTGTAGTGAGTCAAAATAAACAGAAATAAAACCTTTCAATCCAAAAACCTTGGCATAGCTGAGTGGCAGCAACAAGAGAGCTGCTCTGAGAAAAAAAGCAAAAAAAAAAACCTCCAACTGCTTTCAGATTTCAGAAGGAAGGAATTTTGGGGTCACTTTTAGTGGCCGTCTCCCGTCTGTGTCACACGGCGTGCAGAGTGCAGCGCTGGAGTTCGAACTGAAATTATTCATGAAGCAATTAGTCGCAGCGGTACAGCTTGAAGCAAATATAATTGGACAGCAATTATGGATCGGATTCTTCTTCGCTAGACCTTGCTGGAAGAGAGGTCTGACTCGCGAGGCTAAAACTTTCAGTCATTTCTCTCCGAATGTGAGCCCGAGTATCAGCTGCGGGCCATCTCCAGCGCAGGCAGCGAAAAAAGACGTGTGGCGCCGGCGCCAATTATCCTCTGAGTAAGAGGCCAAAATTACCGGAATTGACAATAAATTAAAGTATAGTAAAGCAGCAACGGCGTGCTGTTCGATTTCATTACGGTGACAAACCCGCAAACACGCTCCGCTGTGTTTCGGCGCGCACAGCGTGGCGTTTACGCCGCCGCTCTCATTAGGGGCCGCACGCGCGCTAAATTACAAGCGCACGTGGATCCGAACGTGACCCGAAACGTTCCCCCTGGAAGTCCGGAGAGCGATAAAAAATAAAAAAAAAATCCTGTTTTTTTTTTTTAAACCGGCTGGCGGAACGCCGTGCCTCGGTGCGGTTGTATGTAAATAAAGCGTCGGGGTCGAAGTCATTACTTGATGAGCGGTGTAGGCGCCGCAGCTCGGCGGGGGGCCCACTTTGCTCGTCCGCGTTCCGACACTTGAGTGGAGGGAGCGGCGCGGCGAGATGAGAGATCAGAGGCGAAGTTTCTGTCGGCGGCTGCTCGAGTGGCGCTGCGCATACGAAGATGTACAAGAAAGATGATTGTTCAGGGTTTTTTTTTTCTTTGCTTTTTTTAATTTTTAGAGTTTTGGTTCTCATTTCTGTCCACAATCAGGGTTTCTACATGCTTTCCAGATCTGAAAGTCAATTTATAAGCTTTATTTTATTTTTTTTTTACAATTATAGTAAACGTTTGCTTGAATGTCTGGACGGATTTTAAGGAAACTTTCGCAAAGTAATCACTGGGTGTAACATTTAGACCCGGTCCCAATACTCGCCCTCCACCCTACGTCCCTCTATGAAGCGTGTCAGTCGAAGTGCACAGAAGGGTTCGTGTTCGCAGGTTACAAGCATGCAAAAATTGGAGAACTGGGACAGTACGGGTTACGTCATCGTCTTGCGGCTCTGCGTCGTAACCGCGACATCCAACAGGGCGGGGCCGGTCGCTGTTTTGGTATTTTAAGGAGGTGCCAGTACGATTTTAAAAGTACAGTATACCGGTAGGTATTTTTGCTTTGTTTGCAGGAGATACCTGGCTGTTCAAATGTGTTTTGTTCTGACTTGTTGAATACGGAGCAAAGTTTGATAGTATTCACACACGTACAGCAGAGTGAAAGAAGAATTATTTCAATACTTCACATTTGAAAACCTGCTTTTTTCGCGACAGACGCAGCTCACTCTGTCACCGCTGCCATATATCCGCCTTTAAAATTCAAAACTCTTTTATTATCAATAAAGATAATGAAAAAAGTAATCAGAACGCCACGTGCAGCAATGAACTGTGGGTAAATACTCCGCCGAAGTCCGCCTGGATGCGGGCTTGGCTGAAGGGCGGATGTAGTACACAAAGGGGGCGGGGCTAAAGACCACTCCGGAGAATTGGGACACGCTAAGCAGCGGGAACGCGCATTTGAAGGACACGAGGGTGCAAGTGCGAGCATTGGGACCTGGCCTTAGAGTCAAACCAAAATCAAGATGGCCACCACAACCAACAGATACTGAGCTAGGATTTGATGTGGCAGTCGCTGAGAATCATTCAAAACTTACTCGGAGTGCGAGTTTTTACCAAAACGGCTCTTATATCTGAGCACAGGCTTCAGAATCGGTTTAAAACTCAGACGTAAAAGGCGGCGATATGGATCCTTTCAAGGAATGTAAGCTCTTTAATTATTATCAGGAGTTAACCAGTCAATATGGTGGCGTCGCTATCAGATAATAACAGACCAGAACTACGACTGTGACTCCTATTAATAGCAGAACCATCAATATTTGAACATTTTGTCAGTTTAAAGTACAACCGAGTGTTCAGATTGTGGAGATTCTGATCCCCGCAAGCAGCAGGGCATGATTTCAAATCCCAACATTGCTTCTGACAAACACTTCTAGTTGCTCTCTGAGGGTTAACTAGTGAGCTCCCCAGAGAACCACATACCTACGAGGCCTTTGTCTCTTGTTGTATTCGCATCACCGATAGGAATAATGAACTGGCGCTAGCAGTCAGCCACCGTTCGGAACACAAGTGAAAATCCACGTTTCCTCGGTGACACACGAGCTCGGCGAAGCTCAAACTTCAGAACTGGTCGGCGTGTTTCGTTGGACTTATTAGTACAATTATTAGGAGTGAAAATTGCCTCGATGTTGCCCCTTTTTTGTAACCGCACGTGCCAGCCGTGTTCAGTCAATCCACATGGAGTCAAAAGGAAGAAACGAGGAGGAACCAAAAAAAAAAGGCCGTCGTCTGAAGTTTCTTACAAGAAAAAGCAAAACAAAATCAAAGATTACTGAACTGAAACGGTTCTTGCAGTCCCAAAACACCTTCGTGTGTCAGTAAAGTTTCTCACCAGATAATTCAACCTTTGTGGAACTGTTTGAATCTGACAATCAGTTTTCGACTTCTAACTATCTGAAAACGGTGAAGAAGCTTAACTCGGCGGCTCCAGCTTTGAAACCGTGACGCCTTTATTGTCTGCTGTCGCAAACTTTGTCTTCAAGTCTGAACAAAAAAAAAAAAAAAAAAAGGAATTTAAAGACATCTTTCAGCCCGGGAACGTCTATAATTATCACTGATTAAATAAAAAAAAGATGACCGTAAATGTCAAGCGCATCTTTATCCGTGTCGGTGAGCACAAACCCTGAGAGGATTCGCGCGTTCATGTGTTGCACGTCAAAGTTCGCGGGTTTGCGGTGGGGGGGGGGCGTTACCTGACAGACGTCGGAGCGGATGCCGGTTTTCCAGAAGCCCTGACTGCTGAGCTCCACTGTCACCTCGCGGCGCATCGTGTTCTTCTGTCGGATCTTCTGAAGAGCTTCCTGCAAAAACAAAAAAACAAAACAAAAAAAAAAACAACCAGCCAGTCAATTAAATTATTGATCCACCGGAGCAGAGCCTTCGGGGACGGCTTCCCGTCCTAAAACTGAACCGACCCCCCCCCCATATTACAGATAAGCTGGCGCACGCAATAAACCGCAACCTGTGTGGCATGACAAAACAAGAAACCAAACGTCACACTGGAAAGGCTTGGCGGCACACGTGGAGGCTTGATTTGGAACCACGGAACGTCAAAAGCCCCCGCTACCATTTTAAAACCGACAGGAGGGATTAAAGCCTTCATTTACGCAGCACTTTTAAAAACAAAGTGATTTACATTTAATAAAATACAATAAAAACAATACTAAAAATTTGAATAAAAGCAAAAAAAAAAATGCAATAATTCAGAACTAATGTAAAAAACTACAGCTGAAAATATACACAAAGGCATCTTGAACAGAGGTAGGATTTTAGTTGTGACTTAAAGCAGTTTAAAGAGTAGAAGAAGACTGTTCTGTAGTCTGGGACACTGGACAGAGAACGTCTCCTGTTCTCAGACGGGAGGAAGGCGTGGATCAGAAGACCTTAAGGGTCTAGGGAAGACGATGTAAGCGGGACCCAGATTGTTTAAAGCTTTGAGGACCAAAAGGAGTTTAAAATGAAGCCTGAGTTTTACAAGAAGCCAGTGTAGAGAGATGAGAGCAGGGATGACCTGAGAGCAAAACAAGGTCTCACCAAGACTTTGTTTTAGCAGCCGGGTTTTGGACTAAAGGCCTTTTCAGCCTCCATGAGAAGTTATGAAGTCGGCTCTTGGTTATGAAAATTGTGTCGTTTTTGTTCTCAAAGCAGTTTCGCTCTCCCCTTCCCGACACAAGGCCCGGGCTGAACTTTTTCGCACATGTTGTACCACGTGTTGTGTGATTGGTCAGAAGTTGTCGTGGGCGTGCTTATGCGGAAAAGCCGGTGAGCTTAAATGGAATCATTTTGATTCTGCTGCTCCGCTGAGAAGCAGCTGGAGGCTGTTAGGAAATACGGCCATCTTTGCAACTGTTCCAGCAAAACTTAGAAAGACCGCAGAGACACGGGCAGCTCTCTGGGAGGAAGCGCACCTCGGCCTGGGCAGCGTAGCGACACGTTCCCTTCATTTTCGTTTTTGTGCGCCGTCAAATTTGCAAATGCCAAACGGCGTGTGCTGTCTCAGTCGGTTTAATAAACACGTCTGGTCACGGTAAGGGAAGCAAACGTGTACAAGGACAGGAGAGTTAAGAAACAGGCAGGAAGAAACCCGTTTTTATGCTGTAGGAGGAGCTTCCAGGAGTTCTGATCGTAGTGTCTCGTGGACGATGAAAGGTGGGCGCGAAAACGAACGGCTCGCAACCACGTGACCGCGAACCGACTTCTTGACCTCTTATGAAGTACGCTGGAGCCTCAACTGTCTTCATATAAACAGGATTAGAGGGAGTAGAGGTTGTCTAGACATGAAGACACAAAAGCATGACTCCGTTTTTGTTTGTTACAAAGATAACAGAGGGCGCATGTTGGTGATATTTCTCAAGTGGAAGTAACTGGACTGAATTACAGACTTAAAATGTTTCCCAGTTTTGAGGTTTTCCTCGAAATTGAAGCCTAAAATTTTAGTGGATGATGTTGAGTGAAAAGCTAGAAAACCAAGGAACGGGAGTTGGTGCAAAAATTAACCCTACAGTTTTCCACTGATTTAGTTGAAGACAGTTTGACGCCATCTAGTTTCTAATCTCAGCCAAACAGTTGTGGAGGAACTATCATCAGGCTTAAAGGATAGGTAAATTTGAGTATCATCAGCATAGCAATGATAAAACACACAACTGAATATATGTATCAATTGCCCCAGGGGAGCATGTATAAAGAAATGAAAACTGGTCCAAGAACAGACCCCTGAGGCACCTCACATGTCAGAGGCCAGAGATGAAGCATCAGAATCAATTACACCCTAGGGCTTTCTGTTTAAAAGGTAAGAAGTAAACTACTTGAGCCCTACACCAAAAACCCCCAACCACTCTTTCAGTTGAGTATTAGTAAAAGACGCATTTATCAATCCCTCCAGGATTTCACGGGCATTTTTTGTGATCGTTGCGGGCTAAAATGCCTGATTTCGCGGGGAATTTTCCTAAAAGTTGCGGTTTTTTTTACTAAAAATCAATAAAAAACCATAACTTCTAATATATAAATTAAAAATACTTACTAGTTTTGTAAGATAATTACCAACAAACATTGACATTCTCAAAAGGTGCTTTATTTGAGAACTTTGATAGCTTCTAAACTGATATTCATGACCATTTCTGGATTGTCCCTCGTCTGCAGCTCTCCTCACATGTTCTGCAGACACAAAGTGTTTGTCGATGCGTTTATGTTCGATGATTACACTGCAGGACGTGCAAAACAGCTTCCCCCCACTCTATTTTGTATTCTACACTACACAAACCCACAAAGAAGACACTAGACCGCAGAAACGGTGGAGAATCACTTTAGAAACAATAAATATTGGGTTAAAGTTGCGGGAAAGTTGCAAAAAGTAGCGATTTTGCGGGGTTTGCTTGATTTTGCGTTAATAGTTGCGATCGCAACATCGCAAAATCCTGGAGGGTCTGATTTATAGAAAGAAAATGATCAGTTGGTCAATTACTGAGTTTTACTAAGTCTAAAAACTGTCTAAAAAGTCTAAAAATCCAACTGATGTTACATCATTTTGTCTAAGGGCTTTCCAAGATGGGGGCTTTTTTTTGTTGTTTTAGCAAAACACCAACAGCACGCAAAGTAAGTTAATCAGATTATTAGACTTTTAAAGGAGTAATGTTGGATTTAGCAGGGAAAATGATAAGACCTTCAAATAAGATTAGGACATCAAATCTACTAACAGACTCACAATATCAACTGTCAAATAGATTCTCCAATATATATAATTTATTTTGACATTTTCATCCAGCTTTATTTATACAGGTAATCTCAGTGAGACTCAAGAACTCATTTTCAAGAGAGACCTGTTTATTTTTTTTTTTCCCTTTCATGAATTGATTTCCTGTGACGTTCTATTTGGCAAACCAATAAAAGGTAATTGCTGTGATTTAATTTAGCTCAAATTAGGAGGATTTCAGCTTTAATTACCGTGTTTTGTTTTTTTATTGCAGTCCCATTTTACCAGAACAGTCGTTGCTCGGAAGGGCACTTTCTGACACTTAAACAACTCACGATTCCAAACCGGGGAACAAGTTTCTAAATCATTTTAGCTGGAACATTTTAGCCGAATTCACCCCGTATTTGAAACTGCATTCAGAACGAGCCTTCAATCACACGTAGTACACATAAGAATATGTACTGCGGGCCCTGGGCTCAGTAGAATGTAATATATATGAATTATTTAAATACAAAACTAATTGGCTTCATAAATCGACCATCAGCTGCCTTTAGTTTCAAAGCTTTGCACTAATATCGGCTAATGGTAAAACCTCCTAATTGGTCAATTCGACACATTTGTTTGGTTTTCATTGGCATAATTCCTTCCCTTGCACCTATTTATCACTTTAATTACATCTTATCCACAAAATGTACCTGCTTCCCCAAAATGTCCGCCCCAGTGGTCTGAAACTGAAAAGGAATCTCGGAAAAATGACTGGAGACCAGTGGCGGCTGGCCAATAGAGGGCGCTAGGGCGCCGCCCCACCACTCACATTACCTTGAATAAAACGTAAAAAAAAAATAAAATTAAATAGTACATTAAAAATATTTCGAAATATATGTATATATATTTTTAGTTGTGTAAGATAAATATTTTATAGTTAATGATAAGTAAAGTTGTTTTGTTCTTCGATGTTGTCTGATTGGTGACGTATTTCCGCCCCGGGGCGCAAAAATCTTTGTCCATAGACTTTCGTTAAAAGTTGCACATGCGCAATAGCTCCTCTTCAGTACAAGAGATAGGACCGTTCAGGGCGCACCTCTCCTGCGCCCAGAGCTGACTCCGCCTCCCGCCGCCGGAGCGTGGGACTCCCGCCTTGGAGGCTGATGTCACATCCGTCTGTCATTAAGTTCGCCTGATTGAAAAGTCGAGCCGCGGGTGTGCTGCCTTTTATTCAAAGACAGCAATAAGTTCATTACGTGACTAAGTTACATACACAAGGTAATAAATAAGTTTATAGTTAATAATTAGTTTAAGAAAATTTATGCTAAAACCTGTTAGAATGTTTGGTTTTGAATTCTAATTGGAGCGAGACATCTGATCTTCGTTATATTGTACGTTAAGAATACGTGACGTAGTGAGTGCTCGCATCATAAAACAAGCTTTGACGTATTTTCTCCGGTAAAGTTTTGAAAAATAAGGGAGAAAACGGGTCTTATAAACGCTAAATGTGTCCTACAGGCTTGTGCATTGGGAGACCTCGGTCTTTGTAAGTATTGGTGTGTTCAGGAAGCACTTGTGCATTTATATGTACATTATAATGTTGCTTTTGTTGTTTTAATTTACGTAAATACACTGGTGTGATACCTTTAGTATATGTCTTGGTCCAAAACATATACTAAGGTATCACATAATAGACATATACCAAAGGTTTTGGTATATGTCTATTTTGGATTTATAGCCTCCCCTGGAGAAAACTCCACCAGCCACCACTGCTGGAGACGCACCAACGCATCAGCCGTATGGCAAATATAAGAGGAGCTTGAGCCAAAGACTGGAGAGACGGTTATCAGAGAAAAAGAAAAAAAAATCCAAAATGGAAGAGAACATGACTCCGCCCCCTTAATGTCTGTGCTCAGGCATGTGTTTCATTCAGCTGAGACGCCATCGACTCGCCAGCGGTGATCTGCCTAAAACAGAATTCCAGGAATTTGTTGTTTTTTGTTGGGTTTTTTTGACTCGCCAAGGAAATAAGAACAACAAAGGCATGAATAAATAATGCCATCCCACTTTGAACTGCGCATCAAAAAGAAACGAGCGCGCGAAACCACACGCAACCAATCCTCCCGCGGACAGCCAGCCACTGGATATGGAAAGCAGTCATCGCAGAGAAGTGTGAATCTTATGTAAATAGTTTATTATGCAGGGCCTTCAACGGGGTCAGGGAACAGAGGGAAGCAAGACAAGTAAATAATTAACTAGGGAAGTACAGAGACTCTCTTTCTGCTGGTCAAAGTCATGACACAATTGACTTTTACCACCATATCCTTCTACTGAGAGGAGTGTTTATATTTAAGGTCAGCCTGAGGTCAAACACCAAAAACACTTCCTGAAAATCAATGGCCGAACAAAGGCATGAGCACAGCTGCTGCGCGTTTGGTCCCGTGTGCTTGTAAGGATCATTTAGGGGGATTTTGTTCATTCTCATCCCATTATTGACAAAGTGTGAGCAATGCAAAGTAGAGAGATTGAAGACAACGTTGTTGTGTGCTGTTCAAAGTACAGTGAACACAGAAAACCAGATTTTCAAAAGGTAATTGTGTTTTTAGGAGACAAAAATTCCACTAATGTCCTCCTTGCACCTCTCCTAAGCCAGACAATATTAGGAGGGGTGTCGGGTTAGGTGTCGTTTCTGTAAAATGTTTCTCTCGGGGAGGAATGGACAGTCTTTCTAGAGACGAATAAACGATTGCACTTTTCTCGACCGACTCCGATTTCCAAATTTTTGTGAAACCCCGACTCGCTGCTTCAACTTGTTCCCTTCGAAACACACCTGACAGAACAAAAAAATACTTCGTTCTTTCCGGTTAAACCGAACATTTTCGGGTTAAACGATCATCTGATCACCTGTTGTCCAGATTACAAGGAGAAACTTCAAATAAAATAAAGCAAATTGCAATACAAACATTTTTTTAAACACCTTAAAAGGATAATTTCAACTGTGTACCAATAATTCAAAATAAAATAATCTGTTGAAGTGTTAAACTTAAACAGTGATATACACTTTATGGAACAGAGCTGTACTGCTTTCTCTGTATTCAGAAACAAGTTGTTATTTTACTTGTTTGCGTCTTAAATTACAACTTAATAATAATACCTGCTGTACAATTAAATCAAAGTTATTTTTTCTCTTGCTTGAAAATTATAGGCCTTTAAGAAGTCCTTTAAGACAGCCAGGTTGAAAAAAAAACACCTAAATGTGCAGTTAGTGCAGACAGCAGTCCTTATGAAGCCATTCTGGTTAACACTTATAAAACTAAAAGTAAATAAATAAATTAAAATGTGTGGAACGAGTTACATCTTTTTGAAGATTCCCCTCGAACGGCTCGCCTGAGCTCGGTCGAATCTGCAGAGGAGAATCAGAGCAAATCCCCAAATCCGCGTCTTCCGAGCTGATGGGGAAACCTCGAGGCTGAGCGTACTCTGAGCTGAATACTTATTTAAGTTCGAGATAATTTCATAAGGCGGCGAGATACCTTCGTGTTTAAGCTTATATGTTTCGATGGGTAAAACTTTAGCCGAATTAGAATATCCGCGAAAAACGAGGGAAAGTGTCGTTTTGGGTTATGAATGTCCGAGGGCGAGTTTGAGGCCTGACTGAGGGCATCTGCTGTGAGAAGGCCGCTTCTCGTCGAGGTGCTCACCTCTAGCCTCGCAGGTATCAAACGGCAGGTGTGAAAGCTTCGGACAAGGTGATATTTGATGGAGGAAGATGCCTCTGAGACGGATAGATGTTTCAGGCTTTCAGGGGGAAGTGCTTCGGCGTTCCCTCGGGCTTTAAATAAGCGGCAAAGCCACACTGCCGCTGCAGTGAAGAGGCACTGACATGGCCTAATGCTTCCGCCGGAGTCTGATGGAGCCGGTGTGTGAGCGCGCATGTGTTTTGGGGTGCACTAATTGCTCCGGTGCAGGCTGACAGTGGGATTGTCAGGGCCTGTTAGCCGGAGAAACTCGCAGAGCTACCTGGGAAACAAACTAATTGAGCTTCCGAGTTCTTGCTCATTATCGGTTTGGGGGTGGATCAAACAGTCCGAAAGGAGAGGCCGGAGCAGCGGCGCCACTTTGGCTGGAAGTTACAGCAGTTCCTGGAGGAAAAAAAAAAGAATGCAGTGCAGCGAAGCTCTTCTTCCCCGCTTCCTCGGACCACACACACGGCGCTGCTACTCTGGGATTCCCTGTGGCTACATGGTCATTACTTCACCAAATCTAAACCTTTTCCACTCGTGCTCCCCAGCGGTGGTCTGACCTTCACACCCGACTCAGGAGAGCAGTTACTGCTGTTTTATTCTGAGCTGTAAATTCATCTCAATTATGCAGTAAAAGAAAGAGAAAGGAGGGGGGGGGGGGGCATTTTTCATACGTGTCATAAAACAACAGTCAGGTGCAAAGACACTACGTTGAAACCTTCCTGCCTTTTAGACGGATTCACGGCTGGTGCATTAAACGACGTGAATGTCGTCACATTCATCTTTGAATTTATTCAGTTTAAGAAAAGCACTTTCCGTCCTTCCGCAGAGGTAGACTGATTAAACAGTTGGTCAATTCATTAGGTCGATTATTCCCTTTTTTTTTAAACATAATTGGCATTAATAAGGCCTGAGCGTACTAAGCCGATTAAAAGGCAGGCACATCTGTGGGCAGCTCGGTTGTTCTTACACGTCACGTTGCACTCTTGGGTCGGTGGGCTCGCCTGCGAACCTTCCGCAGCGGCGGTGCCTTTTATTGGCACGACGACGGCAAACCTCAAAGGAAACGGACCAGGACGTTCAGCTCACTTCTGTGAAAGCAGCGTGAGGTGCGCCAGGGAAGATGGCAAGGGTATGGATTGTAAAAATCTAGGAGGGGGGCTTTAAAGGATTTGAGCCATATGCCGTTTCTTTCGACTATCGAGCACCATACAGAGGAAAAAAAACAAAAAAAACTGCATACATCAGTCAATCTCTAGTTTTAAACTACAGAACTTTACATTTATTTCAAAATAAAAGTTTATCAAGTATTTCCAAACTACTTGGTGATTATTTAATATTCTTATTTTTATCAGGCAGCAGCTGACTACTCGCATAAAGTAGCAGATATGCAGCAGTACTATTAGTGTACACAGCAGGAATAATAATTTAGCAGCTTCTTTAACACCTTTTATTTATGCAGTGTCTTAGAGGAACCTTTTATGTCTGCAGGGCATGAACGTTCAAAACATTTAAACAGAAACGGATTTTACTGCAATGAAAACAAACAAACCACCTGGCCATGTACCGACAAATAACATCAAGGTTGGGTTTTTTTTACTTTTTGACCCACCTCTCGCTGTGTCAGCTTCTGCTTGTCGATCTGCTTGACCTTCGGGCTGTTGGCCAACAGGTGGCGCAGTTTCACGTAACTCTTCCACAGCTTCTGGTACCTGCCGACGGTAAACAAGGAGGCGTCACGCTGCGAGGAGTCAACATATCAATATTTCATCTGCAGCTTGCCTGATATGAAGCGCAGCTCAACAGCCGCCTGCAGCGACTTCTGCGTTAGCTGCTCGGATGTGAGAACAGACAATGAAGATGCCCCCCCCCCCCCCCCGCCCGCCCCCGCCCCC
>NC_051450.1:8648519-8723809 GCF_001649575.2 Kryptolebias marmoratus | reverse complement strand
CCCCCCCCCCCCCATCCCCTCCACCCGTTTAACCGTTTGAACTGTAAGCTAGAGTTCACGCTGATAAATTACTCTTCACGCTTTGCACTTTTTGACATCCATGTCAAAACAGCTCAGCTTATTGAGCGGCCTTGTAAGGGGGAGACGTCGCCGAAGCCCCGGCGCTTCGTTTAAGAGCTCGTCTCCGTCTAATTTTCTATAGCATTTAATTGTCTTTATGCTCATTTGCATCTTAAAAGAGGCAGAGAGTTATCGGCAAGGTGACATGTCACCATGCGAACCCCACCGCCCCCCACCCCTCGCGCTCTCTTTTCAATCAGACCGCCTGATTGATGCACTGAGGGCCGAGTGTGACCGTTCTGCTCTCATTCAGGGGGACTTTCTCCTCATTTACCCAGAGTTATTCAATTATGATTACCAGGATGGAGAAGTAAGGGGGTAGGGGCTTGAGGGAAAGGAAAGGTCCACTGACGCAGAGAGCGGGATGAAGAGAGTCGCGAGCAAGGGAAGAAAATAGGAAAGGGAAAGGAAAGAGGCTGGGACGTACTGTGGAATGGAAGAATTATGGAGCTTTAATAGTGGGGACTTCATTAGAGACCGAGACGAGGGAATGAGAAGGCTTTACCGCCCCGATTATCAGCTCACCGCCACCTCCGCGCTGAGGCAGCCTGAGCGGCAGAGAGATGCAGACGGAGGGAGAGAAAGTCTATCCAGCCTGGGAGGCCCCCTCGTCCCCAATCCGCTCCGATGACCTTTCCACAGATCCGCCATGTGCTCTCAGGGTAGCACTCTCGCCATTCCCCGCACATGCTTTCATTAGCATATGCTGCCTCCTTCCCCCGTCAAGTTTCCTATCTGTAACCCCTTTTAGACATGTTCATCTGTTCTGTTCAAGCGATGGGCTTTTTGGCATTCAAACGACAGTCTCCATTACTTAAAAGTTCTCTAAAGACCTGACAAGACCATTATGAAAACAACGGCAAAGCACAACTTATCTTGTAGGTGATTAATTGGCGACGTCAAAGATCTGTAAATGTCTGTAGATTTCTCACCCGTGTAATAATTTATCAGACTCGCGCGACACTGACAGGGATTTCTCGACTACGTTTTGGATCGGCGTCGTGCTAAAAGGCCCGACGCCAAAGTTTTTCTGCAGGCAGTCCGATATTTTCGCTCCGTACGTTTTTCCAAGGATCAAAAAATTAGCGGACCAACCTGATTAATCTGATGCTCCAGCTGACACTGCACAAAACCTGTCTCTTTAGGCATTTAAGAGAACCCCAAAGGTGAATACTATCATAAGAAAATAGTGTTTGTCTGACAGTGCAAACATGTCATATTAAAACCTGACATCTGTCTCCATAAAAGATATATTTAACAACTAATGATGAACAAGCATCTTTAAGGAATGTTCAATTTTGTAGTGGAATGTTAAGGAATAAATGAGTGGATTAATAGTAGTAAAAAATATACTGACCAATGCTTATAGAAGGTTATGTGATGGTTAGAAGTCCAAATTGTATAAGGTCTGCACTATTCATTGTTTTCGGCTTATCTATAGATGTATTGCAGACGCTACAAGCCCAAGAGGGAAACCCAGACATGCCTCTCCCCAGCAACATTTTCCAGCTCCTCTTGGGGGATCCTGAGATGTTCCCAGGCCAGAGAGGATCCCTATTCCCTCCTGTGAGTTCTTGGTCTGCCCTGGAGTCTGCCCCCAGTGGGACATGCCAAGTAAACGTCCAGAAGGAGGTACCCAGGAGGTCTCCGATGCTCGAACTGCGACCCCCCCTTGCAAAGCAGGGAAGCAGCATCTTTGAGCTCTTCTCCCTCACTAAAGCTGAGCCCAGCCACCCTATGGAGGAAGCTCATTTCAACCGTTTTTATGTAGGGTCTGGTTCTTTTGGTCATGATCTATACCTCATAACCATAAGTGACGGTTGGAACATGGATGAAGCAGTAAATTCAGAGTCCTGCCATTTCCTTCTTCACCACAAAAGACCAGTAGTGCTCTCATTATTGCAAACTAGGACCCCTTTCCATCAATCCGTCTCTCCTTCTATCCTTCCATCACTCATAACAAGAACTTGAGAACTCATCTTCTAACCTGGAGACAGCGTCTCAGGTTAGAGGTTCAATGTTTGGACTCTGAGTGATTAAAAGAAAAACAGCAGTTTTCACTTTTTACACAAAACCTGCTGCTCATATTGGCAATTTTTTAAGACTATACAAGCCGTCATCAAGGCAGTGACTTTGGTCATAACCAACATACCACAAAAACACTGATTTACTGAAGGATAAGAGTAAATGTACAGCTGGAAGATTATTTAGGTCAGCTTCCTTTCAGGTCTTCCAGTGTTGCGCTGGAAAAAAAGAAAAAGATGGAAGCACAGCAAGACAAAAGAATGGTGTCAAATGGAACAACACTGTGCTGCCCACAAGTATACAAAATTCATGTCTTTAAAATCAGCTTAGGCATGGGAAGTGGCAAAAATCAGCCCAAGTAATTGGGGTAGGATTAACCCTAGGAATCGGGATCTCCCTAAGTCAGGCAAACAAAAAGCTTTTCAAGCCTTTTCAGAAAGTAACTACGGCTGCTTTTAGAGAATTAAAATCTATCTTTAGTTCCACAAAAGAGAGGAGAGAACGTTAAACCTAAAGAACACAATCCTCGTGGTTCGGCTCATGGTGAAAATGTCCTGTTTTGTTTTGTTCCTAAGCCACTGGACTAAGCAACCTTGTCAAAGTAAACAGCCTCACAGAAAAAAAAAGAAAAAAAAAAAAAGACCTACACTCAGATTCAGATTCTGGTGGAAAACATTAAGCAGACTGCAGGAACACTTTGCCTTGGGCAAAGTGACACTTTCCAACAAGACAATGACCTGCTATGTGTAAGGAAAGGGGACTAGAAACAGCCTACACGAAACTAAACCAAATTTTTACAGAAACTCGCATGGTTTGGATTCCATTTTCCCAAACTTGTGACATAGATTTTGACTTGTGGCTTTCGAACTTGGTCAAGATATCAAAACCTTATTAAAAGCTTTAATCTGCAAACAATGTGGGTCTAGCAGGACTGCAAAGAGAATGATTTCAGAGAATGATGAAAGTTCCCTACAAAACAAACATTCATGTCAGTGTTCTTTCTTTGCCGATCATTCGCCACTAAACAGGAAAAGAAGCCTTTATTTCCTTTGGCATTGTCTGATCTGACCCAGATTTCCTATATTTGGTAAGAGTCCTGGCGTGAACACATCTTTTTTTTGCCAAAATTTAGGCTCGCTAGCACCACCACCTGCTGCCTTGAGACAAGTCCCGGGCAAGCCCGGATGCGAGCTTGTTGAATCGGCGGCGTCCGCGGCTTAAGCGCCGCCGGTGTGCGACTTTCGGTTGTTGCTTCAAAGAAATCTGTACGACTCAAAAATCACTCGTGTTTGAAGAGGAAAGACAGCCTGTAATAAGCCGACAGAGTTTAAAAGAAGATAATTATGGATGTATGAAAACACTGCGCTTGAGAAGTGCCCATGTCAGGAGATAGATGGCCCAATCACAGCTCAATATGCAAATTAGGTGCTCAGGATAACGAGAGAAAAACTTGCAGCTCTTGAAATTATGTCAGCAGGGCACAAATCTGACACGGTTCACCTTAAGATCGGGGTGTTAGAAGTTTTAAAAAAGAGGCCAGCATGTTAAACCAACAGCAGATTTTTATTTTTCTCCCCCTTTTCTGGTTTTCTTTGTACGCTGAACAGCCTTCTCCTCTGCCGCCAAAGTCTTATCATTTTTCATTTATTCTCTGTGGTCATTTCTGTCCTCTTCCGTCATTCCCTTCTGCTCCCTTCTCTGACCTCTGACATGTCCTCATTCTTGCCTCAGTGGCCATGATTAAGCTGGAGAGGCTCGGATGGCAGCGGCGAACACGAGTGTGTCCAGTGGGCAGCGTGAAGTGAGGAAGACAACAGTGTCCCGACTTAATATATGCAGCTGCTGTGTCCAAAAGCTCCCTTTCTGTGGCGTCGCCACGGCTGCAATCAACACCGACTGCTGCCCTCGCTACACGCTTCATTAGCAGCGGTCGGAAATCCTTTCTGGTTTCTTACTGCTGGCTTCTGCAGCGGCTAATGATGTCCCAGTCCGTCCATAAATTTGTCGTCGTGCGCCGCTTTGAGGAGTTTGACATGGCAGCAGGGTGCACAGGGGATGAAAGAGCTCAGAGGACAGACAGCTAAAAAGTAGCAGCAGGGGAGAGGGGACATTAGTCGGAGGGAGGAAGCAAATGAATTCCGCCTAAATGAATTTTCCTAATGATTATCCTCTTGTTTGCACCATTTTCCTCCTTCTGACTGTTGTGATTCAAACTGAACGCGAGAGTTCAAAAGAAATCCACAGGTTTAAATTTAGCAGAAGCCCAAAACTTCTGATTGGTTCTTGTTGTGCTGTTGTCACATCCCTCCAAGCGCCTCGGAGACAGCGTGACGCTCTGCTTCTGTTAATTATGCGGGAGCACAGTACAGTATTCCCTGCTGCAGCTGTGCGGCGTGCGTACGTTACATTGCTATTCGCCAGACGTGCGGCCGAGGCGCGCCCCACGGAAACCTGGGACCCGTGACGACGCATAAGAAAATGTCACGCCGCTCGTCTCGCGCGTCCCTCCGCTCCCCCCCCCCCATCCGTCTACCCTCCCTCTCGACGCCGCGCGACACGAGCAGCAGTCGCTGCGCCTGGGGAGAGCGGCGGCGAATAAGCAGTTGTGAGAATTAGGGAGCTACGGGCCGCTTGATATCTTCGTGTCTGTGTTTGTTTTGTTTGTTTTGATCTTACTGAGGGTCTCCGGCGTAGCTGAGCTGAGCGGGCCGGATGCCGAAATGAACGATGATGGGGAAGGTGATGACGTCCGGGTTGAACTGCTCCCTGTCCAGTTGGTCGATACGCACTGAGCTGGGTTTCTACACGGGGAAAGGGGGAGGAAAAAAAGAAGAGAAGACACGGGAAAGAACCACGTTACAGAATAAACATAGTTAGCCACAAGGCAGCTATCATTCAATCATCTGCTAGCAGCATAAAGATATAAATAATCCACGCCACAAGGGTCATCTGTCACAGGAATGTAATGAGATGAGGCCCCCCGATTCTGCTTGTAGCGCGAGAATGATAAAGTGATGTCAGGGATGGCGAGCTAACTTCTGACGCTCTTATCGGGGAGGAGATTGACAAGCAGCATGTCCTCAGCTGGCTCCCAAATCACAGTTAGCCTGTCAGGCGTTTTGTGAGATCAGAGGAAGCGGCTGCAGCGTGAGGCGTGCTGATCAGTGCAGCAGATGGCTCTGGCTCACCTTGATATTCACTCATCACCGCAGCCTTGCGTTCAAAACTTTTGATTTGCGAGCGGGGCGGGGGGTCACTGACCAACTTTCAGTCTGCCTTTAAAGCAGCATAATCAGGTTTGATTGGTTTGACACAATGAATACGCTAATTCATACGGAATTGTCCATTTAAAGTCCGCCGCTTCTCTTGCTTTTATCCACCATAACCAATTAGAGGTTGATGACATGCGCGAGCTCATGTATACACCAGGTCGCTGTGGGAAATAATCACTTAAGCGTGTCACGCGTGATTGGAAGTGGACTTTCGTTTTGTGGCGGCGAGAGGCCTTGACAATGTGGCGCAACGGGGGAAAATTTCCCGGCGAGGCCTGACATGCCCGACTAGCAGATTGAAAGGAAAAAAAAACAAAACATCAGAGTCTGTGGCCAGAACTTTAACCTGCTCACATTCCTCCCCTGCAAATTTGATGCAGGGGTGCAACAAAAGTACAACAATCCAGCTTTTAGCAGACAGCGTGGGGGGAAAAAAAAAACAAAAAAAACCCTCAACTTTGAGCATATTAGGGGCGGGACCAAATCTGGATAGTACAATAGTTAACAATCCGTGTATGGTTCGTTCTTTGGTTTTCAAAATAAAATTGCAAAAACAAAACAAGCATGTTTTTTTTTTTGTTTTTTTTTCGTTTTTAAAACGAAATTAGTAAAACAGCAATTGCAAAATTAAAAAAAGGGTACTTCTGCCATGAGGTTCCGTTGAATTAACAACAAAATAAAAGCTTGTCTTTGGTTTAACCATTGCAGTTAACAAAAAACAAAAAAAAAAAACGTACCCCTTTTTTTATTTTTGCAATTGCCGTTTTTTCTAATTTCGTTTTAAAAGCAAAAAAACACATACTTGTTTTGTTTTTGCAATTTTATTTTGAAACGAAAAAACCAAAGAACAAACCGTACACGGATTGTTAACCATGTCTTCCATGTGATGCAAAAAAATCAATGTGCCAAGGATAAATGTTGATAATTTATCGACTAAAAGCAACTCCACTGAAGTTAACCGGATGTAACACCATCATTCGTTTTGGTGTTAAAGTGCTCTTTTAAATGTTTTGACGGCACGTGAACTTCAGCAGGTTACAGTAAGTGAACAAACAAACATTTTATAAGCTTTAACTGTCTGTAAGGATGTTTTTCTTCATAGTAAGGCATTTTTTGTTACCTATCATTTTAAAATGACCTACAAGTTGACCAATTATTGTAAAACTGCTGTATCGTAATAATTTTTATATCATGGAAACTATATTGCATATTGTGCATTTAAGGGCTAGCATTCCTCGGAGGAACGCGTATCACCCGCCACCTTTTGTGACAAAGTTTTAGACCAAGACGTTGGTTAGCTGTGGCAGCCATCTTGAACGGGACTGACTTCAAAGGTTGATCAGTTATAAATGTGTAACCAGTGATTATTTCCTGAATTGTTAATAAAAAATCCATTGAGTGGTTTATGAGATACGTTCCTAACAGACATACGGTGGTGACTCTGTTCTTTATTTATTTATTGTTTGTGTGTGTGTGTGTGTGTGTGTGTGTGTGTGTGTGTGTGTGTGGGTGAGTGGGATGGGGTGTGTGGGTGAGTGGGATGGGGTGTGTGGGTGGGGGGCAAAATCCTAAATAAAAACATTTAAAACATTTACTGAAACATGTTTCTACTACAAGAATCTACGGTAACTCGATTGGGACAATCTGCATATTTTCGCAAAAACACTACAGACGGCCATCGTAGTTTATTTTGAAAGGATTATAAAGTCACCAAGGTCACGGGTGAGCTCAGCTTTACTGCCAGAATATGATCCAAGTACTGGTGTTAAAATTAAAAAAAAAAAAATGGATTAACCAATTTGAAAAGTGTTTTTGCTTTAAGTGCTCGTCTGTATTATAAATCAGATAACTTCTGAGTTTGTTTAAATAAAATAGCAGTGATTAAAGTATCCAAGTGGTTTTGCTTTTCTCTAAACAAAATAAACCCTTATATATGACCTTTATAACAGACTGTGTGAGAAGGCAGTTTAATCTTTAACCTGAGTCCAGAGGTGAGGACTGTTACACATCGTCTTTGTGGAGAGCCTGACAGCAACAATCCAGAGAGAAGTTGACTCAACAACTCGCCGACACTGAAGGTTACACAATCACGTTCGCTCTTCATATGCAACCTCCAAGCCAGCTCTGACACCCTCACCTTCACCCAGACACAATTACTCTCCCGTCCTTAAAAGTACGGGCCAGATGGGAGGGTTAACCGGCTCCGTCGCGACATCGACGCTTTTCGTCCCCGTAGCGCCGACGGCAACGAGCGCCCTCGAGGATAATAGGTGGGGTTTCTCGTGTCACAGGCTAACATGGGGGGGCAGAAAGAAGGTCTTTGGAGTGTCTGGGGTTTAAAAAAAAAACAAAAAAACGGAGGACTCACCATGCCCGGGTTGGTCACGATCATGCCTTTGCACTCCTCGGCGTACTTCTGCCAGTCCAACTGTTCCCACTGCAGCATGTCTGCGATCTCCTCCTCGGGAACCAGGGGCTTGCTGCTGCGTAGCAGGTAAAGCAGCACCTGATGCATTGACAGCACCTCCTTTCCGCCATCTAAGTCAATTCAGCAAACACATATAGAGACACAAAGCTCAATGCACAAATGGTTCACTTCCTTTTATCACTTTTGAACTGTTCGAAGTAATAATCCCAAAATCACAAATTATGACAGAAATGACGTCTTTTTCCTCAAACCGTGAAGCATCAGCCAGGTTTTTCTTTAAATCACAAACGGTCAGAGGGATAATGGCTGGGGTGGGTAAACACCAGTCCCACCACTGGATCTGAGCGGGACATTCGGTGTGTGGGCCGGTGGATGGAAAGGGTGGGGAAGGCTGCTTCAAATGGAATAAGCTGTTAGAATGGCAAAAAATTGTGTCTGTGAAAGTAACACAGTAAACAGTCCACTCCAGTCATGTAAGGCTGTATTCACACCTGATACTCCGGTGGACTCGGTTCGATTGGGGACCAAAAGGTCATAATTTGTTCCATTTTCAGCTGCTGTGGTTCAAATTCACACTGAGTCAATCGACCCAAACCCTTTGATCAACCTGTTCCCCCCCTCGCCTGTGGTGGCGCTGCACCACGAACTACTGAAGGAAACACTGAGCACAACTTCCTTCTTCTGGAAAAGGAAACAAAAATGGAGCGACGTCAAATTTTAGCGGTTTTAGGATTTCTGTTTTAACCCTGAAACCCTAACCTTCTGTTAGTGATAGAAACACGTGTTGTATTTACCCAGAAGTCCTTGTGCTGTTGTCCACTTCCTGCTTTTGGCGCGATCTCCGGTCCGCTTTTGTTCACATATGCATTCGAGTTCACTTCAACCGAACTGAGACCAAAGTTTTTAGGTGGACCGGAGTTCACTTTTTTTGGTCCGTATCAGAGTTGGATTGTTCACACCTCCCCAAACGAACCAGACTTTGATTAAAGCGGACTGAACAGGACTGGTGGGAACGCACCGTAAGACGCTCAAGTTTTTGAAACGAAAACACGATTGTTATCACGAAGCGGAAAAACCCTTTTCAGAACCAGAATCGGTGAATGAACCATTACGCCACAAATACTGTGATAAACTAAAATCAGCTCCCGATGTAAAAGGGACTCAACATTTCTCCCAAATACCTGCTCATCGCAGCCTTTAATACTGGGATACTGATATTGAGCTGGTATATATTTATATCCATGAGCTGTTTGTGCACAGGTTGAAGTTTACTTTTAAGGGGGGGGAGGGCTGAACATTTTTTTCTTTCTCCGAAGGGGGGGACATGGCAGGAAAAGTTTGAGAACCAAATCATAACTGTTAGGGTTCACTGTCTTTGCAGTGCACTAGATTTGAAACAAAAAAAAGACAATGAGGAAACACATTTGGGCTAATTATTACAATGGATAAAGTGGCACTTTTCATGCTGGGACCACCTTTAAAAAGAAAAAATAAATAAATTTGAACTGTTTTTATGAGAATTTGTCTCTAGCTTCCTCTGATCGTCTGAGCTTTGACAAAATACAGAACATCTAAATAAGAACCGCAGTTTGAAAGAATAAAAATAGATTTCTCCATCAGCCCCGGATTGCTTAAGAATATACTGAAATAAAACTAAATGTGCAATCAGCATTTTTTTGTTTTAAACCACAGCAATAAAGTTCCATCTATGCAAAGAAACCCAACTAACGTCAATTTTTAAGAGCTCGGTAATATCACTGAAATGTTGAGTGATTTCCACTGAATATCTTGTAAAATGAACAATAACGGTTTAATCAGCGCATCAAAGACACGCAGGTGTTCGGCAGAAATATTTGAGTACATCCCTTCATCGGCGAGGGCTAATGTCACCGTTTTTAAGGGATTTTTCCACTCGTGATAATGAAGTTTTCATTTTTAGAACCTGAGCTGTTTAAGCAACAAGTTGTTTATTTAAACTTCATCTTGTCTGCTTCGTTTTCAGACAACGGTAACAGGAAGATATAGTTTTCAATTCGAAGCACCCGCCTTTGTTGCTTTTCGTCTCTCGATTGGTCCACTTTTACACTGACGCACATCGTGAGTAAGCAGAGGCCGGACAACTTTTAAATCAGTGGCCCTACTTTGACCATCATTCTCTTTGACGGTGTGTCCCCGATTTAAAGTGACACCTCCTCCAGCTGGCAAAAATCATTTCTTCTGTGGAAAAAGGGAGAAAACTCCTCCCCTCTCCACTTGTCGCCGGTCTATCTGGGCCATCGGAAAAGGGAAGGGTGCGCTCTTGCGTCGCTATCTGTCCGAGGAGATGGGAACGTCTAGCTCCGCCTGCGACTTTTTCGGACTGAAAAATTCAACAGGAGCGGTTACGCAACGCCGTCTTATGATCGATAGCCGCAACGGCAGAAGGCAGCGCTAAGAGGGACCTTTTAGGACTTTAAAAATAAAACCCTGGCCAATGTTGAACAGAAAAAAAAAAAGCACCCCTGCCACCAAAGGCGTGCTCTTCGCAGGAAGTGCTGTTTAATTGACACAAGGACGTAGTGTCACCCGTAACAACACTGTGCTGCCCACTAACATGCCTGGTTTTAATCGATTTGGTGTGCTCAGGCCTGGCAAATGTTCATTATTTAAAAAAGAAATAGAAATAATCAGCCGACCGATCAATCAATCTCTTGTTCAATCTCCATATGATACATTAAGGTACTTAAATACAGCACAAGCATATAATCAATACAAAGTCAGTTTATTAAAATAAACTTAGGTAAGATGTATTGACTTCTGTTTAAATGCCTTCAAGTGGACAGACTGACACTCCCCCTCGCTCCCACACACACAGCTCCCTCCGTCCTGTCAGCATTCAGACAAATTCACTGCAACTTTCAAACATCAAGCTCTCAGCGTAACGCCGTGTTTCCTTTACCTCCCCTTCCCCTCCGCAGATCATATCAGAAACATTAGATTAGACAGCTTTTGTGGGTTTTTTTTTTTTGTAAAGGAGGCAGATACGTGTCTGCGGCTCCTCTAAATTGGGAGAGCTGGGAGAGAAATTGTTTTTTGATGGGAGGGAGGCAGGTGGCCGCGGCAGCCGCAACAAAACAGCCGAGCGGCTCCGGCAGTGCGCCAGCGCCACCAAGTGTCTCGGAGAGGAGCGTTCGCGGCACTGGATCGAGCCGCGGTTTTCCTCAGGACGAGCCGCAACAGGATGCGTCAGCGTGCGGCAAAAGCTTTAAGAAAACACTGCTTGAGATGTCGCCCCCCCTCCCATTTATGGAAAATAACAACTGTTAAAAAACAGGGATGAGAAAATGGAAGCACGGGTTCTGTATGTGTGTTAAAAGTCCTACCAGGTAAGAATCTGACAAATCGAGGCATGAAATGGAACTGCTGGCATCCAGAAGGCTCGGCGCTGGACTCGGGACCTGAAAGGTAGAGCGTGCCCTCAGTAACAAGCTTTTCACACAAGATTAAAGGTTCAATTTTGGCTGGAAATAAGAGCCACAGTTACACTCTGCTTCAGCAGCTGATTATAATTCAATCTTTCCAGGAGATGTGGAATGCAAAAGAAAAGAAAGAAAAACAAAAAAACTGCAAATGTGAAACAATATGTTTAAATTTGAAATGTTTCATTATATAGTAAGGGATCATTTCAACATGTACTGTATATATAATTATATATATTCGCTGCTTTCTGGAAACGTCTCACCTCCTCTTTGTTACAGAAACAACATACAGCCAAAGAAAAGCTACAAGGTGGGTCTCCAACAAAAAAAACAGCTGCTAATTAACTGTGCTTTTACCGCGATGTCCAACTGGAAACAGACACGAGTAGTTTCCTAATTGTTTAGCTGCATGTCAGTGTTTTCTGTTTTCTGTAGATTTTGTTTTTCCCTTTAAGGTCCCAAAACCCCGAAACAAAAAGCTAGATGTCAGTATGCTGGTGGCGTGAAGAAATGGCCCAGAAGGCAGTTTGCAAAAAATTACTCCTTTTTCCATTTTTCCCCTCCTTTCTTGCATGATTCCTTGCTGACATCAAAACCAGAATTCCCACGACGCAACGCGGAGCTCACTTTTAGTCAATTGGTCAAAAGACTGATTGTCCTTCCGGGTCCTGAAGGTTTTGGAGACCTTTTATTTATTAAAATCCTTTATAAAACCGCCTGTTTAGTGAGTTTAAACATGTACAGGGATGATTGTTTTCAACTGATCCCATGAGGCTCAGGGTGTGTTTTACACAATCTAATCTGTCAGTTACATCAAGTTATCAGGGATGCATTCAGGCGCTACATCAGACAGTTTCTCTTCACTTGCAAGTGGAAGATATTTAAAAATCAAAATCAGACGGCACGCAAGAGGCCATAAAGGCGAGTCCGCTGCTCTTTCTGCTGCTGTGTAACGTTTGGGCCGAGGTTTTTCTTTACAGCGCTACAGTGACGCCTAAACAGGCGATGCGTTCAAGTCCGGCTTCTTTCGTGAGACCTGTCATTTGAACACAGAGGATAAATGTAAATAAAAATGTAACAGTTTTCGTGTTGTGACCACCAAACACATATCAAGTTCAGAGTTTTTCTCCTGGATATTGACTGGGGCCCATTTATTTTACATCAGACCCTTGTAGCATAAATAAATAACGTTTTGTGTAGTTTTGGTTACAGTGTTCAAACTATTGGTCTATAATAAACTATTAAAAAGAGATTATTTTTCTTTTGGATTATTTTGTTCAGATATTTATGTCCAACAACCTGGAGAACATATTTCTAGTGACAAAGACAAATAATGACCTGGTGCTGTTTGGGAAAAAACACATTTATTTATTTTCTTTTTACTTTAAAGAGGACGTATTATGCAAAATTAACCTTTTGCATGTTTTTGTACTTCCATTTGGGATATCTACTGTTTCTAGAAACAGTCCAAGCACAAAAAAACCCACACAATTTATTGCAATAAGTAAATGTTTTCTGGTGTCTGCAAAACGACCCGTTTTAAAAACCTCAGGATTGTTGCATCACAATCCTCGTTACCTAGCAACCCAAGTAGAGCTCTACCCACTTCGTTACAGGAAGACCGTCACGTTAGTTCTGCTGGTTTTACCGCTGAGGAAAAGGAAAATGCTTTGTTGTCGGCTGCGATACAGAACATGTGTCTATAATGTCCCTGTCCCGACCCGCTACCAGTCAGGTTTCGGACCCACTTATTGCCGCTCTTCTCCTCAACAAATGTCGGTTCAGAACCACTAAGTGCCCCTGTCTTAAAGTCAGAATCTTCAGTTTGAATTAATAACGATATAAATGTGCGTCAGATCCGCAGTGTTTAATCCTTCAGTGAGTTTTTATGTTTTCAGACGGGACTCTGAGTTGGGGGGCGTGGCCAACAGCAGCTTATTTGCATAAAAGTGACGTAGACCTAAAACCGCTCATTCTGAAATGAGCTCAAAACAGGAAGAACTGATCAGGTGAAATCTTAATATCTGAGAATGATTTTGTGTATTAAATGTAATGAAGATGTTTTGTACAGCCCACAGACCTATGCTGACTTGTTCAAGGAAGCATAATAGGTCCCCTTTAAACATAAAGCTACATTTTACATTTAATAAGCCATGAAAGACCTTCTGCGTTGTCAGTTTTTGTTCTTGGAGAGAAATGGGAATCAGACCGACTTTCATGGCCTGGGTTCATAAACTGGTTGTCTTTTATTGAGACGGTGAATCGTTGATATTCTGATAAATTCAGCCCTGGTGCTAATATAACTTCCAAAAAAACAAAAACACTACTTCCTTAAAGCCTGAACCCTTTGATTAAGTCTAATATGAATACTTCTGTGTCTGACTGCTGCTGCTGCTGAATTACTTTTATAAAAGGAGCCCGTGACCCAAAAGTACCGTACCTTCCAGGTTCCAGTCATACAGCTCAAGAATATCCTGGAACAAGTAGGAGGCGAACAGCTCCAGCCCTCGGACACAGTAGTTCTGGACACAACAGGAAAACAGAGCAGAATGTTGGTTCAAACAGAACCGGAAGACTCAGAACGCGGAACGGGCCGATAAGTAAACCCAGCTTTCTGACTTCAGCGCATGGCACGATACGGCCGGCATTCTGGAGGTCGAACTGAAGCGCTTTTCCTTCTTCTAAAAGGATTAGCACCTCGGCTCGCCCGAACGCCGAGGTGTGAGCGCCTAACGCGGCTCAGCTGTGCTCAGACTCAGGCCGCTCCAGATAAAAACAAGGGGGGGGGGGGGCGAGATAAAGCGGCGTTTGACTGACCTCTGGTGTCATCTCCTCTATGAAGTGAATGGTGTAATCTATGTTGAAGCGGATCACTCGGCACAATGGAATCTGTGATGATGAAAGAGGAAGAGGAGAAGAAAAGGGACAGGCCATCTCATTACTACAGTGATACGGAGAGGTTACAGCTTTTCAAGGAAACTCATTAAAACCTCGTTTTCTTTTGGGTTTTTTTTCCTTCTTAGTGCAGAAACTCTATGCATGTATGGAAACGCGATGCAAAATTGTGCAAAAACATGCAAAACCCCTGGTTACTTCGCAAACCCACACGCTTTTTACGGAGCACGTGCCTCCACGCACACACACACGAAAGGAAATTAAGCAACTCGAATCTTGCTAAAAGGATAAGCCCGCTCTTCTGTGTTTAATCTCCCCGGTTACACGGTCTTTGTTGTCGGAGCGCAGGGGTTCATTTTAAGAGATTAACCTGGAGCCACGCTCATTCTTGCCCATCCTGGCGGCTAACTAGCGGGGAGCTAATATTGCCACGCTCTCAGGCTTCTAATCTCTGCACTGTCAGGGAGAGTTCGCCCCAGCTTTTAACAAGGGTCGCCCCCCCCCCCCAAATTATCCGGTTCAAATCGTGCCTGATCCTCAGGGCCCCGTTTAAACCTATTGATTGTATTATTTAAACACGTGGGACGAACTTAGAAGCGGAGGCATCGCTCCACAGGAACAGCCACACTTTGGGCACTTTCTAAAAATGAACCCCCTGTCGTTTTTTTTTTTTTTCGCTTCCCCCCCCACCTCCTTTAAAGCTCTTCCCTGGGATAAAAGTCGGGCTCGGCTCAAATGGCTCCAGAAGGAGATGTTCCTTTTAAATCACAACCTCTTTAATGGCTGACAGCCGCTGATGGGCCTTCAAACGGAAGGGAGAGGACTCGGTGACAAGGTCAGCCCAGTGAGAGGGAAGCACTTTGTCCCGGCTACAAAGAAGTCGACCCGAAGCCAAAAGCTGATTTGAAGTTATGTTTCAGAAAAGCGGAGCTAAAGCAGAGGTGGGGTTTTTTTTCCCCCTTCTTTTTTTTATAACTCAAACCCTGACAGAAACGATAAAAAAAAGAAATCTGCCAGATGAGACGTGTAAGGAGGAGGACTGCAGCCTGTAATGGTCAGTGAAAACCCGGCTGGGCAGCAGCTGGCGTCTGTTTGGAGGCGGGTAACACGACTGATGGGTCAGAAACGTCATTCAGGCAGATTCAAACAAAGAGCGGAGAGATAAGAGAAAAGGATCGGTGGGATATCGGATCTATGACACGTGGCTAAACGAACAAAAAGATCAGAGGTAGACACATGGATCATTCAGCCAATTAATACGGCCAGCTTTTTTTGCCTTTTATAAAGTAATTTGCGCGACCAAACTTGTGTAAACTAAGCTAATAAAAAGGCAGGCAAAACTGTGTTATTTTATGGGGCACGAGCAAATTCACTTCCCATGACAGGGGTGTTTTTCAGCATGATACTGACAAACCTCAAAGAGTGTTAACCACAACATTTTCTTTTTTTTTTTTAAAAAGAACAGTCAACTTTACCAGGGGAAAAAAAAAAAAGTTAGGCCTTAAAATGACAGCTCAGGTGTTTAAAGTGGGGTTTTGTGGAAAGGTTATGAAAAGTTACGGTCTTACAATGTCATCACTTGTTCCATTTTCAGCTGCTGCGGTTCTCATTCACACTGGGATGAGTGAATGGAGACAAACCCTTTGAGACACCTGTTCCCCCCCTCGCCTGAAGGTGGCGCTGCACCAAAAACTACTGAAGGAAACGACATGAAAACCTCTGAAGGAGACACTGAGCGCAACTTCCTTCTGGAAAAGGAAACGAAAATGGAGCGGCGCCAAATTTTAGCGGCTTTAGGATTTCTGTTTTGACCACGAGCCATTTCTCCTGCTAGTGATAGAAACACGTGTTGTATTTACCCAGAAGTCCCTGTGCTGTAGTCCACTTCCTGCTTTTGGAGCGGTCTCCGGTCCGCTTGCGTTCACATATGCATTAGAGTTCACTTCAACCGAACTGAGACCGAAGTTTTTTTAGGCGGACCAGAGTTCACTTTTTTGTTCCGCATCAGAGTTTAATTGTTCACACCTCCCCAAACGAACCGGACTTTGTAGGCAAACGAACTAGAGTTCGATTAAAGCGGACCAAACAGGACTGGTGGGAACGCAACCTTAAACACTTGAATTCAGCAATTAACAGGTGTGGCCAAATACTTTTGCCTAGATTGTGTATATTTATGAGGCCAAAAACAAACAAACAAATCCGCTTCATAAAAAAGCCAATCAGATGTCCCGATTTATAAAGATCTGCACCGGACACTGAAAAATTGGAATCAATAAAACTGTAAAAAAAAAAAAAAAAAGATTTTTATAACAATACAACAACAACAAAAAAAATAACTAAAGAAACCTACAAAATAAAATACAACCTCAAATTTGAAAAATTTGGGACACAAATCATTTGCAAATCTAATAAATTCATATTTTGTTTACAATGGAACAATAAACATGCTTACTTGGTTAATTCTGTAAAACGTGATTAAAGGACTTTACAGACCGAGTCAAACAGAGAAACCCCAAAACACGTTTCGATTTGTTAAACACTTGACACGACGCGTATTTGAGAACGAAACGATTCTCCTGAGAAGAGATGTTGGGGAAGAAAATAGAAGCTTGGCGGAGTCTTAATACAACGTGACGTAGTAAAACGAAACCGAGATCTGAGCGGCGTTCGGAAACTCGCAGCTCCTCGGCAGAAAAAAAAAAAAAAAGAAGAAATAAATAGAGCCTAACGGTGATGAAGCGGCGTACAGTGACAGACACTGGAGCTGAACGCAGACTTACGCTGGTGAGAGGCGTGTGGGAGAACAGAGAGAAGCCTTCGAACAGGTACTCGTGATCGTCGTACTCGATCACCGTCGGCCTGTCGGTCTGGAAGAAAACAGAAAGATCCGGGCTGTGAAGGCGTGAAACGTCTCACGCAGCTGGGCGGACTGGCTGGTTATCGAGTCCCGAGTCAAAACGACCTCGTACCAGGAAGTTGGTGGGAGGCGACACGGTGATTCGGTAGTGGAACAGTTTCCCTGCGTTGTTGTTCATTGGACGACACAGCCTCACGGGCTGGAAGAGAAACACACTTAAAAATCACTCATCAGTGAGTGGATTTCATCAAAGATAATGCACAGTCAGAAGAAACAAATGACATGCTTTAATAAATCAGAATTCAGCTGCTCGTGCATAAATCAAGCTTACAAAGCCAAACAATTAGCAACGTTTTTAAGGTTGAATCACAAAATTAGCAAACGAATCGACAAACGTTTTCCAATCTGTGTGAATTTTTGGGAAGTGTTGCAAAATCTAATGCATAATTACCTCTATACAAAAGACTTCCTGTATGGAAGGAGGATTCATTAAGAAACTGATGACTTTCGTTGATTTTTATTGGACATAAAAAGCTCCTTTTGTCTCTGAAATGTACTGTAATCGGGTGAAGACGCAACCGGATAAAAGAGGGCTGGCCTGTTCGAAAGCTAAAGTTGGCCACAAAAATGTAATCAATGAATCACACGGATAAGAATTTATGTTTAAAGGTATAATAATATCATTTAGTTCTTTATAGAGTCTCATTTATTGTGTCTTTAGTGGATGAGTAACTGCCCTGTGTATGGAAATACACTTAACGGAGTGAAATAATGCCCTTGGCCCAGTGTGGCACAGCCTGAAGGTTATGAACGGGTGATTTATTCACGGCGTGTCCCACCTCCTCTCCTGGGTAGATGCTGTGGCGGATCCCTGTACGTCTGGCCTTGGCGCTGCACTTACACAGGGGACCATCATTCATCTGGACAGAAAGAAAATGCGCGAATCGGACAGCGCTGGTTCACCTGCCATGTATAACACAAAGGCTGCGGAGCACTTTACATGTCAGAGCCGCGAGCCGCTGACCTTTATTTCTCTCCTGCACTTTGAAGCGCAGAGTTTTGGAAGTTCTCCTGTGAAGTTCCAACTTTGCCGTATATATGTACATATAACCAACACTGAATGACTCCTAAAACACTTTTACTTTTCTAATTAACTACCGTATTTTTCGCACTATAAGACGCACTGTCAGTGAATGGTCCTTTTTCTATCTTTTGTCATGTATAAGGCGCATTAAGCAAAACAAAACGGTCCTGTCTTTTCGGAGAATACTGCACCGACGTAATTATCAAGTATAAACGCCCACAGCGCTCGCTCAGGTTCGCGCCATGCGTGGAGCCCTGTGCGACTATAACTGAGCCTTAATGCTGCAAGCGGTGCGGCTTTGTAGTTTAACCAAAGTTGTACTAAAACTTCACGACTTCTTACATATATAAGGTGCTCCGGATTATAAGGCACACTGTCGAAAAATTGAAGGCTTTTAAGTGCGCCTTATAGTCAGGTAAATACGGTAGGTGTGTTCAATCAATTGTATTAGGCACTTCTTTGGCACAGTGGTGCAGTGGTTAGAGCTGTTGCCTCCCAGCAAAAAGGTTGCAGGATCGCTTCCCGATCTGGGGCCTTTCTGGGTGGAGTCTACACGTTCTCCCTGTGCTCACATGGGTTTACTCCGGGTACTACGGTTTCCTCCCACAGACCAAAAACATGCATGTTAGGTTCATTGGTAACTCTTAAACTATCCCGAGGTGTGAAAGTGTGAAGTTTGTCTCTATGCGTCTCTGTGATGGACTTGCGACCTGTCCAGGGTGTCCCTCGCCTCTCGCACAGTAACTGTTGGAGATAGGCACCAGCGCCCCATGACCCAGAAAGGAGAAGCAGGTTAAAAAAATAAAAAATAAAAAAAATGGATGGACTTTTCAAATCACAGACTTGGTCAGGTATTCAGGATCTTTGCACTTTGGGCTAAGAAAATTTCTTCTCTGATTCTTTATACTTTCCACATAAGGACCAGGAACTAAACAAGGTACCAGGGGAATGTTTTATTCTTCAAATCTGCACTCGTTAAGGCAGCTTCAAGGCACTAGGATGGCTGATTTTCTTAAAATAACAAATGTAGAGTTCTTCTTTGTTCTCCAAAAACAGGGACAATTAAAGCAGCGATCCTCGATGGAATCGCCCACCATCTTGCACGCCAGAGTTTGAAACAAAGATCTTGTGCGATCTGTGCCTTGAAAAAGTAGTCATACCTCCTGAACTTGCCCGCATTTTATCACGTTACTTGGGATATCGAGTTCGAACGCGAGCCTGCTTTAAAGAACCACTTTATCTCGGACTTGTCCGGTGTGTTCCTTGGTCTTCGTGATGCTGTTCGTTCTGTATGTTCTGTAACAAACGTCTGAGGCCTTCACAAAACAGCTGGAGTTATACTGAGATCAAATAACACACAAGTGAACTCTATTTACTCGACTTGAGTTCTGATGGCTACTGGTTGCACTGGATTTTAAGTAGAAGCATCAGATTAATGCACGCCACGTTTTTCTGTATTTTTAAAAAAAAAAAAAAAAAAAAAATTGAAACCTATTTATGATATTTCTTTTATTTTACAACTATGCTCTACTGACCAAACCTGTTGACACGTGGATCAAAATCATCATGTCGAAAGTACTCTCGGATCACCAAAAAAAATTGTATTTTTGATTTAAAAAACACAAATTTGGGGATTTTAGTCTCCATTTTTAAACTCTCAACGCGATGTAAACGCACATTTTAGTGCAAAGACAAAAGTGTACCAATGTACTAATTTGGTGGAAAAGGAGTTTGTTGTTTACTACAATAAAAGCAAAGCTTTCAACTCCCACGTGACGATGATAAAGGCGATAGAATCTTATGTAAAACCACTTCTGTGGTTGTACTGGGACAAAATGTGGAACAGTTCAAGGAGTATGAATACTTTCAAAGCACCCTCAGCTACTACCAACCAAATTCTGGTTCAATACCTGCAAAAAGGACAGTCATATTGTGTTTCCTAAGGTTGATAAGCTGTGGTGGCCATCTTGAAGCAGGCTGACTCTAAAGGTTAATGAGTTGCACTTTGAGGTTTGTTCAAATCCACTCAGTAGATATTATCATGAGATATTTTGCTAACGGAGACTCTGTGGTCCAGTTTGTGTGTTAAGCTGGACTTTAGCAACCCTGAAGGCCTTTCCGGTCATGAAGTCGGCTCTTAGTCACGTGTTTTGTTGACGAGAATTACGTCATTTCTGTTCCCATAGCAGCTTCGGTTTGTACCAAGTGTTGTGTGATTGGTCAGAAGTTGCTGTGGGCGGGTTTATGTGGAAAAGCCGGTGAGCTTTATTGGAGTCATTTTGCTTCTTCTGCTCAGCTGAGAAGCAGCTGGAGGCTGTTAGGAAATACAGCCGTCTTTCAAAAATCTGTACAAGGACAGGAGAGCTGAGAAGCCAGCGGGACGAAACCCGTCTTAATGCTGAAGGGAGAGGGAGGAGCTTCCTGGGAGTTCGGACGATGAAAGGTGTGCAAAAACGAACGGCTCAAAACCACGTGACCGCGAACCGACTTTGTGACTTCTTACAGAGTATGTTGGGGCCTTAAATCCCACGTTTCAAAAAGTGTTACCTATATAGCTTTTAGCAAATATACAAAATACAGCTGAGCTTCTAATTGCTTCAAGGAACGTTTTAAAAACAATGATTGTTGGATCAGACCGACCTGTCCCGGGTCATTGTACCACAGCTCCTCATGCAGCCGGTCAGGATGGGCTTTCTTCCTCTTGATCTCGGCAATAACATCGAAAACCTCGGAGTCGGAGCTGCTGGAGCAGCTGCTTCCTTCGCCGTCCGACTCGCAGTCCGACTCGCTGCTGATGTCGTCTGGAAAAAAAAAAGAGAGAGCACGCCGTCGCCTTTAATCATCAGAACGCCAGGGCGACGGGTTAGGCTGCCCCGATCGCCGGTGCCCTGCTCTTCTTCAAATACGGCACGTTTTCAGTTTTGTGCTCCCAAGTTTCCATTTATTTATCGTTTCTTTAAGCAAACAGAAATAGTTCCAACACAACTGTTTGAACATCCTTATTCATTAGCATTTCTATTTTCTAACAGGCGTCTCCGAGATTAAAAGAGGAGCACAGCTGCCAGTTGTTGCCCCTCGTTTTCTTTTGCCTCTCACTCTTCGTTAAGGAAAAGAAAGAAACCCTCGCACCAAATCGAGGATTATAATTACTGTTCCGCTGAATGGTTTCTGGCTCTTAGCTAAAGCTGGGTCTTCAAGTCTTATCGGCATTTTAATTCAAGTACTTTATTGAGGAATCGGCGCCCAGAGCTGCGTATTTAGTAAATAAGATTTGGAAAGTGAGATTTATATTATTATGGAGTCGAAATACATTGTCAAAAGTGACAGGCTTTCAGATAAAAATCACGAATAAATAATCTTTAATGCGGCGCCGGGGAAACAGCTAATTGTATGCCTGTTAGGAATAAAGTTGAACAACAGGGTTGATTATTGTTTGTTTCGCTAATTGCTCAAGTTTTATAATTAAAAAAAGAAAGAAAAAAAAGTCATGCAAGTAAAAGCACGGACAGGTTGTAATTAAAGAATCAAATATTAAATGAATGTTAGACAAGTGATATTTACACTCCAGCAAAAAAAACTTTAATAAATCGCTTTAACTTTCGTTTAATCTTTTAAAGTGGCCTTGATCGAGTTCTTCAGTCAGTCGGAGGTTTGTTTTTCGTTCAAACTTTGATTGCTGTTTTTCATTCTTCCGGTCCGGAACGTGACCATTTTCAGGATGTTTTGTTCATTAGGTGGCTTGACTTTGACCTGTGAATCGTTCACGCACAAAACTCAAGGGATGAGCCAGCGTTGTCTCGACGTGTAACAGACAACTTAGCAGAAGACCAGTTTTAAACTGGATTTTTATTCAGTCCGTCACAAAGATCATTTATTCCTATTTTATTTTAATTGAATCTATTAAAAATAAATAAATAAATAAAAATAGTATATAAGCACTGATGCGTTAATTCCTTAAAGACAGTATCTGACTGGAGTTTTAACTGCTGGAGGCTAGTTGGTGATTCAAGCTTGAATTTTTAATTTTTCAAAATCACGGCTTATTGCAAATTTTGCTAAATTGTATTCCAAGTCGCGCACATTATTTTATTGTCCCCGTCGTACCGCCCTCGGCTCGCTTTGTACCCACTTTAGAAATCCCCAGGAATCCCCCCACCACCTTTAGGATTTATTCTACTAGACTAGACAGGTAGATTTGGACAAGTGTTTTAATAATTATCACGAGTCATTAGCCTGGTTTTCAGACCCGCGACAACGGACTATTTTAAGAGAAGATTTGCTGCATAATATTTAGGTTTTTAATGCATTCAAATCTCCAAGCGACAGAACTGCGAAGCCTCTGCAACTCCAGAGAGGAAATTGAGAACCCCAAGAATGTTGAGACATTCTTGTAAATGCTCAGCGGTCACCTTAGCTTCGACAGTAGGGTTAGATGACTAATCGGCCATTATCAGTCCAACCCCCGGCGACTGGCGATATATTCGCCAATGCGACTTTAAGCGTCTTTTTTTCTGTAAGTAGGGGCAAACCGGGTAATCTCTGTTCTCTTTGCAACTGTAAAAAAAACCTGCTGTTTGTGGCCAAAAAGAAAACCAAGTCACTGATTACTTTGGCTTTAAAACAAAGGAGTTACTAAAAGTAGAAATAAACCAGATCTGAGCAGCCAGCTCTTGGCTGAAACGAAAAGTTGAAGAGAAATTTATCACGCCGAGAAAAGACTCGTGGGTAACTTCTAACGTGTCTTTATTGTCCCGACAAGGCTGCAACCTGCAGGAAAAATATCTTTTGACAACTTTTTTTTCCCAGGCGAACTGCAGTACGCTGCGGAGTGAGAGAGCACGGAGAGGAAAGAGGGGGTAAAAGTGTCACCACAGTTGTAGTTAGTTCAGTTAGAAACCTTAACCGGTAAAAAAAATTTAAAAATGAGAGTTTGAGCCCATAAAGCCTCTCTGTCTACGGTGCGTCGTGATGCGCAGGGACGAGAGCGCTGCGGGATGCAGGAGGAGGCTGCCACAGTCAGCTTTTACTGATAATGGCAACTCAAATAAATATATTTGCTTAATTTGTCAGGCAGTCCGTGTTCAAAAGCTGATTGGGAAACAGCCATAATTAACAGCCCATGAGGACACACTCTGCACCACAATAAAGCTTCAATTTATCTGCTTCTTACAAAAACTGTGGGTTTAATTCCATCTGGGTGATGTCTGTCAACTGTCTTAGAAATCAGGCGATCGGGAGATGCATCTTAAACAGAAAGTAGGCTTCTTTCTGTAGAAATGAAGAAAAAGTGAGGGGTCACTCTGGACTTTTACGTGTGAGTAAAAAGCTAAAATTTATTCTCAGCTAACTTGAAATCTGGCTTTCTAATAAAAACAAAACCTTCTGACGCACGAGCTTCGTGGGGAGACATGTCATTCCGACGGCGCCACGCACCTGGATCCTCGTCCAGTTTGGTCTTGGGCGGCTCCCATTTGGGCCGAGCCTCCTTGGCACGCTCCTGCCTCCTTCCGAGCTCCTCCTCGAATCGCTCGTACAGGGCGCGCAGTTTGCTGGTCCCCACGACCGTCGAGTCGCCCTGAAGCACACGAGTTTGTATAAAACACACCATTCCTGTGAGGCACTTCAGCTTTTTTTTTTGTTCATTTTGTTCCCCCCCCCCGAACATTAACAAAACAGATCCAGACAGAGAGAATATGAACAGTATTATGGTCAAGTTTATACTTTAATGATTATAAGATTTCTCTAGCTTTTACTGGACCCGGTAAGAAGCTATTAAATTCTTATAATTATAACAGTAGACGATATATTTCCCACAGCTTCCATCTTCTATCAGGACATCTTTAATGGGATTCTTTTCATCACTTTTACAGGAATGTCTGATTGAAACTTGAGAAATTAAAACGTCCAGTATCTGAGAGACCGAATGTCGTCACTTTAAGAGACTCGAGAAGCCATTAACGTTGCACATCTAATGTCTGAAAAAAGGCCTAATGCGGTCATAAATGCTGCGACACTATAGGTCAATAATATAATGAAAATCGTAATGACGGACTGAGACACTGAGAGCTGCAAAAATGTCAAAAATATCAGGAAATCTGATTACGGAAAGTGGCAAAACTTAATTCCGTTACTAAAAAAGAAAAAAGTCTGAATGCGGTTAGAGAAGCATATTTAATTATGATGCTTTCAGTCTTCACAAAGTGGCATCGTTTGAACCTTCGGTCTCAGTAACAATGAAACTCTAAACTCTTTTTCAGCAGTTTGGTTACAGCCGCTCTGTCCTCGCTGTCCCAGCAGAAAAGACGGAGCAGAGCTCGATCTGTTTATTAGCGAAGCCCACGAAGAAAGCTGCGACTCGGGTACGGGTCAGGTTCTCTGCCGGGATGTTTGACTTGTGGGGAAGGAGCAAACTTTCTGAGACAACTGGCTAAAAGGTCAGAGGATGAGAGAAAAAAAGTTGAATCATCTGAGCAACGTTTCAGAGGGCAGGAAGTTTGTTTTTTTTAAGTATTTCGTCACCACAGAGGCTAAATTTCATGCTAGTCCAAAACATCCTGTTTGTGCTGATTCGTGGGTTGAATCTAGTGAAGGTAAAAAGGCCGTACCACTTGGTCCATGGGGTCGTTGGAGAAGTAGTTCTCGGCGTGAGTGCAGCGGATCCAGGCGGGCTTCAGCAGCTCGTCCTCGTCCTTCTCATCGTCGGCCTTCTCCCTGTCCCGCTGCCTGTCCCGGTCAGCGAACGCCTCCTCGTTGTCCCCTCGGCTCCTGATGGACGAGTGGCTGCGCTCCCTGCTCAGCCCCGAGGAGCTCTCCGACCTGCGCTCCTTCTCTTCCTCCCACCGGCCTCGCTTCCTGTCTCGGCTCGTTGAGCGGCTACGAATAAGAAACGTTTACCTTTAAACGCAACCGCTTCATATATCCCAAATAGGTTGTTTTGGTGGTGTGTGTGTGTGTGTGTGGATGAGGCCTGAGTTAGCTTCTGAGACCTTTTGGCGTTCATCTCCAAGCATTTCCCTCCAAGCATATGTACACTTTTTAAGACAAAAAAAACCATTTGAGCAAACTTGGCGACTTTTAAAATCGCACTAAAACACACAAAAAAAAAGACCAGGATCGCTCAGGTGAAACACACACACACAATAAATACTGTTCAGTAAAGTTTTGACTTTATAACAATTGATGTTTGTTATAAAGTGATAACTAATACAAATCAAAACATTTCCAAAAACCTTCCCGTCTTCACCTAAAAATTAATCCACATTGTTAAATAAAGGAATTCGTACAAATAATACCCATCTGGTAATGAATGACGATTTATCTATCTAATAAACTAGACAGTTATTCATTTAGCTTTCTAAGGAGATACGAAGCAGAAGCCACAACAAACTGGTTCTTCTTAAAGCAGTAAAAACTTCAACACTGAAGGCGTTTTATGAGGGAGTCATTGGCTGTGGTGCATTCAATTACCTGAGAAAAACAAACAAAAAAAAAGATTGCTTGATCTGCTGGTGATCAGTCAAACTTAAAAAAAATCTATCCCTTTCTGGTTCCCTGCCAAGCAACTGGCTCATTCCTAACTTTGAGTAGCGACTGAAAACTGAACCGATGACGTGTCTCTAAGAGGTTCAGCTGACTGAAAACGACTGAGCTGTGTGTAACGAAAAGCTTCTTAAGTGGTCTCCCTGCAGCAGGATGAACTTCAACATCAGGATTGTCATCTTGAGATATCCTTTTTGCAGAGCAAATCTGTTCTGGCAGCCATCTTCTCTATATAGCATGCCTGAAATGCCATGACGGGACACGTTTAAAACAAGAAAAGGAAAAAAAAAAAAGGCGCTTTTAAACAAATTGACTTAACCATACTTTCCTGTCCGATCACAGTCATACATATTAATAAATATCTTATTATACTAGCTACAATTGTCACTGAAAAATCTTGAAACTGACAAAAGTAATAGTAGGAAAAACATTTACTGAAGACCAACTTGTGAAATTCTGACACTGGTTTGGAATTTTGCTTCAACAGAATTATTTTAAAAAAACGAATGAAATTGGCCTTGACGAAAAGGAGGGTTCGCCTAGAAAAGGTTGAAACTAATTTCCCCACAGGGACATGTTAAACTAAGGTTAAGCACAGGTGTCTTCAGTCCTGTAATCAGTTCAGTTTACCTGTTTAAAGGGTAGTCACTGTGCTGTTTGGTGTCATGGTGTGTAACACACTGAACATGGACCACAGAAAAGTTAAGGGCATAGTTGTTTCAAGAGCTTAGGTAAAGGTAAAGACTATAAGATCATCTCCAAGCAGCTGGATGTTCCTCTGGCTACGGCTGCACAGATTATTCAAAAGGTTAAGGTCCACAGGACTGAGGAGAAGGAAACTGGATGACAAAATGGAGAGACGGATAACACAAATTGTAAGCAAACAGCCCCAGAACGACTTCCAGATCAGAGTGAACTTCAAGGTCAAGGGTCATCAGTGTCAGATCACACCACCCGTCACTGTTGAGCCAAGGTTGATGGAAAGGAAGATGACTGAGGAGTACATCAAACCACAAAAAGTAAAACTGGAATTTGCCAAATTGCATACTGAGAAGCAACAACGCTTCTGGGAGAATGTCCGTTTGGACAGAGGAGACAAAACTGGAGCTTTTTGGCAACAAGTCCCATCTGCTCTACGTTCAATCTGCTCTGGGTCCAATGAAACCTCAAGACTATCAAGGCTTTCTGGGGCTAAATGAGCCGCCCAGTGTCAGAAAGCTTGGTCTCAGTCGCAGGTCATGGGTCCTCCAACAACACTCAGCTAAAAACACCAAGAATGGCTCAGAACCAAACATTGGACTGTTCTGAAGTGGCCTTCTGAGTTCTGATCTAAATCCTGTTGAACATCTGTGGAAGGAGCTGAAACATTTGGAAAAGGAACCCTTCAAACCTGAGACAGATGGAGCTGTTTGATCACGAGGAGTGGACTTAAATACCTGTGGACAGGTGCAGAAGTCTCCTAAAGAGTTACAGAAATCGCCTGATTGCCTCAAAAGGTTGTGCAATAAAATATTAAGTTAAGGGAACCAATCTTTCAGTCAAGGCCAGTTTCATATGCAATTTGTAATAATTCTGGAGAACTAAAATTCCAAAGCGATGACTGATTTAATAAATTAATTTTTATTACTACTACTTTTGTTAGTTTCAAGTTATTTCAGTGGCGTGTAGGTTTTTCTTACTTTAAAAATAGGGAAGGGAAGAAATTTGTCCGCATCTGTAATTCATGGATTTATAACTACATGTATAGATTATTGCAACTCCTTGTGCAAGGGCATACATCAGTCCTGTTTTCATCAGTTGAAGATGATGCTAAACCTTTAACAAGAACATGGAAGCATGGGCACATGTTCGCTTCACGCCGTTGGCTTTCTGTCTGTTACAGGACTGATTTTAGGTTTTTGTTGTTAGCCTTTAGGCCTCTCTGGCTCCATCTTATCCGCAGGATCTCTTTCAGCATTCTTCTTCTGGAACACTGAGGTCAAAAAATAGATAATGCGCCGAGAGCCGAAAGTTTTGAACTTGCTTTACCTTATTTATGACACAACTGACCTTAGCAAACGTTAGGAAGCTCTTAAAGACCCACTTCTACTCACTGGCATTCGATTTAGGTAGAGCTTGACAGCTTGATTTGTTGGTAATTTTTCATTTTATAGAAAGATTGTACTTGTTTTTACAGCTCTGTCTTGTGAGATTTTTCTTTTCTTTTTATATTTGTTGCTGCACAGCACTTTGGCGCAGCTTTGTTGTTTGGAAAGGGCAATAAAAATTGACTGATTGAGGACAACCTGCAAGGTGGATACTGCAACAGACTTTGGATTACATATAAACTACTGTAGGAACGCTGCAGGTTGCAGTTTCTGTCAGCAGGTGGCAGAGTTGTACAACTTAACTTCTTTACCCATGAAACAGAAATGACTTTTATCGCATAAGTGAGTGAGGTGCTTTAGAAGTCAGCATTTGCGAGCAGGGAGCGAGGTGGCAGAAAAATGTGCTTTTTTTTTCAGAACACCTGCTCGGTGTAGAGTCGTAGAAAGCTCCAGCTTGTTGTGGAGGATTTAAAGCTGATAATTAAAACTGAAGGGATACATATCGCCGGTCACCTTTCATGCCAGACTTTAAAGTAAAACCATCTTATGCTGACAGTTGACGGAGTTGTAGCCGCTTGAGTCGAACCTTGAAAATGGCCGTTTTGACGTATATTTAAGGTGCCTGTGTGTTGTTCCTTCTTAACTTTACAGCTGCTTCATCCTAAAAAAAAAAAACCCAGTTGTGTACCTTCGAGGCCTCTTCCTGTATCTTTCAGGAGACTGGGACCTCAGACTTTCTCTGTGACGATGCCTCTCCCTGGAAACAAACACAGAGGAGTTAGAAAAATGTTTTAAATGTTTAACGACAGAGTGCGTTCGGTCCGTCTCGTACCTGCTGCGGTCCCTGCTCCTGTGTCTGGGCGGAGTTCGTCCTCTGTTGTGCTCGGATTTGTGGCGGCCCCCCTCCGCTCTGCCCCGCCTGTCGGGACTTCTGCCGCGCTCCTTCCTCTCGCCGGGAAACTCCGGTTTGTGTCTGTCACCGAAACCGTGGCCCTTCTGCCGGTGGTCGTCGTAGTGATAGCCTTTTTCTGGAGACCTCCTGACGTTCATGGGCTTCTCGTATGAGTACGGCCTCCCGTGCCTGGCACCGTGGTCCGGCTGAAACGGGCCAGGGCTCTGGGTGTAGCTGGGGCTGAAGGTGGGAGGAGGGAATGGAGGGTGGGGAGGGTGGGGATAGTTCAAGGAGTATGGAGGGTGGTAGCTCATAGACTGAGAGGTGATGGGGGGAAGCATGGTTGGATGTGGTAAATGGGGTGGGGGCACAGGTGGCATCATGTAGGGCGGATAGGAATTCTGAGCAGACACCTGGGCCCCGGGAGTGGGACCAGCTGCTGAACTGGGTAAAGGAGGGGGTGGGAAATTGGGTGGGGGGTCAGGGAAGCCTTGCCGGGTGAGGGGCTTTGGGAACGGCGGGCGCACTGGGCACTGGTTGGAGGCACTGTGCATCTGGGACGGTGCTGGGGGAGGGTACTGCATGTAATCAGGATGCGGGGGCATGTAGCCGCTGTTTCCGTGGTAACCTGGACTGGCCTGGGGATCATAATGGTAGGGGGGAGCTGGAGGCTGGGGAAGGGGCGGCCTCAGGTTGGTGGGCCGGTAGCTTTGGGGGGAACCATGCTGGCCTGGGGGAACTCCTCCTCTTGGACCACCACGATCCTGATGGAAAGACATGCCTGTAGAGACGAATAAATTCAATCACTCTTTGTTCTTGTTTCCAAAATTATGGACCACAAAAGTGAAAGGCTCAATAAACATTCAACACAGGTGATGTTGGGCTTAAAGTTTCCGGTTTCAACTACAAAAACACTGGTTTCCTATAACAAACCAAAATTTCCCTTTGAAAAAGGGTTCAAATTAGCAATGAATTTAGGGCTCAGTAATATCGCAATTATATTCAAAACATCTAGAGTTTTCCCTCATACAATATCAAAAATGTATACATTTTACTGTCTATTTTTTATAGCTTTTGCATCTAATTCACTAGGAGTTCAACTTCTGCAAAGGTAAAATGCATCCCAGCAGATACACGGTTCAGAGACAGATGTGCTAACAATACAGAATGGACAAAATGGCTGTTGTCTGCCAAAGATGGTCTTCAGTGCATTATTACTGGACAAAAGGGTCAAAGGATGGACCTGTTGTTGATTATAGCCATCATCGAATGGTTAGATATTCGCTGTGCAAACTAACGGCTTTATTTTGGTTCCTGTGTTGCTTGTGTTTCGCAGCGTGCTAAAGTTTATTTGGGGCAGCGCTTTTTATGCTTTAACATTGGTCGCTGTATTAAGCTTCCGGTCAAAACATGCTGTATGTTGTTTTTAAACCTAAGCGGCATATAATGTGTTTGGCTCTGGTCTCTTGTCATCAAATGGTGCCTGACTGTAAAAGAGTGATTGGTCAGAAGACACTAACACTCTGTCCTTCTATTTAAAACACTGCATCTAGACTGACTGAAAGTCACTTCTACTGTTGGAGGATACGAGAGGACCATTGTCAAGTTTGTTTTGTTTTATTCTTTTAATCACAGCGAAGGAGGGTCAGAGGACCCCTGTGGGTCACAGTTCAATAAGTGATTAAAGGAGGATTTAATACTGCAATATTAATATCATGTAATTCAGCCTTAAATTAATTCTGATCAATACGAGGAAATCTGGAGTTAAAGTAGATCTGGATAACTGTGTAAGCCTGAACAATAAGCGCTTTAAACTTATTCTGATGCCACACAGATCACTGGTCCCGAATTTGGCTTAATACTCTTAACTGAGGGGGAAATACACAACGAGACATTTGCAGTGTATTTAACCCTGTTATATTATTTACCAGAGACCAATTTGTAAGCTATAATTTCACCTGTCTGCCTCGTAGTAATCCAGTTTCAAATTTAGGAGCAAATTATAGATTCCCTTTGAGTAAAAATGTTTGGTCAGTTTATTTTGTGAGGTTGCTTTACAACTGGATTTTATAATAATAATAATAATAAGGAACATAGATATAAATGGAGAGGCAGGCTTTGACTCTACATTGCTACATATCTAACTCATAAAGTAAAGTTTATTTATTAAAATGCTCTTATACAAATATGTAAATTTTAACTGTTGCTAACTGACAGACCAACTCTAATTTTGGAATAATGGATTATCATGCATTTTTGCACATAATTACCCCTTTCTCTTCAAATTAGTTAAATTTCTAAGAATTAAAGATGGTGAAATTTATGGACAAATAGTGTAAAAGAGATGGCTTTAGTCTAAACAGCTAGTTTTAAGTTTAATGAGCACTGAATTAGTAGTTCCCCTTGCTAAAATGTACAAATGTTGGCAAAATTAATTAAAAAAATCTCAGGATATGTAGATAATGAGGAAACGGGGAAATGAGCTGACATTGAGATGACATTTTCTCCGCTAAAAGGGAACAAAACACGCCGAAAAACTAAGCATTGTTTTTCTAAAAATGGCATCGCTTAAACTAACAGACACTGATAAAAATAGCGCAGGAAACTGATGAAAAAAAGCCGAACTCCACGGATGAACACATTTTGACGTAACACCTGTTACCAAGAACAGACGGCGTTTAAAAACATAAAAAATTACACAGCAAGTGAAAGGACCTATTTTTTTAAATAACCACGAAATAAGAGCTCAATTGTTTGTTTTTTTTACTGACCTCAATCAACGCTAAAAGCAGCAGCTAAGTAGGTTAAACTCATGTTAGCGAGCTAGTCAACGCAGCAGCAGCATCCAGAAAAAGAAAAATGGAAGAAATTACCTCAGAGAGTAGAAACGACTAGGGGAAAAGGCATATGATGTCGTGTTCCGTTTTGAGTCCGAACTTTAAAATTACAGTACCGTAAGCTTTTCTAAACAAATTAAACAAATAATTGCTATTATTTTTGAGGCTGTGTTTCGGCTAAATATTCTAGCTTACAGAGTGACCATGTTTGTAGTCGGAACTTTCAAGAGAGGGACACGACCGGGCCAATCAATAGTGGGACCAACGTTTTACGTCACTTCCTCCTCCTGCAAACTCCCGCCCCCCTATCAAATGTTCAGTCTCTGGCGTCAACGTGAAAATAATAGTGATTATGTGCTTGAACAGGTGCTTCGTTTGTCTAATTTCATTACCTTAGATCTATATTTATTAAAGTTTTTTTTATATAATACTGCTTGTAGCATAGGAGAGGTCCATGGGGTCATTGGAGAAGAAGTTCTCAACGTGAGGGGTAGATTCCCCCGAAACGAGGGGGAAACCGGGTTGCCAGATAAATAATGACGAAATCTCTTACTGTCACTTTAAAGTGATCATATTTTCATCCAAACTATCGTTTGTGTTGAGTGAATGTGCGCTTTGTCGCTCAGAAGAGGGGAGTGCACTTTCTCCTGGGTGTACGGAAATGCTAAAACTATCGTTTATTTGTGCTTTAAAAAAACTATTGATCGTATACTGCATACGCCTTAAAACTAACGTATCAATACTATAATTATCGTATATCTGGCAACACCAGTTAGAAACGTTGCAGAAAGGCTAACTTGCGTTGATCTGATTGGTTGATTCCTAATAAAATATGTTGCTAGGAAACTAAGCAGCGTTCAAGCAATCGTTACAGCCAGGGAAAGTTTCTGTCTTTCAAGTTATCGAAAAACATTATGAAAGTCAACATTGGATAAGGTGAGCATCATTGAATACCATCTAAAAATGGCATTTATCTACTGAAGAAAGTTTCTACCAATATGTATTAGGATGGAATGTATTTGCGGTTTAAAATTATCCTTTTAAAAGGGGACTTTTTAAGCTAACATGCACAAAAATGGCCATAACACTACATATACAGGTAATGATTAAAATACATGCAGCGTCCCAGCTACAAAATTATAGAGCATAAAAAATACATAAAATTTCAATTGGTAGATGCTATGAATTGGTATAGGTAGGAGTCAAACCTCAATGTTTCTACAACAATTGAAATTGAAAATGCAGTTTAATCACCCTGCTTTAAGGTCTGTACCGATACACAGCATGTCTTCTGGTTCTCGGATGGACTCTCTTCAGGGTCTTGGTGGTCAAACGAAGGACAATGCATCCAGAGGTCAGGGCAGTGGATGTAGCGGGGGTTTTTATAGTGTCATTCATAAACCTGCATTTCTGTTTGACGTACTGACTTACTGTTCCAGAGCAACAACACACACAGCCTAAACTGCAAAGAACTGTTCTGCCTCCAATACGTCCAGAACCAAGAACAGCTTTACCCCCAAAATCAGAGGTATGAATGAATGAATGAATGAATGAGTCATGCTGTACACCCAAATGAATACTGTATGTCCAATGGTCAGTTTTTTTTTGTTCCAAAAAAAATGAGATCTTAAATTCAGTTGAAAAATATACAGTGCCTATAAAAAGTATTCACCCTCTTGGATGTATTACCCTTTTATTGCTGTCATAAATCATCCATCCATCCATTTTCTTTACCCGGTTCTTCTTTCCGGGTTGCGGCGAGCTGGTGCCTATCTCCAGTCACTGGGCGAGAGGCGAGGGACACTCTGGACAGATCGTATGTCCATCACAGAGACACATGAGATAAACAACCATTCACCCTCTCTCTCACACCTAGGGACAATTTAAGAGTTACCAATGAACCTAACATGCATGTTTTTGGTCTGTGGGAGGAAACCAGAGCACCCGGAGTAAATCCACGTGAGCACAGGGAGAACATGTAAACTCCACACAAAAAGGCCCCAAGTCGGAAAGCGATCCTTGCTGGGAGGCAACAGCTCTAACCACTACACCACTGTGCCACCCTGTCATAAATCAATTAGAATCATAGTTTTTATTTTTGGCCTTTTAGACAATAATAAATAAAACTCTTTAGTGTCAAAGTAAAATCAAATTTCTACAGAGTAATGCCAATAAAATAAAGATATGGTAAATGGTAAGTGGCTTATAGCACTTTATCTTGCCCAATGACCCCAAAGCGCTTTACACTACAAACAGTCATTCACCCATTCACACACTGATGGTGGTAAGCTACACTGTAGCCACAGCTGCCCTGGGGCAGACTGACAGATATATATAATAAGTGACTGTATAAATATCCATCCCCTTTAAAGTGACTGTACTAATTCCACTCAGAGAAAACATTACTGAAAAGTACAAGTCAGAGGATGGATACAAAAGGATTTCTAAGACCCTAAACATCCCCTGACGTTCTGTTAAATTCATCTTCAAGAAATGGAAGGACTATGGGACGTGTGTAAATCTACCAAGAGCAGGTTGTCCTCACAAACTGAGTGAGTGAGGCCACCAAGACACCTGTCAGTACTCTGAATGAGTTACTTATTTTATGTTATGTAGTTTTTATTTATTTGGTGTTACTCTGTTGAAATCTGTTTTCACTTTATAATCAAAGAGGTTTTATTTCTAATTCTTTGGCCAAAAAGGCCACCTTATATTGACCATGACTGATTTATAATAGCCATAAAAGGGTAAAACATCCAAGGGGGTTGTCCTCTTCCAAAGTGGAATGGACGCCCGAAACAAAAAAGACTAAGAAATGACTCATGTGCCAATCTTTTTTAATATTTTAGCCATGTAGCCATAACACGTCGAGACATAAAATTATCAAAGAACTTTGGATTTTAGTCCAAAAAAAAAAGATGATGTGACAGAGATACGTTGATCTTGCAAAATTCAGTCCATTAAAAAACTCCAATAAAAATTGAGGATATAAAATAAACAGTTCAAAAACTTTTAGGTTTTTTTCTTGTTTGAAAACCCTGGCTTCTATTGATTGTATGATTAGTGACATTATTACTCTGCAAACTTGTTATTTTGCATTTTCCTAATGCAGGCAGCGCTGAAGAAACATGTTCATCGACAACACACCAGCCTCCGGCGCCTGAGGGCTCGTGAGCAGATGATTTTTCCAGGCTGGGGTGTTCAGCCGCACAGCTGCAGGGAGTTACTGTACGTTTACCCTCCCCATCACTCTCCTCCAAAGGTCAGGAGCTGGACGAGGAGGGAATCAGCGCTGTGTGAAAACTCAAAAAAAATGTGTTTAATTTATTTTTATTATAAATCATCTCATATGATATAGTTTAACGGTTTTATGTATTTTTTTTTTTTATTAATAGTCTTGTCCGCTGCTATGAAAGGTGCCTGTGTCTGTGTGTGCGTAAGTGCTCGTTTGTCTGTCTGTTAGTAAATTATCTCGGAGGAGATTTTACAGAAACTCTCAGAAAGCGATCACCGGATGTACCTCTACAACTGATTAACCTGTCAGTCCCATTCAAGATGGATGCCGCAGCTAATCAACCTTAGAAAACCTCACAAAAAGAGCTGTAGCTGAGTCAGTTTTACAGATATTGAGTTTTACAGATTTTACTCTAAACTCTTAGTTTAGGGCAGGGGTGTCAAACCCAGTGATGTAAGGAGGCCAAAATTAAAAACTTGGTCCTAGCCAAGGGCCAATCACGATCAATATTTATGAAAAATTACATAAAAATAACCTTGGTTTTAGATGTATTATGTCAAATCATTCATATAGAAATATCAATGACCTTTTCCGAGTTACAGATTATACAGAATTTAGAGCAAACAGACTTTATTGAACACAGACAAATAGATCAAACTTCAAAAATTACATTATTAGCAGTCATTTCTTATGCCTCACTCAGCTTTTAAATTAATTTTTTAACATTAAAACAGATTTTTTTTTTAAAAAGCCATCCACGAAAATTCGATTATACAGAAATTAAAACTATATATTGTTGGCTTCTAAGTCACCGTCAAGAGAAAACTTCACTAATTAGGCTCAGTTTTTTTAAGCAAAATAAGAATCAGAGACTCGATCTGTCCCAGACTAGAGGGCCGGACCGAATGAAATTTAAAAGTTATCTTGGGGGCCGGATGAAATGTTACAGAGGGCTGGATCTGGCCCGCGGGCCTTGAGTTTGACACGTGTGGTTTAGGGGATTCTCACTGTGAATCGTTGTAAGCCGTTTCTGGTTCAGTGGGCAGCTCAAACACTGCCATTCAAATAATCCTTTAGTGAAAATCAGCAGACATGCATTGCATAAGTGTCCACGTGTCATGATGAAGGTTCTGATTTTTGTAAGAAAATACTCTGGCTAAAATAAAAGCAATGGTAGAAAAGAAAAAAAAAAAAAAAAAGCTTTTAGAGCTCTAGAAATTTTATAGAATATCTTCTCAAAACTGAACCATTTTATTAGCAGTGAGTCTTTTTTTTTTAAAGTGTACGAAATAAGGAAACAAATGTAAGTACAGCCTCTGATTTGCAGTTAAAGTACAAAGCTGTGGGCCTTTTGTAAATGCCATTTACCTTCTCCTAATGCAGTCTGTGCAGAGGGGATTCGAAACACAACAACTACCTAGTCTCCAACCCATTCAAGGCTGTAAGCAGAGGAGGACTCCAGGCCAAAACACTCAGTCGTCTGCTACTTATAAACACAAGAAGCAAAGGTCTGTCAACCCACCCTCGAAATCTACGACAACAGTAAGTAACGAGCAAATAACATTATGTTTATACAAATACTGATATGGACCCATTTTTGCAGCCAACACAGCACTGACCTATCAAGGCTCTTGACGCTGCAGTGGCAGTAAGATGACACACAATCCAAAACGTAACAGACTGGAAAAAAAGGCAAGTTACAGGCAAGAAAGATTACCACATGGAGCAACTTCAGCATGAGAAGCTGCTAAAATAATAGAATTAAAACAACAAGACAGCTAAAACCAGACCAAACACACGCTAAATTAATCGTGACAACAAAACCCACAGACCATGACTCACAATGCAGGATTTGACCGAGTTCTGAATAATTTTAACATCAAGTCAACGCCTCAGACACAGTGTTGAGCCAGTTTTGGAGCGTGGCAGTGCACGGTATTCTGCTCAAAGAGGCCGTTTCCGTGAAGGGGTTGGCTTTGTCAGCAGCGTCGACATAAATGAAGATGGGTGAAGAGAACGTGCTTACCTCCCTTGTTCAAAATTGAAGCTCGTCGCCCATTTTTTGCCGTGTTCTGTTGTCAGAGCCACAGTCTGCACGCTAGGGCTGTACCACTGAACTGGAGAAACGCTGGAATGAACCCCGGCGCAATCTGCGCTAACGAGACAAGATTTTGTGCCTCCGTTTCGCGAAGAGTTATGTGTGGCAGCATGGGTATCATTAGTTACTACCAGAATGGCAGCAGACCATCAATATCAGAGTAAAAAAAAACTAAACTCAGCACAAAACACCATTGTTTTGCCATTAATTGTTGTGAGTGTCGAAACCAGCACTTCAAACAGTGAGTCATTACATTTCATAGGTGGGTATTATGCCATAAATCATCGAAAAACGTGACCTTTTCAGTTTTTGTCTATAAGAAAATAGATCACGAATCAAAACATATTTGTGCTAAAGTGATAAATTGCCCACCGTTATAACCCTTAGGCAAATTTATACCTTCCAGGAATTGGATTACGTGTGTAGAACTATCAGTTTACTCAGCTTCAGCCCTTTTTTGGTCCAGAGTAAAGTGGGACAGACCTGTGGTGTACTGACAGGTAGGCACAGAAAACACTCACAGCTGTTGGTGGTATCACATTGTCCACGATATATGCTTATTTCAGTAAAATACGTCAATTTCTATGTCTTTTTGGACTGATGACACACGTTAATGTCTGGCAGATACAGATAGCTCTTCACAAGATGGCTGCCAAAAATCTCACCAAGCACCATTAGCGTCCATTTCAGTGTTTCTCTGTCTCAGCAGGCTGTACCCTCAATACAAAAGTCGCCCCTACACACCCTCCCAACTTGCTAAGAGGTTGTATTTGTCAATCACAGTGACGTCACAACAACTTCTCTTCCTCTTTTTAGTTATGAGGGCTTCAGGAGGGTTAAGTAACAAAGAACCATATCGTCCTTTGTGCCTTCAATCTCCATGCCCCGGTCCTGTGGCCTAGTTATAAAACATGTCAATGATCAGCAACAGTATTAGCTGATACCTCCACAGCAGAAATCAAGGTTTCCCAGAATGTCACTGATCTATCGTATTTCCAAAGTGCAGCACTGTGTCAAGTCTTCCCCATGTAAGAGACACACGGACCTCAGCTGACACTTGAGTGACAAACAAAACATTATTCATCAAACCAGATTTTTCATCAGTGTCAAAATATTAACTTGCTGCCATTTTTATCCCAACAACTGTCAGGTACAACTAATAGGATTATGACCTCCATCACATTAGTGGTCTTAATGTTATGGTTGAAGGATAAAAACTAGTTATGATTGTGTCAACATGGTTTTTAGAAACCAACACATTTAGCCAACGGTTGACATTTTTATCGAGGCTCCAATATATAGTTTGCTGATGGTGTTTACTGTATCTTTCTAGGGGCGCTGCACTGCAAAACAAGATTAATGTCTTAGTTGGCTATGTTGAGCTGAAGGTCAGCGTTTTAGTCGAGCATCACGAAGAAGGCTCTCTTTGGGCCCAGTTATATCACCGCGGTAACATACGCTTAAGTCAGCGATGAGTTATCAAAAATTTGCGAGGAGGGTAAACAGTGTGCTATGTTCGTGTGAAGAAAGATTAAGAGTTGGTACTGCCAGGAGAACATTTGTCCCAGAACAGTCCTGCTATTAGGAAATGTTGGTGGAGATGTTATCGGTCATTCCAGGCAGCTGGGTGGAGCTGACCCAGTGAGAATGAGCAGTACACTTCGCAGAACCATTAGGAAAGTTTAGGAGCTAGCTGCCAGGTGGGTATGTAAGTTAGAGTGTTCAGGATTGGTCAGTTAATACACACCAATGTATTAACTCTGTATATAAATGGCCTGTCAGAGTCAGACTTTGGGATTTTGGGATATTGTGAATGTATTACCAGAGTGCACGAGGTGCTCTGAAATAAATCCCCCATGTTGGCTGTTAGAGAAGAAGGAACTGTTTCTCTGCCTCATTAGTTCTTTGCCGTGCTTTTATATCAGCCGAGCCTTTCTCCCATAGGAGTTTGCATACATGCCGACAGAAAATACAGCTCTCGCACTCTGGAGTTACAGAAAGTAAACTGAGTTGGGTTTGACGTTGTTTTTCAGTCGCCCGCAACGACTCGTTGACTTTGTTGAGACGAAAGTTGTCTCGCAAAGTTTTCGACCGCGTTCAAAACTGCAGTAGCGCGAGAGAGAGGCCCCGCAGCTCTACCTTTGCACTTAGTAACAAGCTCCACCTGCTCACTTATTCTTTGAATAAATCAAGCTGAAGCATTTGGTTCGGACATGTGCAGAGGAGGGACAGTGGGTATATTGGTAGAAGGATGTTAGAGATACAGCTGCCAGGAAAAAGACAGAGAGGAGATAATATGGATGCAGTTGGAGAGGACACGGAGGCAGTTGGAGTGAGGACGGAGGACACAGAAGACAGAGTTAGATGGAGGAGGATGACTCGCTGTGGCGACCCCTGAAAACTGAAAAGGGAACAGCTGAAAGAAAAAGTTGTGCTCCATACTGGTCATGGTGGAAAGTCTTCATCTGAAAGCACAAAAAGGAGTCGTTCCTCTGCCTGTCCAGTCCGTTTTCTGTTTCTTATGAAGCCGTCGGATTATACGTGCCTGTCTTCTGCCTTCCTGCCTGCAAATTTTTGGGGGCTTCGCTTCGCCGCACCTGACAGGAAAAGCGTCCGTTTTAGGATTCGCCAAGTCAGAAAGAAAGAGCAGCTAAACTTGCTTCGTAGCACACCCCTCTGGTTTGTCTCTCCCACTTTGTTTCCTCCGTTTTTTATTCCAGATTGTGGAGCCCGTCCAGGAAAAGCCATTTTCCCTTCTCCCATTGGAAGACTTTTTCTATCCCAAGGGTTATAAATCGGATCAAAATGAGCTGCTAGAGATTGAGCAACGGGCAGAGAGGCAGTCAATGTGCCTCTATGGTTTGAAGCTGGCTGAAACTCCTTTCGTTGTCAACTTCAGACTGCGTAAAATCTTCTTCTACTGGCATGTCCATGCTCTTGAGCAACATAAACAGAGAACAATTGGCGATCCCGTATTTCTCCTGGAAAACCAGCTGCCTTTTGCCTGTCCGGTAAGTGTGCACCAGTTCAGTGGTATTAACGATACACCGTAGCATAACCGCAGTGTAAATTTGCTGTCCGAGTTTCTGACGTGTGCAGCTTTTGTGCTGGTTTGTGAATTGTGTTGTTCTTGTCATTTCTGTGTCATGTAGATAACTGGTCCAGCTCTAAGAGAAATTAAAGGGAAGTGCTACCAAATGTGTGACAAAGAGTACTGTCGAATTACAACTGGGCAAACGATCACTCTGCAGGAATTCCTGGACTCCCAGCTTAAACATACCGAAGAGGTGCAGCGCTGAACACAAAACCTTTTCTTTTTTTTTTATCTCTCCGTTGGGCCTGTTCGGAACCTCATACCTCCTGTTTTTTTTTGTTTGTTTGTTTTTATTGTCAGTTATTAGAGGACCTTAAGGCGTTTAAAGAGCAGATAAAAGAGATACTAGTCTCTGCCAAGGAGAAATTAGAAATAATGGAAGAGTTAAACAACATTGAGCTCCGCGAGACCAGCCCCGATGAGCCTGACCCGTGAGGAAATGTCATCTGCTTCTTTTTTCCTTTTTTCTTTTCTTTAATTGTTTACATCCTTGTTGTCAAAGTTCTGTCCTTTTAAACTAGGTTCAGAAAACAACAGAATGCTTTTAGTAGATTCATTTATAGTAACACTAACTAACTAATAATAAGAGTATAAGAATGGTTTCTTAACTTTAGAAACATGTCTGTAGTCATAAAATATGGCAAAACCTATTACTGACTTACTTAAGGGTAAGTCACAATGGAACCTTTGAACTTAAGACTATCTGATTGTAGCATTAAGTAAATACTTGAAGTTATTTTAATGTGGCTGAGTTTTTATCATTTGGATGAACTGGTACCTGTTAGAGGTGGAAGGAACATATTTCAGAATCCATTCGTAACTTGTTTGAACCAGCGGAGAGCTACTGGTTAACAACTAGAGTGAATACCGTATTTTCCAGACTATAAGGCGCATTTAAAAGCCTTCAGTTTTCTCAAAAAACGACAGTGCACCTTATTATCTGGAGCGCCTTATATATGTAAGAAGTCGTAATCTTTTAGTACAACTTTGGTAAACTACTACTAACTAGCACCGCTTGCAGCAATAAGGCTCAGTTATAGTCGTGCTTTGTAGTGTCGCGAGTGGTGGAGGCGTTTGTACTTGACGCTTACGTCGGTGCAGTATTCTTCCGTGAGTTTTGAACCGTTTGATTATCTTTGTGATCTTTCATAGAGGGATCATATAAATGCTGAGACAGGCGAAGCACTGAAATTGTCCATTTTGAATGGAGCGCGGCACGCGGTCCGCACAAAGTTACAAAAATTGAGAGGTGCACGACAATGCGCCTTATAGTCCGGTGCGCTTTATATATGTCAAAAGTTCAATAATTGACCATTTATTGACAGTGCATCTTATAATCCAGTGCGCCCTACAATGCAGTAAATACGGTAGTTTAAAGAAGGAAGCCGAGGTCAGAAAGGTAGGATAATCAGACCCTCCAGGATTTTGCGATGTTGCGATCGCAACTATTAACACAAAATCAAGCAAACCCCGCGAAATCGCATTTTAGCATTTTAGCAACTTTGCCCAAAACACCGCAACTTTCCCGCAACTTTAACCCAATATTTATTGTTTCTAACGTGATTTGCCGCTGTTTCTGCAGTCTAGTCTCTTCTTTGTGGGTTTGTGTAGTGTGGAATACAAAATAACCCCAAATAACTCACGAAGAAGACACGCGACGTCACATCCTGTTAACATCAGAATGCCGGGAGCGTGCAGGAGCAGCGACCGAAGCCAAAATGTGCGCTAATGCTTCACATTTGCCCACAAATATTTCAGCAAAGGACCGCGCAAAACAGTTCCCTACCCAGCTGCACGAGAGTGGGGGGGAAGCTGTTTTGGACATCCTGCAGTGTAATCATCAAACATAAACACAAGTCATCCATCGACAAACACTTTGTGTCTGCAAAACATGTGAGGAGAGCTGCAGACGAGGGACAATCCAGAAACGGTCACGAATGTCAGTTTATAAGCTATCAAAGTTCTCAAATAAAGCACCTTTTGAGAATGTCAATGTTTGTTGGTAATTATCTTACAAAACTAGTAAGTATTTTTGGTTTATATATTAAAAGTTATAGTATTTTATTGATTGTAGTAAAAAAAAAATCGCAACTTTTAGGAAAATGCCCCGCGAAGTCAGGCATTTTAGCCCGCAACAATCACAAAAAATGCCCGCGAAATCCTGGAGGGATTGGATAATCCTATCAATTGGCACCAGAGTCATCTACCTGACCAAACATATGTTGATTACAGTTGTGCCACTAGATGTTGTGAGATAGGATGGCTGATGCACGAAGCTGTGTTTAGGCATGGCCTCCTCAGAATAGACTTCGTCAGGTGTTTTCTCCAGGAACTCCAGTTTCCTCCCGCAGACCCAAAAAATGTGTACGCTGCGTTAATTGGCGCCACTAAATAGTCACTAGGTGTGAGTGTGAACGCTTCTCTGTCTTGTTCGTCTCTTTGTGGCGCCGTGATGGACCGCCCACCTGTCCAGAGAACCCTCCTCCGCTAGCTCAACGACCGGCGAACTCACGGTCTGCACTCAGCTTGTCGAGTACTTGTTCGTCAACACCTTGCACGACGTGGTGGTGAAGGCGGCAAGTGGCCTCTTGACTGCAATAAGGGAGCAGGTGGCTCAAACGCCCAGCCAGGCTGCCATTCGGGGAACAGACCACAAACCCGAGGGCACCGCTAAACCCACCGAAGTGAAGGCGAACACCACGGTAGGACAGTTTCAGCAAGCCGGCCCTGTCAAGCGGACGTAACGTTACGTTGACCTTGTGCTCGCCTCTGTGTGTCTCTTCAGTTGAGTGTGTCGAAGCTGTCGTATACATGTCCTCTCTTCACGTGCAAGGTGATGCAGGACTCAGACACTTTGGTTTTCAAACCCTCTGAAGAAGACTTTCAGGTTGGTTTAGGTTTGCATTTTTGCTCTTGAGGATCTATTCTACCCACCTACAGTACAACCCATATACGGTGTCCATATTCTCTAGGACACCATGGAAGATGTTGTCAGGCTGTTTGAGGAGACGGTGTTGACAGTTCCGTCCCTAAAATCAGATTCGGAATCTGATTCCGAAGACTGTGATCCGATGGTAAACGCTTAGAAGCCCTTAAAGCGCGTTCTGGGTGACGTCGTTGCTCTAAATGTTAAACGTTGTTGATTTATCTCCGATTTTCCCAGTGGACGCTTTTCCGAAAGTTACCGAGTTTCCATCTTTTAATCAGGAAGAAGAAGAAGCCAGTTGCTTTTTGAAGCTGATCTTGGAGGGAAGCAGCAGCCTTCAAAGCATCAAGCAGAGCACCAGGGTTTGTTTCGACTTTGTCCGACCCTCGTCAGTTTTTTCCTGCGTTACGGTGTAAAGTGTACCCTGTTTGCGTGTGCCTGTGCGTGCCGGCCTTTTCTCACCCAGGAGTCGATCCGGTTCAGCTTTGAGGCAGCCAAAGTGTACGGCCGCACCTTCGAGACTTTCTCAGAGTCTTTCGAAGAAAACAAAGGCTTGGATCCGGAGCCCGAGCAGCAACAGGACCTCGGTAACTCACAGTACACAAGCACAGATTCTGATTTTGTATACAACACACAACGGCCTTTGAAAGTTTTTCAGCATATTCAATTTCTCTTGAACACCATTGACTGAAACAAAGTGGGTCTGCTTATGTAAACTTACTAATGTACAGTTTGCAGTATTGTCCTGTAAACCACATTTGTCAAGAATCCCTTCACACCGGATAATGACCTCACTATAACATTTAAAAAAATGGCTTTTTAAGGGTCTTAGAAAAGTCTTCAAGTGCGTCCTAAGAACGCTGTAGGCTCATTATTTCTCGTAGTAGAGTGCAGGGATGGACAAAGTACTTAACTATAGTACTTGAGTAAAAGTATTGATACTCATGGTCAAATCTTACTCAACTACAAGTAAAAGTTGTAGTACTCATTTTTGAAAATACTTAAGTATTCAAAAATACAAATTAAATTTTCTAATATCAGTTTGCTGCTGAGAAATTTTGCAGAACCTCGTAACTCTCAGAAACCACCTGATGTATCGACGCGTAGAAACACTCTGCTACAACTTCCACGCCGCCTGTAAAGAACTTCAGCATAAAAATGCCACAAAAAAATAAGGACTCTCTGGTTTGGTGTGTCTAAAAACACACCAAACCAGAGAGTCTTGATTCTCCTCACACTTTCACTATGGAACAGAGGTTTAAGGTTGAATCTGTTACCATGAAGTAACGACTAGCTTCCTAGATATGTAGTGGAGTTGATTTTGAAATGTAGTGGAGTGAAAGTTAAAGCCCCCCCCACCACCACCACCACCACCAAAAAAAAAAATACTCAATTAAAGTAAAGATTCTCAAAAAATGTATTTAAGTACAGTAATCAAGTAAATGTACTCCGTTACTGTCCACCACTGGTAGAGTGGAGGGTTCTGCGCATGCACAAAGCTTCAGTAGCAAGTTGTGGTAGTTTACACACTACAAACAGTCATTCGCCCGTTCACACACTGGTGGTTTGAAGCATGACTGGCCCCATATGCATCTGTGGCGTCAGCGTCGCGCAAATGTGGCATAGTCTTCTAGAGCAGGGGTGTCCAACCCTTGTTGCCACTATCCTGCATGTTTTACTTGTTTCCCTGCTCCAACCCACCTGATTCAGCGGTTACATTGCCTCTCCATGTTCCGCAGAGGCCTGTTCAACACCCATTGATTCAAATCAGGTGTGTCGGAGCAGGGAAACATGCATTTTGTTTACCGTCCCAATAAACAGCTTTGAGACGTCTTTGTCGAGTCTCATGACTGCTGATTCAGCAGCATTCACACGATGGGTTTCCTGTTTCTTGGCATTCTAACTCCTTCTACCTTCTTTGTGCTATTTTAGCTGTTCTTATGTCAAAACCTTCAGTTTATTCAGAACAAACGCATATGATGCATTTACAGATGTTTTCTCTATAAAATACACTGAGATCTCTTCAATTCCTTCAAAAACATTGATTTCTTAGGAATCTGCTTCAGCGCACTTGCTCGATTTTTGTTTTCTTTTGTTACATTTCATTTTTAGCTGCTATTTTGGCACTTTTTGCTAGCTTTTTGATACTTTTAGTTATTAGCTATTTTTTTCTTTTCTTATTTAGCATTTTGGTATTTTTAGATTTTAGCTATCATTTTGCTGCGTTTATCTTCTAACTACCATTTTGCTGTTTTTTTAGGATTTAAGTAGCCCTTTGTCTTTATTTATGTTTTAGATAGACTTTAGCTAACTTTAGCTTTTAAAGATTTTAATTTTGGCCCCCTCGTGTTAATGAGTTCGACCCCCCTGCTTTAGGCTGATGATGGCTGACTTTGTGTTCCAGATGTGGCCTACTACAACAAAAAGCTGGAGTCAGACAAAAGACGGTTAAATCAGATCTCGTACATCCAAGACAAGAGGTCTCTTGGCTTGCTGCTGGTTGAAAACGCGCAGCTCGCAAAGAAGTGTCAGACGTCCTCCCGCCTCTCTTTCAAGGTCAGGTTAAGATAGATTATAGAACTGTCAGTCTAGTGTTTGCTTGTTTTTTTAATTATAAAAATCCACTAAAAATTCTAACTCTCCGAGAAGTCAGGAATTCTTGGAATCAGATAAAGTAGCCTTGGGGATATTTATTGCTTGCTGCAATGAAAGGTGGGCAATCGTGTGTGTGTGTGTGTGTCTATATTTGTCTGTTAGCAAAATATCTCATGAGTCACTGGACAGATTTTACTGAAACTCACTGAAAGAAATCATTGAATGTGCATCTACAACTGATTAACCTTTGGACTCAATCCAATTCAAGATGGCCGTCACAGCCAACCGACTTTAGAAAGCACATGAATGGCTATAACTCAGCTAATTTTACAGATATTGAGCTAAAATTTGGTGTGGTAGTAGCTGAGACTGATTCCCTTATAGGCACTTTAAAAAACACACATTATGCAACATCTTTGCTTAAAACTTGGGCAATTAACTATTAGAGGGATTCTGTTAGTCTGTTAGCAAAATATCTCATGAACCACTGGACAGATTTTCTTAAAAGATTTGGAAAGTAGTTATTGGGTATAGATCTACAACTGAATAACTTTTGGAGTTGATCTGATTCAACATGGCCGCCACAGCCAATCGACCTTAGCCCACACAAAAATGGCTACACCTCAGTGACCTTTACAGATACTGAGCTCAAATTTGCTGCGGTAGTAGCTGAGAGTCCTTTCTTTCAGACACACCAAGCGTTGTGAGATATCGCATGAGATTGTGCATGATGTTATATTCAAGATTTAACCAAAATGGCTGGTCCCTTAAATTCTCCGGACCTCGAGCATCTGTGGAATATGTCCAATTCACGGAGGCCCCGCGGACAGTCACTGTGTCCCCCTTTCTTCTCCAGGCCACCAGTGAGGTAATCGTTCAAAAGGCTATAAGGAGGCGAGACATCGTTCTCAACAGGATGAGTGAGACCCTTTCGAAGCTCAAAACCAAGCCCTCCACCAAAGCCGAGATGTTGAACTACATCAAGTTCTTAAAAACCACCAATCGTAAGGTGAGATTAACGTTTAATCACACACACAAAAAAAACTATCAATATAATTAAAGGGCATATTACATGTTTGTCTACATTGCTTTCTAACTGCGTCGTAGCTCCCGCAATATTTATTTCCAAGTCAGATTATATTGAGAATTATGTGAAAATCGGAAAAACAGAAAAACGACTCATCGAGACGAAGTTTTGATCGTAGTTGCTTTTAAAGCACAACGCCGTTTATTTCTATTAAAGCAACTCAATGAAAACTATGAAATCAAACATTAAAAAAAAAGGTTCTCCTGAACTAATCGGACGATGCAGTTTGAAAACGTTTACTCCAGTAGTTTTGGACGATGCAGTTCTGAAATGCGGGTCCACAGTCAATGTAAACAAACACACGCGCTCGTTGGCAGCCGGTCCCACATTTTGCTTACAAATATTTAATTTAGGGACACATTAATAATCCATGGGAGGGGGGGAAAAACTAGGTTTTCTGACACCAAAACATGATGTCACATGCCCTTTAAATATATATATATTAAATGTATTTATGCCTCTTTTTATTTTTTTTCTTCACATTTTACATAAATACTCATGCCTCCATCTCTCCAGACTTTGGAACTAGAAGATACCGTGATCCCTGTTTGTCAAATGTACGAAGTCATTCAGACGTACTCGCTCAACTTGTCATATCAGGATGTGATAGATTTCGAGTCACTCTACCCCTGTTTTGATGACTATCTTGTCCAAGTTAGCAAATATATAGTGGATATGGATGGTACCATGAAGAAACAATGTCAGTCCCTGGATGTGGACCTTAAAGAACTTCAGTACCCGTAGCAAGCCAACCTGCCTTCAGTTAGACCACAAGTTTTGAGTAGCTGAGAGCTACCCCCCGCCCTTTTTTTTATTTTGTGTTATCTGGATTTGGATGCCTTACTTGTCTACATGTGGCAAAAAATACTCAATAAAAATGCAAATCCCCCTCAAAACGTGGCTTCAGTTCAGTTTGTTTTAATTGAAGGGACTGGACTAGTTTGTCTGCAGCATTCTGGGACAGGATGGTTCTGACGTTTGTAGTATCTATGTGAAAGATGGTGGTCTTGTAAACTTGTTTTGTGTGGTAATTTTTTCGTGAATGGTTACACAGTTTGTTCCCAAGGAGCCCGGGTCCAAAGGCAATATCCGTTTTCTTGTCTGATTTTAGCAGAGAAATGAAGTCACCCGGGCCCTTGTGTCGTTCCATATTTGCAGCAAGATGCTATATGTACACAGGTAAGTCTCAATAAATTAAAATTAGAATATTTCATAAGACCAATAGAGTGACAAGGCAGGGCTGCGGCTGGAGCGGTTGGACCTTCATGATCCTTCTACAGAACGACACCTGTTTTATTCTTTGTGTCAAGCAACTCCTGAACCTCGGACAATGTCTGACCTGGACTGAGGATAAAAAGGACTGGACTGCTGCTCAGTGGTCCGTCCTCTTTCAAAATAAAAGAAATTTTGGCCTTTCATTTGGAAAGCAAGTTCTCAGAGTTTGGAGGAAAAGCGAAAAGACACAAAGTCCAAGTTGCTTGAGTTCCAGAGTGAAACTTCCACACTCAGTGATGATTGGAAGAGCCATCCTGGTGTTGGTCTACTGGATTTTCCATCCATTTTCCATGTTCTACCGCTTATATGTGGTCGGGTCACAGAGGCAACAGGTCCAGGATTGAAACCCAGACTTCTCTTTCCCCAGCGACACTCTCCAGCTCCTCCTGGGGGATCCCAAGGCGTTCCCAGGCCAGGGTGGATACATTGAAGGTATTTTCCAATTGGGACATGCCCAGGAAACCTTCAAAATTAGGAGTCCAGAAGGCACCCTAATCAGAGGCTCGAACCACCTCAACTGATTCCTTCCGATGAGAAGAAGCAGCGGCTCTACTCCGAGCTCCCCCCAGATCCCGGAGCTCCTCACCTTATCTCTAAGGCTGAGCCCGGCCACCTTACAAAGGAAGCTCATTTCAGCCGCTTGTATCCACTGGATTTTATCAAGTCCAAAGTCATCGTATTCATCTGCCAGGAAATTGTGGCGTACTTCTTGCTTCCCTCTGCTCGTGAGCTTCATAGCGACGCTAAACTTATTTTCCAGCAGGACTTGGCGCCTGCCCACACCACCAAAAGTACCGATACCTGCGTTGAACAACCAGCAAACTGCCCTGACCTTAACCCCACAGAGAGTTTCTGGGTTTCGTCAAGAGGAGGATGAGAGACACAAGACTTAACAATACAGATGAGGTGAAGGCCGCTGTCAAAGCAACCTGGGCTTCCAGAACCCCTCGGCAACCTGATGGGCTCCATGACACTCAGCATCGACGCAGTAATTCATGCAAAGGGAGCCACAACAGTCCACAGAGATACTTTTCAGTAGGCCAATGTAAGATATGTAAGATTCTAATTTTCTGAGTAACTTAATTATGGGTTTTTGTTAGCTGTACGCCAAAATCATAAAAAAATAACAGAAACAAAAACTTAAAATATATCTAAATCACTTGTACACACACACACACATATATATGTATATAACAATAAATGTGTTGCCTAGATTTGAAAAGAAATCATAATATTTTTCTAGTCAAACAGATATGTCTGCATTTTTACTCAACTTTTTTTAAAGGATTGTCATTATATGTTATCGTGTACTTCTTTCAAAAACACACTAGAGGGCAGCAGAGTTTTTATTTCGTAGCCAGAAAGAGCTTGGCCAAGGTTGCCATGGAAACAGATTGTTTCCCCGTATACACAGCTGCAGGCAGCAATAATCCAACTCTAATACAGTACATGCATTACCTGAGGCTAAATCACTGTATTTTTAAAGAGCTCTGGGAACATTTCGGCCTCGGTCCACGCTGTACTCGTTTTCGGAGTCTTCCTTCGTGCACTGAGCCGGTTCTGTGTCATGAGACGTTTTCCTGCTAGTTAGCCCCGCTTCGTGTGGCCGTGCAGATGAGTCAACGTGAAAGGCTGAGGTTAGCCTACACGATTTGCTTTTGAAGGAAAGACCAGCGCTTTAATCACCCGGCAGGGAAATTCAGTATTTAAATAGTTACGGGAAGTTTGAGGGAGGATGTGCGTGCAGACGCCGCTGTGCTTTTTCACTCCTGCCACATAAAGACTGTAATTATTTAACACCTAGCGTTCCTTGAAGGAATGCAAATCACTCGCCATGGCAGAGTTTTAAACTAAGTTCATCTAATGCTGAGAAAAAACACCCTTACAGCCATTTTGGTCCAACCCTAAAAGTGCTCGATCTCATGCAATGTCTTCCAAGATCTGTTAGCCGTCAGAGTATGTGTTGAGGATGACTCTCAGCTACTGCCACACCAAAATTCTAGCTTAATATCTGTAAACTCAATAGAGCCATAGTTGTTTTTGTGTTGACTCAGGTTGATTAGGTGTGGTGGTTGATTCCGAAAGGTAATGACTTGTAGAGGTACATCCAATAATTACTTTCTGAGAGTTTCATTTTAATCCCTAAAGTGGTTCCCAAAGTGTGGGGTGCGCCGCAGTGCCATTGCAGGGGGGGGGGATGGATGAAAAAAAAAAAAAAAAAAAAAAAAACAGTGCCCGACTAAGCGTAATGGACAGGTTTTTAACCCCATTTTTCAAAGAGGCTTTTTTTTTTAATGTATCGATGATAGCAAAGTTGAATATTGTTACAAATGATAATAAAAAAAAGAAATAGGTTTGAAATAACACTGACAGCAAAGAATACTCTTCTACAGTATAGAACTAAAACAAAACAAAAAAAAAAGTTACACAAAAGTGTTTTACTGTAAAGATGGTTTGTAGTTTGTTTTGTTGCAACCTGAAGTGCAAAATAAACTTCAGTGGGTAAAATGGTCAAATTCTGCTGAATGATGTTGGATATAAACCCCAAGTTGGTTCTGTTTGGTATAGCAACAAATAATTAACTAGAAGCAGAGAGGGCAAACCTCCGCCAAGGCCACAGTGTGATACAAAAAAATAGTGCGATCATTTTTTTTGAGAACAACTCCAACATTTGTTAAAAAATTCCTCCAAATCTGTTCATTAGTTTTCACCTGATCTTTGCTAACAGACAGACAAACAACCAAAAAAAGAACCTCCTTGGTGGAGGAAACAGAAAGGTCAGGGTCACAGGGTCCTGTGAGCTTGACCTTTGACCCCATGAACCTTGAAATCAACAGGCATCACCTTTGACCCATGAGGTGTCCAGCTGTGCAGTTTGACATTCCGACATGACGCAGCTGCAGAGTTAGAGCACGAGGTCAACTGTGATGTTGACTTTTGACCCCCATGACCTTAAAATCCATAGTGATCACCCATGAATAACGAGGTGTTCAAGTGTGCAGTTTAATTTGCTTCCATTACATGGTTGCATAGTTAGAACACTAGGTCATCTGTGACCTTTTGACTCCGCCACCTTGAAATCAGCAGTGATCACCCCTGACCCATGAGGTGTCCAGCTGTGGAGTTTGATATTCCCGAGTTAGAGCACGGGTTGATCTATGAGCGTGACCTTTGACCGGATCATCACCAAAATCTAATCCCTTCTTCCTTGTACCATGTTTGACGTTTTTTGAACATTTTATGAAAATCCATTCCTAACTTTTTGAGGAATCTTGTGCACAGACAGACAAACAGATGATATCGAGAACATAACCTCCTTGGTGGAGTTAAAAGAAAAAAATTGCATATCTAATTCTTGTCACCAGGCTCCAAAAATATGGCTAAAAGCTCAAAACCAGGTTTCCCGCAGGCTTTAGAAAAGCAGCACGTCTCAAATAATTTTGATAGCTGGCTTTTAAATTTAATCGCACCTCTTTTGACATTCTTCTTTCCTTTCCGTTGGCTCGCAAATTGAATTCCACCCGAACAAATAAAATCTGCCCGTCATCGTCTCTTCCTTAAAGGAGGTGAACAATTACGGGTCCATCTCCAGGTTGTGTGTCTTTGTTAAGGCTTTGTAATCTCGTACAATTCAAAAGAGTTGTTTTCTTCTAATAGTATCTAATCAGGCTGTCAGTCAAGGTTTTTGTGAAAAAAAAAAAAAAAAGTGGACAATTTCAGCAGCTTTAAACATTATTTGTGGTGTTTCTCTTTAGATAAGGGATGCCGAAGCATGCAGTGCTTAAACTGTATTAAAGGAATGAATATCGCCCACTGATTTTCCGATTTTCATGCCGTTGTTTTGAAACTGAGAGCATTTTATGTATGGAAAGTATGAAATTAAAGCTGCTTTGGTCAATTCCTGAAACTAATCTCACAGTATGTGTTGTGAACGACTCTCACCTGAGTTACAGCCTTTTTCGTGTTCTGAAAGGTCACTTGGCTGCGGCGGCCATCTTGAATCGGATTGGCTTCAGACATTAATCAGTTGTAGATGCCCATCCAAGGGTCAGTTTCTGAAAGGTTCTTTAAAGCTCTTACAGTGGTTTATGAGATATTTTGCTAACAGACAGAGCTGACGCCACTGGTTATTCACCAAGTTCTCAACAAAGAGTTAGTGTAATCTATTAGCGCTCACAGTATGTGTTGGGGATCAGTCTCAGCTACTACCACACTAAAGTTTAGCTTAATATTTATAAAACTGGCTCAGTTATAGTAATTTTTGAGTTTTCTATGTCTGCTTAGCTGTGGCAGCCGTATTGAAACAAGTTGACTCCAAAAGTTAATCAGTTGTAAATGTTCATCCAGTGATCACTTTCTGAGAGTTTTGTAAAAATCTGTTCACTTGTTAATGAGCCATTCTGCTAACAGACACATGCAAAAACAATATCAATCACCATTTACTTTTTTTGTGGCGAACAATAAAGATTTATCAATGTAGGACTGTCTGAACCTGCTCTTCGCTGGCAGGCAGATTTTAACATGCACAGAGGGAAAAACATTATTTCCATCTTTGTCAGCGTAATCAGTGGTGTGTGGTCTGCTCTGTGGTTAAACACAAATCTTAAAAGCCTTACACGCCACTGCAGACCGTTTGCTTGGGTTGAAGATTTTCCTCCTGTAGATTCCAACAGCCATCCTCATCCGGAAAGCTACATCGTTTAAAAAGTTCCTGACGTTGGGATCTTTGCTCCAGGTAATTATTCCTTTTTTTTTTTTTGTCTATCTACAAACCGCAGAGCGGGCCGAGGAGAGAATATTTAAATATGCTGCTTTCTCTGCTTGGAACCAGCTGCAAAACCACCTGAATCTTAAGTAGCCTTTCTGAAGGCAGATGTGCGAGTTACGATTGTCAGTTTTGTCCACGTTTGACTTTTAAGTTTGGATGTTCTGACATATAATGTCGAAGTTTGTATATATATATACATATATATATATATATATATGCTATGTGTCTTGATTGATGCATAGTGAATGAGTAAGTGTATTACTAACTCCTGTGAAAAAATGAAAAATAGAAAATTACAAGTTTTCCATTTCAAGTGCAGGTTTAAAAAAGACCCTAAAGCCCAACAACAATCTAATGTGCTATCTGTGTGCGCGTCCATTGATGGGGTCACGGCCACTCGGAGACAACATTGCCTGCCTGCTGGCTTATTTTGCACATGTGGTGTTGAACGTTCAAGAACATCAGCAGTTGTATTCTTTAAAACCAGCTAGTTTTGGTAAACCCAAAAACAAAAGGTTAAACAACAAAAACAGTTGGACTTCTGTTCCGTAGCTGAAGAGTTTTATCAACTCAAAAAGCAGAGAGTGTGGTTCTGTCAGCTACATTCACCTGCAGATTAAACTCACTCTCCTCACAATAGAGGGTCATTAGTGTCTTTGTTAGCCTGACTCACTGATGGGCCACTCTGGTCACACGAATGAAGGTGCTGATTAGAGTGAAACTGACTGGGGATCAGGCTTAATTCTCCATTGTAGGGTGTTAGAAAGCTGAAATCTGAGACCTCCTCCTCTGTTTACCATCTGAAGACAAACCTCTGTCTTCTCCGTCCAAAATCGGAACATTTTGGTCCTCAAAAAAGTGTCCCTTTTCCTTGAGGAGCAGGTAAACAGCTGATTCCTGTCCTGAAGAGGTGTCCTCTCAGGTACTCCAGCAACATAAGGGGCGCCAATGTTTTTTCGTTTGCTCTTCTTCTTGTTCTGTTCAGTGGCGTGTTACTTTTAGATTTTTCTCACTGACTTGACAAAAGCCCAGTGAGGATATCCACGTTTGGATATCCTAAGCAAATGTAAAACTACACAGTTCCCAAGAATTAAACATTCATGCAGTTATTTGTAGAAATCCTGGTTTGTGATATAAACATTCTGCCAAGCAACAATGTCAATATGATTTTCCTTTTTCCCCAGGTCCTAAAACATTAAAATATTTTATGTAAACATTATTATATGAGGAGGGTGAGGATCAGTGCCTCCAAATCCGAGGCCATGGTCTTGAGCCGGAAAAGGGTAGAGTGCCTTCTCCGGGTCGGGGAGGATGTCCTGCCCCAAGTGGAGGAGTTTAAGTATCTCGGGGTCTTGTTCACGAATGAGGGAAAAATGGAGCGGGAGATCGATGCTGTGTCTGCAGTGGTGGTCGCTGTACTGATCTATCATGGTGAAGAGAGAGCCGAGCCAAAAAGCGAAGCTTTCGATTTACCGGTCGATCTACGTTCCTACCCTCATCTATGGTCACGAGCTTTGGGTAATGACCGAAAGAACGAGATCGCGAATACAAGCGGTTGAAACACCGCAGGGTGTCTGGGCTCTCCCTTAGAGATCGGGTGAGAAGCTCGGTCATCCGGGAGGGACTCAGAGTAGAGCCGCTGCTCCTCCACGTCGAGAGGAGCCAGTTGAGGTGGTTTGGGCATCTGGTTAGGATGCCTCCTGGACGCCTCCGTGGTGAGGTGTTCCGGGCACGTCCCACCAGGAGGAGGCTCAGAGGAAGACCCAGGACACGCTGGAGGGACTATGTTTCTCTGCTGGCCTGGGAACACCTTGGGATTCCCCCGGAGGAGCTGGCCTGAGTGGCTGGGGAGAGGGAAGTCTGGGTCTCCCTGCTTAGGCTGCTACCCCCGCGACCCGACCCCGGATAAGCTGAAGAAGATGGATGGATGGATTATATATCAACATTATACTTTTTTTTTTCTTTTTCTTTTTTTGATATTACAAAGAATGAGAAACTCATCAGTTTTTGGCCACGTTGGTTTTCTGAATGTTTTTTAAGTTTGCCTTTTTTTCTTTGACTGGTCTTCGGTCATGTAGCGGCAAGTTTGTGATCGCAAAACACATTATCCTGAGATCCGTTTATTTTATGTGTGCAAATATTAACTGTTGTTTGAATGATTTTGGTTTGTGGTATTCATTTCACAAATTTCTAATATTTTTTTAAAAACATATAAACACCACGCGGCCACGCTCTGAGCGCTCTCAAATATCTTTGCTACTAGTTGTGGTTAAAATAACAAAAAAAAGTGAGAAATTATAACTAAGAAATAAACAACAATTGTTTTTCATTCACAGAGGCAGCTGAGCTGAACATATGTCAGATTGACCTCTGACCTTTTATTCTTGTAGGATTTGTGTTTCTAAGAAGTGATAATTCAACAACAATGTTAAACGAAGCATTCAGCTTCTCAAATTTTGTTTGTGGACAAATGCTATTTGGCTTTATTCCATTACAAAAAAAGTGTTAAAATTTGCAGAGTGCAGTCTTTGACCTTGTGTTCAGGTTTCTCTTCGAGAGCTAAATTGCTAACTTTTACACATAGCCATTCGGGAGTTTTTTTTTTTTGTTTTGTGCAACAATTACATGGTTAAAGTGTCAGAAATGAGTTTTGCAGTAAATAAATAAAAGTGCCACATTTACAGGTGACTGACTGGGATTTAATGAGTTGTAGGTGTGACCACTTGAGCCACAGAAGGAGGCAACAGCAGCACCTGCTGGGCGATTTCAGCATAACAGTGCCTGTTTACAGCTCCACCTCGAAAAAGGGAATATTAGAAAGGACGAGGGAAAGAAGGGGAAAACTGGCAAAATGACATTAAACTGGCATTAGTTGAACACTGTTCATGTGATTCTGTTGTCTAAATAACAATAAGTAAGGGTTTAAAAAATATTTGAACATATTTTCAAAAATATACGTATCTTTTTATTGATGCAGGTCAGTTTTTAGATTTTGTTAGCCTTCATAAGTGAAAGAAAATTGCCTAAATGTACCTTAAAAGATATATTGTTGAAGACTAGGACAAATTTGCTCCTCTTAAACATATCAGAAGGCAAAATAATGTGCCCTAACGTAAGCCTATTCAGGCACTGGTAAATGTAGTTTACAATAAAAATGTAAGGACATGTATTACTCTGAAGGATATTTTTCACGACACACCAAAAGAAACGTCACTGAATCCACGAGGTACATTGTTCTGAATTTCTGAGGAAGAAATCTCCACTTCAAAAAGCCCTGCTCACATGAAACTTTCCTTTTTCATTCCTGTCCTGAAGAAGTCTGTGCAGTCACAGACTGAGGATTTTATTCCAAACCCCTGCCCCCAACAACATAGATCTGCACAAACTTGCTAATTAAGCCCACAACTTTAGAAAAGGTATTAATTGTAGGTTTTGTCCACATGAAAATACCTCACCTCGGGCAGTCTGTAGAGGTGTTTTGAAAATGTTTATTCATTTCTCTTTGAGTGTCTTGCCCCAGGCAGTCAGGTTCTCCAGGGGAACAGGCTCTGAAGCAAAATACACTGACACTTTCATTGTTATCGACTCGCCATTTCTAACTTTGGCAGGNGTTAGAAATGGCGAGTCGATAACAATGAAAGTTGATGCAGGTCAGTTAGGAGAGCTTCAGGAGGGTTAAGTCTTTTTAAGATTTCAGTCATTTTAAACTTTCTTACTGAAATTATTATACACTGATAGGCCAACTTTTTGTTATCAAAAGAAAAAATCCCCAAAGGTCACCAAAATAATTCAATGGTTTCCTTAACTTAACCTTTTGAGGCGATCACTGCAATCAGGTGATTTATGTAACTCTTAGGAGACTTCTGCACCTGTCCACAGGTATTTAGGTCCACTCCTCGTGATCAAACAGCTCCATCTGTCTCAGGTTTGAAGGGTTCCTTCTCCAGATGTTTCAGCTCCTTCCACAGATGTTCAACAGGATTTAGATCAGGGCTCAGAAGGCCACTTCAGAACAGTCCAATGTTTGGTTCTGAGCCATTCTTGGTGTTTTTAGCTGAGTGTTGTTGGAGGACCCATGACCTGCGACTGAGACCAAGCTTTCTGACACTGGGCAGCTCATTTAGCTCCAGAAAGCCTTGATAGTCTTGAGGTTTCATTGGACCCAGAGCAGATTCAAGACACCCTGTTCTGGATGCAGCAAAGCAGCACCTGAACAGAACCGAGCCTCCATGTTTCACTGTAGATACAGGGTTCTTTTTTTGTTTGTTTCATTTATGTGTCTGTGAACATAGAGCTGATGGGACTTATTGCCAGAAAGCTCCAAAGGACATTGTCTCTTCCATTATATCAACTTTGGCTCAAAAGCAATGGGTGGTGTGATCTGACACTGATGACCCTTGACCTTGGAGTTCACCTCTAATCTCTTTGGAAGTTGATCTGAGCTCTTTGGCTACCACTCATATTATCCGTCTCTTCAGTTTGTCAGCAATTTCCCTCTTCTGGTCACATCCAGGGGGGTTGTCTTCAGTCCTGTGGACCTTAAACTTGTGAATAATCTGTGCAGCTGTAGTCAGAGGAAGATCCAGCTGCTTGGAGATGATCTTTTAGTCTTTACCTTTAACATGCTGCTCATTTTTTTTAAGCTCCTGAAACAACTGTAATCATAGCTTTCTGTGCTCCACATTCAGTGTGTTACACACCATGATACCAAACAGCACAGTGACTACCCTTTAAATAGGCAGACTGACTGATGACAAAATTGAAGAACCTGTGCTGCTGATTACAGGACACACCTTAGTTTAAAATGTCCCTGTGAATAAATTAGTTTTAATCTTTTGTAGGAGTACCATCCTTTTTGTCTGCCTTTGTAAATAGTATACCTAATACTGAAATTATAGACAGGATTTCTGAAACCACAAACATACACATGCTACCCAGACCTGTTGGTTTTCTTGAGCTGTGCCTTCTGGTCAGCAGGACTCCATTACTATTCTCTTCAGGTCTTTTAAAGCAGCATTAAAATTCTCTAGTATTTGCGGTTTTTGTTCTCCTTCAAGGTTCAAAATTGAAGGTGATTTTTCTAAATCTCCTACCAATTGAGACATCAACAATCTCTGACAAGCCATGTCCCCCACTTGACATGTTTGTATAAAGCTTTCATTTGGACAAAAATCACAGGAAAAGTGGCCTCATGGGAAGCAGATATGACTTCCATGATTGTACTACATCAGCAATCCTTTTTCTGATTTACAGGCTTCAAACATCACGTCTAACATCAAACATCATCAGCATATTTCTAAAGATTTTAAAACGTTTCGGCCTTGCATTAACAATGAAATCAAATCGAACTCCTGAGTGAGGCGCAGAGCAAGGACGAAACGGCTGAGAAACGTGTTAAGCAAAGACAAAAAATAAAACAACGGAAAAAAAAAGAAAGAAAAATTACCCTTTACCTTTTTTCTGTTCAGCTGAAAAGGTTAAAAAAATAAAAAGTTTAGTCGTCTAAATGAAACTCATGAGCTCTAAAATAACGTCATTAACTTTTAATTGATACAGCCTTTATGTTTAACGTTGTACTCGGTGTCCTTGAAGAAAAGATGAACAGAAGTTTGAACAAGATAAGTTCAGCACTGCTTCATGCAGAGGAGACAGATGCACAACAGAGAGTCTCTTAGATCCTTAATTGCTGACAAAATACATTTTTAGCCTAAAAGACATTTATCAGCTGTGTGCTGGTCTTTGTACAAAGTGGTATGCAGTTTGCTAAGAGTCTCCAAATCAATTTATACATTAAGACTGAATTGTGTCATTAAAGATTGGCATATATGCTGCTTTAACACATATCAGAGCCATGTGTGGGCTTGTTAGGTTGTATCTATTAAAAGATGTGATTTCTCGAACTAGGTGTGCTGTTGGTGAGCACAGGTAGGGTAAGTGCACTATCCATGGATAGACAAGATAGACAAGAAGAGTTCTAAAAAGGTCAAACTTCTTTTCATGTATTTGTTCTATGAAAAATGTTGCTAAATGTCAATGAATTATCTTTTTTTAGTGAGTTTGGCATTAATAGGCATAATCATAAGCAGAGGACCACAAAAAAAGAGCATGTTTTATTCAAGCCAAAGGACCGTGACGTAAAACAATACAATAAAATAATGCAACAAGATGAATCCTCCACAATATGACTCAGAATTATTAACACTTGCACCAAGTTTTCATGTTTTGTTGACAAACCACTTACCAGCACTAACGGGTTATTACTAGAACATATACTCACTGACAAAAAAAAAAAAAGTGGAGCACCCAGACAGAATGACTGACTTGTTGAAAGGTCATGTGACCACAACGCAGCGGTTACTCTATTGGATCAAATGGATCTAAAAGTTGAAGGTACAGACACACTGTTGGATCCATGTCAGTGGAGTGGAGCACCCTCTCAGGCCCTAGTACAAATGGTGACTCAGTTCAGAAGTGAGGCATACATACAGTTGTTGTATCCAGACTCGTCCATTGGATTGTCAGACAGAGAAGCGTGATTCGTCACTCCAGAGAACGCGCCTCCACTGCTCTAGAGTCCGGCGCGCTTTACACCACTGCATCCGATGCTTTGCGTTGCACTTGGCGTTGTAAGGCTTGGCTGCAGCCGAAGAACCTGTCCAGAGGACTTGATGCAACTTTGTCACACCGAGACACAAGTGGCAACAGCCCAGCTGGCAAACAGGTGGGTATAAGAAGACAACGAAGCAGGTGGAGGTAGTCGGGTACTCAGTGCAGCTGAGACAAGATCAGGCTTAGACTGGGACAGAACTTGTGGTTTCTTGATAATGTTCAGACTTCTCTGATTTTCAGCTTTTCAATAATATTGACTCTAGAAACTCCTTAAGGACACACGTGGAGTTTTCCATTTCTGTAGTAGCGTGCCTTCTTATTCAGCTCAGACTTACTCTAGCATGACTTCAGCTCTGTTGTATTTACCTTAACACACATTAACAGAATTCACACAGTTCAAGAGTATGTGTTTCTTTTACCTTTAGACAACATATTCAGCGCACTTGTGGCTCAGCACTGACTCATACTAAACTGTGCTCCCCCAACAATTTGCTATCTTAGCTTAAAGTCAGGGCTGCTGAGAATGACTCAACTTTAGTTTTGTCAAAGTGAACTGAATTGTATGTTCACCAGGCTACAAAGATGACTTTTTAAATTAATATTTGAGAACCAGATTCTACAAGGTCAGCATCAATTTAAAAAAAAGAAGCGTACCGAAAACAGTAAAATTAAATTAAATTAAAACGTATTTATTGTGGCTGATTTCAGAGGACAGTTTTCTCATACAGGTCTGTAAAGAAAAAGGAAAAAAACAAAAGAAAGCAGCACTTTGTAATATTTTAATTAAAATGCTAGAACAATATGAATGCATTTAAGTAAACAATTATACTTTTTGAAGAAAAAATATACCTGATGGATGGCTTCTCCAGTGGACAAACATGTCTTATTATGTTACAGACATCCACCCCAGAAAAAAGGGATTCATGTGCTATAACTTAAAATAAAAACGCTTCTTTGATAGACAAATGATGAAACCATTTTCTTCATGAACGTGCGTCTCGCTAATTTCCATTTATGATCTCCTCCACTCTGCGGTACACAGAAACACAAAATGGAAGCATGCAGGGAAAGAGGCGCATTCTTTATTTGACAAAAGATGATGCATTGTACTGGGGTGCTGGGAAGAGGGAATAAATTTCAAAGGAAAAACAGCGGTCACCGAGTATATTTTGATGTACCCACTTGCAGGACTGAGGCTTCCGCCGCTGCTGTTGTCATTATGTGTAATTCTTTAAAGCATTCAGATAAATTCAGCCAGTACACCGTGGGTATTTAGACGATCAGATTTAATTAATTTAAGAGTTTTGATCAGAAATAGCTTCTGTGAATTATGTTTGCCTCAAACAGGAAATGTGCAGGACCAATTTTTGTTGTCAGGGGCTTTAGGGCAACTAAGGACAAGGGTTTCTTTTTATTTTTTTATAGCTTTTACTTCAAAACATATCACTAAGTGTTATTTACTCGTAATTGATGAATAAACTCTGGCTACAAACTTTCTAATTACTTCATTTTCTAGATGGGATTATTTGAAGGCTTTTTTGATTCAGCTTTTATGTTTAATGTTTGTATTTTTGGTCTGTGCTGTATGCAAATTGTGTGTTTACTTGACATTGGGTCCTATGGATAAAAATTTGCTTTAGGCTAATATCTGATTCATTTGAGACTGACGCTGCTTATACAATCTTCATCTGCTAATTAAACAGTAATTCTTATTACAAGTAAGCAGAATTTAATTTAAAAATTAATTTAAAAATATTTAAGTTAAGACTCGGGGACGGAGGAACCCAAGAAGTCAGGCTGACACAAGGAGCTTGAAGAATTCAACTTAAAGGGCTTTAATAAGGAAAAGGTCACAAAGCAAAAAGTTGACGTGGCAGCAGAAACTAACAACGATCAGGGGAGAAACCGAACGAAGCACAAAAGCCATGTTGTAATGGATAGTGAACCATTTTAAATTTATAAAGTTGCCTGAATTATTCAAATTTATTATTCAAACTATTTATTGTAAATTATTTGGATGATGTTGCAGATTGTTTAATAATATTTGTTTGTTTTGAGCCAGCACTGTTGGTGGTTTGTATTTTGTTTTGTTTAATTGTATTTGCACTTTGTAAAGTTGTTGTTTTTTTTTTGTTATGTACCTCAAGGGCTGCCGTAGCTAAGAGGGCAGGCCTATAAAAGCTGGCAAATCATTGTACTAATGAATGACTTGAACAAACTGTCAAAACTTAGTGTTCCCCGGTGAAAGCAGCGAGGTACTTTATTTTTGTTGTTTGTGTGTTGTAAGTTTATGTTTATATTCTAATATTTGTATATCTATTTAGTTTTCACGGTGATTATGGTGACTGATGGTCCACATCAAAGGAAAAATAAACAAAGCTGGAAATTCACCCGTCGAGACTGCGCAAATTTATTCAAGTGCTGGGGAGCTGCTACAGTGAAAACTCGACGCTTCCGTGTGTCGCCTTCCATTGACGGTGAGATGTTTGGATCGGACATCGGCCAAAGTTTGACGCTGCTTTGGAGTCAACGCCACCATGAGGAGCTGTCTTCGCGGTGGATCCAAGTTGCATGGGAACTGGCAGAATTTAAAGGCTGAGTCTGATCAGGAGGTGGGAAACAGCTGGACTAAATGAAACAGGGAGCAGGCGTAGATGGGCGTGGCAGGAAAAAGAAGCAGAAACTGATTGAGGAAAATTACTGAGAAGTGGCAGGGAAGACAGGGAGATAAACGGAACACCCAATAAAAACACAAGGAACAGAAGTAAACACAAGAAACGCAAAACATAATCACAAGGATAAAAAAGACAAACAAACAATACAAGCAAAAAGAACTGTCAAAAACAAAAAAAAACCACTAAAAAACCCAGATCCTGACAGGACCCCCCATTAAGGGACAGCATCTGGCATCCCAAAAAGAGTGGCGTACAAGTTTAGGTGTTGTCCTTGACCACCCAGGAGACTGACATGGGAGAGACTCTGAAGGAAGGTACTCAGGAGACCCCGAAGACACTGGTACTGGAACCCCTGGAGGTGCTGCATTTGGCACTGGTGGCAGACACAGGACATACTGGAGATGCTGCTGCAGGCTCAAGAGATTCAGGTTATGCTGGTGACTAAGGAACTGGGATTGTAGATACTAGGAGGACAGGTTCAGGAACTGAAGAAGAAAAAAAAAACTGGAACTGCTCGCTTTGGTTTAGGGACTGGGGACTTAAAACTGTCTCGAGGAATTATTGGAACCGCAGCACCCAGACTCAGTAAGCCCAGGGCCCGGAGACTCAAGATATGGACTGGAGACTCGGTAGGTCCACGGACTGGGGACCAGACCAGTATAAGAGTTCAGGTATTGTCCTCAACTCCCCAGGAGACTGATGTGAGAGAGACTCTGGAGACTCTTAAGGAAAGGACCCACTAGTCACCAACAGTTGCAGCCTAGTGAAATACTAGCTTTACGATCTGGTCCACTAAATAAACCATGAGTGAGTGAATGAGCAGGCAACCAATTTAAACATAGCCTCCAGGTACCCAGAATGCAATGCACTCTAACATTGTGTTAAAGTCAGCATGACTCTAATAAAAAAAAGACCTGTTATAAGATGGCAGTGATCCACTCTGATCCTGGCTCTGCTCCAGACAGCTGTTAGCTTGTCAGTTCATTCATAACTAAACTTTTGTTCCAAACTGAGCTTATTCAGAGCTATGAGCAACAGGTAGGATTTTAGTTGTTTCTAACCTTTCCACAGAACCCCACTTGAAAAGATCTGATCTATCCCTTTCAGTTCAATGATGCAAGGTCACTGACTCAATAAGCGCCATATATTGGTGGAATGCAGCCAACAGCGCTACCCTGAAGAAACGGATGCACTATGCAACAACTGTAAGAGCAGAATAAACACATCATGTACTCTGCACTGTTTTCCAGGGTTTCTGTGTAATTTAACTCGTGCCACCGTTTCCTCGCCTCTCCCTGCCAGCTCAGTCTCCTGCCACAGCCTGTCTGCTCCCATCAAACCTCATCCTCTAACCTCTGCATCTTCTCCGTGGCTTCGCTCTCTGGGCTCCTGCCCTGCCCGCCCCGTCAGCAACAGACGAAACACTTTTCAGCTGCCCCCCTCTTGCCTAACCTTTCAAACCCTTTTTACAAGTTTGGAATAAATACCCGCTAAGTGATTTTTCTGCACCCAGTGCTCGAGTCATCTCACTGCTCTCCTAACTGAAGTTGTTGCCAGGTGCTCGTTTAATGGACATTTGCTCATTATGCTCATTTGTTCATCTGACAGAAATCTTGCCAGTGAAATCAGGTGCCTCATTTATGGAACCAATTTTTGAATAATCTGATTGTTACGTAATGGTTTAGATAGAAAAACAAGCGTGGGTTCTCAAAATAGCGCCTGAAAAACAAAGTCATGCAATTTGCCATTCAACGCCATATTTGACACCCTGCAGCATAGTCATAGCGCCAAGTCACATGTTATTACATTGGGACAACTCATTGTGTGCGTTTACTCAAACATCTAATCATCTTGTTCCTATTTTTGTCTATGAATTACACACAACCAGATGCCTGAAGTTGTGCTCTATTTTAATGCAATTTATTAACCTTTTTCTTTCCTTTTGTGGAAACGATTTCTTTCAAATCCCTTGTACTGTGACCAACAGGTGCAAAATCACAGCCTCCATGTCATGTGAACTCCTGACCAAAATTGTTTCATTAGACTGGCGTAATAAAACCCACCTAATTGTATCTGATATTAAAGCAGTTTACGTTTTTTATTAATATTTTTGTGAAAAAAATATATATATTTTTTTTCTTAAACTTACTCCACAGTACCCTTGACTTGAAATGACACCAAACAAAAAAGTGACGAGAAGCAAGAGGGAAAAAAAAGAAAGAAAAAAAAAAATCAAAAAGGTAAGTAACACAATTACTAGAAATATTCTAGGGCAGGCAACCCTGGTCCTTGGAGGCCACCATCCTGCATGTTTTACTTGTTTCTCTGCTCCAACACACCTGGTTTGAATCAATGGGTGATTAACAGGCTTCTGCAGAAGATGAAGAGGTCATTTAACCACTGAATCAGGTGTGTTGGAGCAGGGAAACAACTGTGGCACTCGAGGACCAGGATTGCCTACCCCTGTTCTAAGGAACCAATCAATGCAAATGTGTGGTCACCAGTTCACCGAGGTGTACCACACGATGGTCTGAGCTGATCCGAAAGAGCATGATTGGACACAGGTGAGACGGCTGGATGTGAGCTGAAGCCGGAAAGTGCAGTGCAGAAAGTCAGCCTTGTTCACAACTCCACCTAGAAAAAAAGGAAAAGGAAAAGGGGATAGCCTGGGAAAGGCTGGAACCCCTTTATTCACTGCTCAGATCTTGAGGCGAGCGCGACACCTCCACCATATGACTGATACAAACATAACAAAGTCATTTCAGTGCCAAGATTAAAACGTTTGCTGTCATACATGGGTCCTGTGTCGGCACACCGATGAGGAGTGGACCTAGTGAGGGTTTAGAGCAGCATGTTAGCCTCCTCAGTAATACAAGTGCTTTGACTACAAAAGGACAGAGCTCTAATAGGCACAGTATTTTTCATAAATTGTACAAATTGTACAGCAGAGTACAAGGAGGCAATGAAGGCACACGTGGAGGAGACTCAAACAGCTGTATGGTACATGTGGTGTGAAGGTAAACAGATGACTCACCAAAGTATGGGTGCATTAAACACCAGGTGCACTTTAAAATAAAAGGACGGCAGAGCAGTTTACGGTGATTGCTTTTGCTGCTACGTAATGTTTGGGCAAGGTTTTGATGCCTGCACAGAAGTTTTGTTTGCCGTCGTTTCCATTTCTAGTTAATCCGCGAGGTGAGTTTTATCCGGTGACACGAAGAGTTGCAAAATTTAAAATGACCCCAGTAATTATTAAATCGATTTTTTGTTTGGTTATAATTTTGCTGAAGATTTCCAGAGAATACACAACTGAAAAAAAATGCTTAAAAGTCCACATTTATATTAGTGATGGCTCTGCTGCAGCAGTAAAAGGTTGCAGACGCAATTACAAAGTTGCAATTTGACCTAATAAAGATGGCTAACTGCAAGCTGCAATCACAGATAAAAATGTTTTTGGATTATTTTTTTGTGTGTGCTACATCATTATAAATGTTTTCATTGCACATTTTCTTATACTGTAAGCATTTGAGGGCTATTTCATCCACTTTAAATCATTATCTTCTATATTTATATCACAAACTTTGTTTGTTTCCTGTTGAGTCTTGTCGGCTGGTAATATTGGATATGTTTTGCTATTCTTTCCTTTTCAATCTTTTGCTGCTGAGTTATATATTTTTTTAAAATCTAAGATTAGTTCAAAATCCTTTGAGAGATGCCACTCAGACCTTATCTTAATGTGGAGTAGATTCTTTTGTGCTGATGCTTTTTATTGATAAAGCAGACAGACTTGCTCGGCAGGCTTCTTTCTTTCATTATTGACAGATCTATTTGTACTCCTAACAGCACGTTGTGTACTGTTTTTTTTTTCAAGCTTTTCAAAGCAGAGGAAACAGAAACATTAACAAAGAGTCGGATATCAAGGATTTAGCACTTTTTAAACACTCGGTAAGATTATTACATCAACATGATTTCTGCAGCACCATGAAACAATATGTTAATTGATCTACAATCACCGGCCACCAGCCACTTTATTACACCCATTAATTGCTTGTTAACACAAATAGCTAATCAGCCAATCACATGGCAGCAACTCAATGCATTTAGGCATGTAGACATGGTGAATACAACTTGCTGAACATTAAACTGGACATCAGAATGGGAAAGAAAGAGGATTTAAGTGACTTTGAATGCACCGTGGTTGTTGGTGCCAGACAGGCTGTTCTGAGTATTTCAGAAACTGCTGATCTACTGGGATTTTCATGCACAACCATCTCCAGGTGTCATACGGGGTGGAGAAGGAGGCGAACACAGAACGCAGGACTCATAATAAAAAACTAATTTATTAACTAAAGAATGAGCAAAATCAAAGGCTGACGAGGCAGCAAATACGAAACAAAACAAAATCTAAAATGGCAAGGCAAGGCGAAAGACAAGGGACTAGAGACCATGAACAATTGACAATGAACCAGCGAGTAAGTGGAGGAGATGACCGGGTTTTAAAGGCAGGATGCAATTAGGGGAAGTGGGCACAGGTGAGAAGATTGCAAGGCTTGGGACAGGTTAGATGGGCGTGGCAGGCAGACAAGAGATAGACTGAGGAGAAGTGAAGGATGGCTGAAGCACAGGAAACAAAGACACAAAGAACAACGACCAAACAAACAAGATAACTGAATAAAAAACCATAAACTCAAACTGAAACACAAAGACAACAAACCGAATACAAAAACCCAAATCCTAACACTAGGGCTTAAAGAGAATGGTCCAAAAATGAGAAAATATCCAGTGAGTGGCATTTGTGTGGACAAGAAAGCCTTATTAATGTCAGAGGTCAGAGGAGAATGGACAGACTGGTTCAAGATGACAGAAAGGCAACAGCAGCTCAAGTAACTGCTTGTTACAAACAAAGGTCTACAGAATAGCATCTCTGAACACACAACACGACCAACCAGATGGGCTATAGCAGCAGAAAAACATACCGAGTGCCACTCCTATCAGCTAAGAACAAGAAAACTACAATTCATTCGGATTTACCAACATTGGACAACAGAAAACTGGAAAAACATAGTCTAATAAATCTTAATTTACCGGACTCTGGTGGCCTCCACAGACACCAGATCTCAGTCCAATCTAGTATCTTTGACATGTGATTGAATGGGAGATTCACATTGTGGATGTGCAGCTGACAAATCTGCAGCTGTTTCCTAAAACTTGTTTAAACAATGAAAGCCATAATGATGTCAAAATGTGCAAGTTTTTTTTTTATTTTTATATTTTTTTATGCTTCAACGTCATTTCTACATCTTTTATTGTGTGGCAGTTATATTAATTGGGTTTTTTTTGTCAAAATTGCATTAGAAAACAGCAAATATTCCTCGCTTTTGTTTCCAACTAAATACGGCGATCAGTTATCATCAGTTATAGACATTCTCCCGGTATAGTTCAAAATATCTTGGCACAGCTCATTTGCATATTATCTTAGAATAAAATTTGACTTTAACGCTCTCCACCACTCGATTTCTTCTCCCAAAATGACTCTACTTCTGTCTACTCAGACCCTCACAGCTTTTAGTCGCCGTTTCTTTTCAGAGGAACTTCACTTTTTCTTCTTCCACCCGGAGTCTCAGATTCCTCTGTTCTCCTTCTGACTCTGTTTACATCCGGGGATTATTTTACCGACTCGATATCCGTCACGACTCCAGACTGTCCGAAGTGCTCCCGTTAATGTTCGAAGGTAAATGAACAATTTGTAATTGTTGGCAACAAAACGTGACTCAGCTGATTTCACTCATTTATTACAAACTATGCAGTAGAATTTTGGTAGTGAATGATGCATCATAAATTATACACAAAAAATTCCTATAAAAACATTGAAAAAAATGCTTATTTTCACAGCCATTATTGCTTTAAGGCAATTCTGAAGGTAAAATGAGGTCAAACCAAGTACTAACAAGGTGTATTTAATACAGTGGCAGATGAATGTATTTACCACAATTTAAATATTAAATGTAACATGTTTGTTTGTAAAAAATAAGCTCACCGTTTTGCTGCAGGATAAAGAAGATGAGTGTTGATGTTACATTTAAAACAATTTCACACAACATGACCTTTCACAGTTTGGTAAAATAGCACTAACAATTTTGTTTACCCCTTAATGTCAGGGTGAAATTACAATTGAGATCATCCTGCGCTTACAGGACAGAAACTGTAAACTAAAATTACTTTGCGGTTTGTGAGCTGACGGCTCGAGCAGAGCTGAACCGAGTTCTGTTACAGCCCCAATAAAACATCAAATGATTTTTAATAAGAGAAGCCGCCTCGCTAAGATTAGTGGATAAAAGCTGGTCGTACTTTGAGAAAGCACACACGGCGAAGCCTTTAAAAAATTTAAAACGCTTCTGTCCGAGTTCAAAGGCATCCTTTGGTTGCAGAAATAAGGTTTGTAATTCTTCTTCAGCTTTTTTATCTCATAACTCTGATGAAATGAGAGAAGCACTGTAAATAAATGATTTTGCAGGTTGTTACTTTAAACATTTAATGTACCAAAATACATAAATAAAATAGTTAACAAGTGAAAAGTCATATCAGCATCCACGTCTTTGTTCCTAAAGGTTTAGAGAACCTGGGAAATGTTTCTCTACTCTCTATTAGGAATAGAAAATCATCCGACATAAACTGTTTCATTTATTTTACTTTATTTTAGTTTTTACAAGAAACAAAGTATGAGTAGTTGTAGCTGCATATTAGATGGAACAAGCTCCAAGGATTTCAGATTTCTATATACTGGCAATAAAGAATAAGTGTAGTATAATGTAAACACCTTTTATACAATAGCAATTATGTATATTAATAAGAAATATTAGGTCAAAAAAGCTAACTGTTATTCAAATGTGACCAGCTTTTTACTGTTCTGCTTTGCTGCAGCAGACAAATCAAACAACAAATACTGTTTATTACTATTATTTATCTTTTTATGCATGGCTCAGTACAATATATGAGTATTTATTGCTGGAATTTCTTGTCCAGGTTGGTTAGGGCTGACAATTAATGGCGTTTTGCGATAATATCGCGATTTAACAAAACAAAAGTTTTCTAAATGCAAAAGCTGCGATTTAACTGCGATTATGTGATCTGGTGACGTGACTTGTGAGCGAGCCAGGCGAAGCAGAGCCCGCGCACGGAGGGGGGGAGAAGTCGACACCGCGCTTTCAACCTGTCGCACAACGGCCTCAGGCTCCACAGAAGCTGACACAGCTGAAAGTCTACTGCGACAGAGGGGCAGCACGTCAGTTGCGTGGAATGACGTTGGCTATAAAAAAAGAAGCAACGTCGGGTATTGTGTCGAACCTGCCTCGCTACTGTTGCTACCTCATGAGGTAACACTACGAACCTTTACCGATCCTTAAAAAAAACACCACAAAGCCATGTGCGATAGTTGCATGGCTGGAATGCCAACGACCTGTGCTTCAGCTTCAAGTAAGCAAAGCACCAGCCGACAGGGATCACTGACCGAACTGTTTGAAAGTATTACTCCTTATGAACCTAATTTGAAAATAACTTAGGCAGTAATGGAGTTCATTGCGAAGGACATGATGCCCATTAACATAGTGACCAAGCCTGGGTTGAAGAAGTGGAGTCCACATGTATCATGCTTCCTGGACCGTGAAGTGGTCGAAGTTTTAAAGCCACAGATTTGTTTGCTTTATTATGTAATCTGTGCTTTTAACAAACCTGATATTGTTTATTATGAAACAGATTGATGTATTATTTGGGTTCGTTGAAAAATAGATTAGAAGAAGACATGAAAAATTAATTGCATATTAAATCACAATCGCAATATTTAGGTAAAAATTGAAATTAGATTATTTTCCCAAATTGTTCAGCCCTAGTCCAGCTCAAGTTTGTAACTGGGAACGGGTTCTCAAACATTTTACCTGGGAAAATAATGATCAAGTAAACCTAAAAATGAAAAAGCAGAAGGGGTGAATACATATGTATGCACGCACCACTTCTTCAGTATGATAGCTTTTAGAAGTATTAAGTATTAAACAGAAGTCGCCCCCTGCCCCCTTTATCTTTGTTAATTTGGGTTAAAATTGTAGAATTACTACTTTGAATCAAATTAGAAATCCAGTTCAGAAAGCTCTGCACCTGTCTGTCTCATTTTACGTGGTAAAAATAAAACTATTCCCGCTTTGGGTGGGGGTGGATGGCGGTGCAATAGTGTTAAATACTGTATTTGAAACTTTTTAACTGTTGCACTGGAAATGCTCTGATAAACACGCTGCTGCTCGAACCGGGACTTTTTTCGTCTGAACTTTGTCTGAACTTGAGACGAGAATGCAAGAACTCTTTAACGAGCGCAGAAGAGCGAGCGCAGCGGCTCTGGAGGGATGCAATCGAAATGCAGGCGAGCTCCTCCATCGGTGACCCTGAGAGCAGGGCTGCCTACTCAAACAAGCTTAAAACAGCTTGTTGTTCATTTGTAACCCTGACATTAGAAGTGCAAGATTTTGAGAAAAAAAAAAACAAGAACCAAAAAAAACCCCCCAAAAAAACAGATACTCTTTTTGGGTAATTGCCAAGCTGAATTGGAATTTCTCACCTGAGATTATTTTCTTTACTCGTTTGCTCCCATTTCACCGGCTCTCCGATCGATCGCTTGTTAAGGTCATGTGAGATGTATTTAAAGGGTTACATGAGCTGCTAGTTGGAGCCAGAACCGCAATATCAAAATGGGTTTCGTGAAAATTATGCACACAGCTGGTCGATTATGGAGGAATCTGTAATTTAGGTACGAAGCTGAAATCTTCACCACCTGTGTCATTAGTCAGATTGCTTGTTCTCATATAAATGAGACCTTTAACCTGCAACTTCTTATGGGTCTGAAACTTTTATGTTTGTGGAAAGTCATGCAAGAAGGTGTTAATTAACAGTACCTCCTACAAAAAAAGCTATATATGAAGCTGTATTATATATATATATAGGCTCTATGGGAAAATACACACACTCTTCTAAAGGTCAAGATGATGAGGATCTATCGCCAAAGGTCTCAGAGTACAGCCACAGCAGAAAATTACCTCTGGAAACCAGTCAGGACTATTGTAAGAACTTCAAAAACTGAAGAAACGCAGTCCTGTTGCCTTTTCGTCAAGCACCTTCAACCCCCTTTTTCTTCTATGTTAGAACTCAATACATTTCTGTCAAATTTGGAAAAACTGTACTGTCATTATTTGCTGATAAGTCACATAAATCACCTGTTTATAGATCTAAAAAGGTAAAAAGTTAATGATCCACAGTTAGAAACCTTTGTCTGGGTTTTACAGAATGCTGTAACCGCTTCAAACAAACCCAAACAGTCCCTTTTTATTCTGTATGTTACACTTTATTTACAGCACTTTTATATTGTTACTCATACACTGATAAGCATATTGAGGGAAGTGGGGTGGGGGGTACGGTGGGGTGCTGCAGGAGCTGAGGATGTTAAATGACTCGGATCTGTATCGGGGACAAAAAACTTATGATTAGGATGTCCCTAATCATTTTGTATTAATTCATATTGTAATAAATTAAATCATATCTTATCATATTGTATTAAACTGACTTGTGTCAAATGTTATTGTGTTATTTTGTATTGAACTGTATTAAATTGTAATGTGTTATATAGTGTATTCTGTGTTGTATCATATTGTATTACATTGTATTGTTTGGTACTATGTGGTATTTTGTGTAGTACTGCATCTTGTTATTGTGCTTTGACGACACCAAGTCCCTTAAAATCTCACTGTGCAAATGTATTTTTAACTGCTGCATTGTTAATGCAAACCGTCGTCACTCTTTGAGTAAAAGGTTTGATAAAGCACACCAGCATGTGTGGTATGAGCTGACCTGAAAAGCAGAGACTAAAACATTTTACTGCCGACTGGGATGTCCTTAGCCTCTCAGTTTGAAAGTCCATTTATTACCCCTTTTTCCAAGTTTTTGAACATCTCTTAACAGTTCAAAATGGGAAAGTTGTTGACAGATGATCTCATATGTGGGTGCCAAAAATAAATTAGCAATGAAACATTACTGTGACTATTAGCACTTAAAGTGTACTAAAGCCTTTTGCTCTTACTCATTACAAGTGTTTTTAATCTAGCCTTTTTTAAAATAATTGCCATGTAACATTAAATCAGCAACTAGACCCTCATTGAGACACTTAATTATGAAATTAGTTAATTGATCTCTGGGTAATAGAGCAGAAGAGGGACAGAACAAGGACCAGGAGCACTTTATTTCAAAAATCCTATTCTGTGAAATGCATATTTATAAGGCACTCTGTTTAAAAAAAAAGGGGGAGATTTCATACTGTGAGCAAATGTTAATGGCTCATTAGAGCGTCTAAAAAGCTGTGTAACATTTATAATCAAACAGTCAGTCATGAAGAGGTTTTGTCGAATATTTTACCTTCGTTTGAAAAATAGAAAGGACAAAAGATCATAATAAATTGAAACAAAAGTTTAAAACTAAATGTGACCTTTACTTTCAGGAGTTGAAAAGTTTCCTAAAATTTGCTTCAGTTACGACAAAAACAGAAGTTAGATCATAGAGAACTTATTAACTTTGTGAAGGGCTTCAGTTGAATTCGTCTACATTTTGAGATGAACTAAACTTAGGAAAAGAAGGTAACAAGCCTGTGCTTTTCAAGAAGAGACACTGAAAATATGAAAAATAACTTTTCCGAAGGTAAACTTGATCAACGGTCTTGACCTAAGGATCACCACTGATGCTGTGTGAGAAAGATGCCCAGAGACTTTTAGTGTTTGAGACAAGATTTTGGAAGTTCTCCTTGAGAAACAGGATCAATAAACTCATTAACAAAACAAAGTGTTATTGACCAAAACCAGGGAGAGTCCAGGGAGTCGTTGAACAAACTGCAGACTTTCACAAAAGGAAAATCTAGTTAAGTTGCTCAGTACTTGCCACACATATAATGGTTAGGTTTAAATCGAAGACGAAATCCCCCAAGTGAAAAGAAGAAACAAATGTCTTGGTTACCAGAACCATAACTTCTGCTTCTTCTGTAAACAAACTGATATGCAATTTGTTTTGGTTTTAAATGGGTTTCTGGCTTTCTTAAAGACAAACCAGGCCAATCCTGAGATCAGTGCAAATCTGAAGAGAAAACGTGGGCAACCTGCTTTTTCCTTGTATGTTCCTTTATGGTTTTTTTTTGTTTTTTTCCCCCGGTGGAGCTGTGGGTCACCAGGTACAGGTATACTTGATGTCAACTCACTTCCTGATCCAGCAGTCTCAGCTGTTTACAATCACTCACCAGACCAGCTCAGATCCCAGCTCAACTGTGAATCGTACTGTCACTCTGGTGTTTATAGTGGACAACTCCTGTTTACATTTATTGACTTTTGAGATTACCATTTATTTTGTACTTACCTTTACTTGTGACCTTTTGTGCAGAACTACCCTGGATCTCCTTGTGGACACTGGATAAAAGAACTCAATATCCTTTGAATTCGTCTGAACACTCACCTCATCACTTACCTGCCTGACCCACTCTCCCCCTCTCTATCATGTCATCCCTCCAGACTCCTAGAGCCTCCTTCCTCCTCTTTGGAACCTAAAAAGACAAGAAAACAGAGTCGAAATCAAAAGAAAAACTTGCTTCTAATATCAGCATAGCCTTGCCTTTTAAAGGGACAGGAGGGAATTACAGAGGCATGCTTGTGTCATGAGCTTTCAGAGGTGCGCATTTGTAAGCACCTGGAACTAGCGAGCGAGTGTGAATGTGGCTGATGCATGCATGTGCAGAAAAGTAAGTGGCTTCCTGCCGATGTACAATGCCAAGACAGCCATAGGTGTGCTTGGATGTTCCAGTTAGCTGTAACACAGCTAACTGGAAATCCAAGTTACCACATGGATTTGCACTGTTGTTTGTATAGAAAGCAGGGGCTGAATGAAATAAAATCCAATTTGTGTTTTAAATGCAGACAGCTGAACACCGTTTAGATTTTATAACCAAATTGTATTAATTTTAGGAAAAAAGTCAGACCTCAGAGCTGCAATATGAGCTCTCATCCGAATTGGATGATTTTACCTGGACTCTAAGAGTTCTATCATATATATTTGAGCTAAAATATTGTATTTCAGTGTTATTTCTAGTGTCACATACACTATATTGCCAAAAGTATTCACTCACCCATCCAAATCACTGAATTCAGGTGTTCCAGTCCCTTTCATGGCCACAGGTGAGTAAAATCAAGCATGCAGCTTCTGAAAGTGTGGGTCGCTCTCAGGAGCTCAGTGAATTCCAGCGTGGTACCATGATAGGACGCCTCCTGCACAATAAGTCCAGTCATGAAATTTCCTTGCTACTAAATATTCCAGTCAGCTGTTAGTGGTTTTATGACAAAGTGGAAGTTGTGGCAATCTGCCTTCCTGCTGCCTGGTGTGCTCCTCCTGTCTTCCTGATTGGCGGGCTTCCTGATGACACACAGCTGCTCCAAATTAGGATCAGCCTCACAAGCGTTCATAAGGCAGTTTGGAGGAACAGACCAACGCTGAAGCATCGATTGCTGACGGTAATCAGTCTCAGCTGTTACCTGTTTTACCTGACTGAAGAATATTAATTTGTTTTTGTCTGTGCCTGTCCAGAGTTCCTGAGTCTGACTTCCCTTCGCTCCGAGTTACCTTCCAGTGAAGATCTTACGAACCTTGCCGAACCCTGCCTGTCTTCCACTTACCTGTGAGCATTACGTACCTGTGTGCCGCCGAGTTCGCTAATCTTACCGAAGCCTGTCTGCCTCCCTCTTACCTGTGAGTTCAACTTACCTGAAAGCCGTCAAGGACAATACCCAAACCTGGGATCCGGGCCTTCACCTCCAAGCAACAACTTCACACCTCACCTGAAAGATCTCTTAATCTGTCAGAACCTGTCTTCTGCCTGCCACTGAGAAAACCCATACTTACCTCTATGTCTCTCTCTTCCAGAACCTGACCATTGCACTTACTTGCACTGTAACCAGAACCAAACGAGGAGAAGCAGCATTCAGTTTCTATGCACCACAAATTTGGAACAAACTTCCAGAAAACTGTAAAACAGCTGAAACACTGGGTGCCTTTAAATCTCAACTTAAAACCCACCTGTTTAGAGTTGCTTAAGGCCAAAATAGGGTTAGAGTGCAGGGTTTTTGATGTTTGTCTCTTTCTTACTGTTTATTCATTGTCACATGCTGTTTTTATTTTGTTTTTTAATTATGTAAAGCACCTTGAAATGCCTTGCTGCTGAAATGTGCTATACAAATAAAATTTGATGTCAGGACCGGTGGAGACGATGGCGAACCCAGAACGCAGACTCATAATTAGAAGGACAAAAAACTAATTTATTAAACTAAAGAAACAAAATGAAAACAAACAGCTGATGAGGCAGCAACTTAAAAG